>NC_051436.1:10936663-10971127 GCF_001649575.2 Kryptolebias marmoratus
GTTCGTCCGCCCCCAGCGAGCACAGCCACACCTCCTCGCAGCGCTCGCACCACCACCGCCTGCCGCAGCCCCCCCACATGTCGCCCTACCCGCCGGGCATCCTGCCGTACAACCCCATGATGGTGATGATGGTGCCCCAGCACCCGCACCCAGCCATGGCCACCGCCCACACCCTGCAGCAGCTGCCAGCGGCGGCGGCGGCCATGCACCAGGCCCTGCCCCAGCCTCCTTCCTCCACGCCGGGGGGGCCCCCCGGCGCCCCGCCCACCCGCGACCTGGGCTCGGTGCCCCCGGAGCTGACTGCGTCCCGCCAGTCCTTCCACCTGGCCATGGGCAACCCCAGCGAGTTCTTCGTGGACGTCATGTAGCGACGAGGACAAGCTGCCGAGCGTCTGTCGGATTCAGGGCTCGTGTTACAAACGAGGTGAAAACAGGGTTTAAAGCGGCAAAGGAAACTCAAATACAGCTAACGTGGAATATGACCTGACGGACCGAGTCTAAAAACGGTCATCTTTGTTGGTTCAGAAAGACTCATCAGGATAGAATCAGAGCAGAAATGTCTGTTTTTACTCAAAAACCTAATTAGGATCACAATAAAAGTCCCTGCTTCTTACAATCCCTCAGTCTGTTATATGTTTTTATCCGGGGAAGCACCATCCCAGACCAGACACTGATCTCAGATCTGCCCGCCCAGGAACCACCAGGGGGCGCCAGAGAGCTCCGAAAGGATCCAATCCCGCATGAAGTTTGGTCCCGTACATGAGTGCATTGAGTGCCTTACTCTTTTTGTTGTTTTTTGTCTTTTTGGTTTTATTTTGAAGAGACGATCTGAACGCTCCGGGTACATAAACACGTTGTTTGACAATGAACTCCTCCTCTGTACATAAATATTACCACTCCGATGTAAAGAGCAAATTCGAATGTGAAAAGATAACAGGTCCAAAACTGTCAGGGGAACTTGTGTTCAGATATCACTGCCATAGGTGTGGTAATCTTAAAAAAACAAAAAAAAACTCTTATTGTGAAGGGGTGCCATGATTTCCTGAATGTGACTGCGGAGGTTTGATGGTACTCGAGTGGAGAAGACGCTGATCGTGGTACTTATTGATTACGTGCAGTGTGTTTCCTTACTGTGATCCGAATGTTCCAGCTTCTCGTGCTCCATTTTTATATTACTGACTCACATTATTCACCCTTTTCATTTTTTTTTTTTTGTTTTTTTGTACGAGTGACTATACGAATCATGTATAACCCAACTATAAAGGTGCTAAATGAAGAGTCAACATTTCAGAAACACATTGACCGTGTCGCTTTGTTCGATTTCATGTTGCCACCTTTTTGTTTGTGTCTTTGAGAATAAATTTGATACTAGCTTACCGCTCAGGTTTGGTCGTTTTAATCGCGGAGGAGTCACCCATCCGCTTGTTTTCCTTCGCTTAGCTGAGGTCAGGCTGTGGAGGGGACGCCCTGCAGCTCGTCCTGGAGGATCCCCGAGACGTTCCGAGGCGTGAAAGGATAGAAATCCCTCCAAGGAATTCGAGGTCTGCAGCGGGGTTCTCCTCCGACTGGGACGTGCTCAGAAAACCGACTGAGTCAAGCACAGGAAGAAAGAAAGTTTTCACTCCCGTGTTGCCTGGTACTGGTCCTTGGTTCAGTGGTTTGGGACCCTTGCTCTTAAGGGAGGTGCCCAGAAAGACGTCCTAATCCTAATCAGATCCTGGAACCACCTTAACTTCTTCTTTTCTGTGCTGAGGAGCAGCGGCTCGACTCCGAGAGTGATGGAGTTCCTCTCCTATCAGAAACACTTTGTGTACGAATGTTAAAAAGCATTTATATTGCTTCAGCAATTCTAAACATTTTTACTGTGTCTCAGATTATATTTTTTTTGTTTAAGTTAAGTAACTTTATATCTTTGAACTACAGATTCCAACTAGGCCCAGGACCTATTTTACAAATGCACAGCAGGGGGTGCTAATGTAGCACTACAACGGATATTCAGCATTTTCTGACCAGAAGAAAATAATAGGGGGGGAAAGCAATTCCATTTATTCTCTAGAACAGGGGTGTTAAACTCCAGGCCTCGAGGGCCACTGTCCTGGGAGTTTTAGGTTTTTCTGCTCCAACACACCTGATTCAAATGGTTTAATCACCTCCTAACCAAATCATCAGGTTCTCCAGGAGCACGGCAACAAGTCATCCATTTAAACCAGGTGTTTTAAAGCAAGAACACATCTAAAACCTGCAGGAGAGCGGCCCTCAAGGAATGGAGTTTGACACCCCTGCTCTAGAATATGTTCTAGAGAATGCATGTTCTCTAGAATATGTCATTTAACAAAAGCTTTTCATTTGTGTTAAACTACAGATCGCAACATGCACGGTACAGAAGCTAAATAGAAGCAGAGGCCAGCTAAAACTTAAAAGTTGCTAAAAAGTAATTTTTAAGACAAGGAAAAAAAAGTGCTGAAACAAATGAAAAACAACCAATGTTTTTGAAATAAGAGAAGTGATGACATTTTGTTTCTAGGGAGAAATCTTTGCAAATAAAACTAATATTTAGAAAGTATAACTAAAGTCATAGCACCCGTAACGAGCTTAACATTTTGATATGTGAACGGCTAGAACGGCACAAAGTAGTTATTTGTGTCAAACTGCAAGTCCCAGAATGCACCGCGGCTCCGACGGGGCTTCGTCATTGGCTCGAGCCGTTCTACAGACGAACAGCAGGGGGCGCTCAATAAAAATCTACAGCAACAGATACTCCGCGTTTTCTGAGCAGAAGAAGACGGAGGAAGGAAAAAATCAACATAATAATCGGCTGATAAACAAGAAGCAGGTAAGTGACGGTGTGAATACTCGGATTTATTGGGACGTATCGGTATTTATTTGTTCAGGTCTGTCTCTTAATCCGTTTCTGTCGCGTTTAAACGCCTCGGTTACTCTTTTTTTGTACGAAGAGTTTACCGGTTCGGGTCGAACCGGGTCGGGTTAGGAAAACGGACGTTAAATAAAATAACTGCCGAAAGTTAGCCGCCTTTTGCGTTTGCGTCGGAAAACCGTGGACCTAAAAATAAACAAAAGCACCGTGTGAATTATCTTTCAGGGCAAAAAGCAGGTAAAACCATGCTGCTTCGTAAGGTGAGCCGGTCTTCCGCCCTGTGCGGCTCCATTCTCAGGACTTCTCCCGTCCTCTCAGGGTGAGCAGTTCGATGTTTTTTTTAAAGCTTTATGTTTTTATATTTTTAAAGAATGAAGCACAAACCAGTGGTTTGTTTGGGGTTTTGCAGGAGTCAGCGGCAGGCCGGGGCGGTGCTTTCCGTGTCAAACTGTCGCCTGTACGCCAGCCAGGCTGCCCAGGTAAGAAGATAATAAACTATAATGTAACATAAAGGCTTTATATGTGAGTTATTGGCATCATGTCGGCGGTTCTGCTGGCTGTTTTGGGTGCGGATGACGTCACACCTCCCTCCCGTATGTGTTGAAGTGGGGTAAAGTTCACTGGTCACGTGACCGTCATTAAAGGTGACATTACAGTTTTCCAGGTTAAAGTTCACAACAAAACAAACACTGCTGCTGAGTTTTATATATACATTCATCAAAACCATAAATGTCTGTGACACTTCGTCCATTTGGCCAAGCTGGGTTTGTCTGAACAACATGTAACTCCTAAAATGTGAAATATCCATATTATACTATTTACTATATACTATTTCAAGTAAAAAAATAGCAACTGCATTCGTGTTTAAACAATAATTAAAGATAAAAGCAAGGTGAAATTTAAAGCTAGCTGCTGTCAAATATAAATATCAAATGATTTATTTATGTTTTGACACGTTTTAAGTAATTCTGCTGAGAAATACATCCAGCTTCTGCCTTATAAATGTTTTAAATGCTAATCAAAATTGAATAAAACCCCTTTTTTCCACAATGATTTTAATCAGCCTTATATATTATTACTCTGTAAGTCATAATACTCTGCTGCGAGTGAAGTAAAGCTATTTGTTACACTTTTTTAATATTATGGATGCAATCAGCAGCACTAACTTATGATCTGTACAAACATCCTGTCACACAAACAGTAAAAGGTGTTCGGTGCAGGAGAACAACAAGTTAATTGTGTTTTTTTTATTCTTGTGTGGACGATATAATATTCCATGTTGAAGACATGAGATGAGTTGGGAAGGTAATTAACATGTGGAGACAGAAAGACACCATCTTAGTCATATTCTCTGAGTTAATGTTTTAGAGTTATAAACATAATGAAACAAAGCTTCATGTTAAGGCAGCTAATTAAACTAGGATTATGAGTCACGATCCAACATTCGCAGACACTGTAAATAAGAAACTGTTCTCAATGTCTTGCCTGTTTTTTTTGTTTTTTAAAGGTTAAATAAAAAAGTTAATAAAAGGCACAAAACTGTGTGCGTTCAGGACTGGATGTAACCTCATTCGATACTGAATCTGGTTGTAAATAAAGTAGATTTATTAGAAATGTTTGCATTTCTGCTTTGAGCTCTGAGATCATGTTTGTCATGAATTAAACTCTCTGGAGTCTCACCTAAAACAGAAACAGGAGAACCTTCTCCTTCGGCTCTGAACTCACTGACTCTCTCTGCATGTGTCCTGTCGGATCGCTGATTAGCTTAATCGGACATTGAGCATGTTTCCCACCGTGTCACTCCTTGTTTTTTTTTTTGCCGGAGCTTGATTTCTCTCCTCCGTCCCGTTTGTCTTCAGGCTGTGTTGGAGAAGCCAGCGGCGGTCGGGAGCGACGCTGCGACGAAAGTGGAGAAGAAGACGGCTGCCGCTGTGCGTTTCCCCTTCATTTCTCTTCGTTTTTATTAACGTTAAAGTGGAAAATATCACAGCGGCACATGTCGGCAAAGGCAGATGTGCAAAGCGGTAAGAACAGACGTGAATAAAACGAAAGTTATGTGTTTTGATTTTGTATTTTTCCACAGGAATCTCAGTCCTTTGCTGTCAACATGTTCAAGGGGCAGATCGCCACAGCTCAAGTGTTTCCCTTCCCTAAAGGTGACTCGCCTTCTTCACGGAGAGTTTTCGGAAAACCGGGAAAACAGTCAGTGAAACGGCCTCTGTTTGTGTTGTAGCCCTCAGCGAGGAGCAGGAGCAGTTCCTCCGGGAGCTCGTGGGGCCAGTCGGCAAGTTTTTCGAGGTGGGGTCGAACAGATCCGCCGCATCTTCATCATTCCCAGTTCGGTTTTAAACTAGTCCGTTTCCCCGCCGCGTCAACAGGAGGTGAACGACGCCGCCAAGAACGATGCCCTGGAGAAGGTGGAGGACCACACCATGGAGGGCCTGAAGGAGATGGGGGCCTTCGGTCTGCAGGTTCCGGCTGACCTCGGCGGCCTCGGCCTCTCGAACACCCAGGTGCGGCCGGCCGCTTCGGTTCGCACCTCTGCGAACGGCGCCGCTTCAGGCGGGTCGGTTCAGTGACGTCTGCTCTTCCCTCAGTACGCTCGCCTGGTGGAGATCGTTGGCGGGGAGGACCTGGGTGTTGGCATCACGCTGGGGGCTCACCAGTCCATTGGATTCAAGGGGATTCTGCTTTTTGGGAACAAGGCACAGAAGGAGAAGTACCTGCCCAAACTGGCCACAGGTTAGAAAAGCCTCAGCTGGTTTTTAATTTGGGTGAACGGCACTGAGAGGGATCTTCTCATTTAATTATATCTTCCTTCCAAGCGGCCAAACTTTTTTGTAATTCTGATCAGTCCAGCCCTCAATGAGAATTAGATGCCAACTCTTCACTCTGTATCTGTAGCCTCCTTCATAAAACTGTTCTGCAAAAATGGGCGCATAGACCAGTATTTTAGTTAGCAAGGCCTCCTGGTTTTTATAACCTCGTCAAACACAACATGTTCTGATACCATTCGATCCATCTTTTAAAGACAAATCCAACACAATTTGGATTTTTAAAATCAGTCTACTGTTTACCAATTTATTGTTGAGAACTGATCCTCAGAATGGGTCTAAATGAATCCAGTTCTTAACCAGGCAGCAGTAGAAAGTCCTGAGTTTAACTTCCTGGAACTGAACCTGAGGAATCGCTCTGATTGGCTGTAAATTTTCAGATTATTCCTTCACACCTGAGCAGAGCAGAGGAAGGTGCCAGAAATTCAGAAAATGTTTTACATCATCTGAGTTGAGAAATGAACAAATGAATGAATGAATTAGCTCGATCACTGTCTCACCCAGTTAGCTACAGCGCTGCCATGCGTCGTTTATTTAACAGATTAAGAACATATAGAGAAGGGACGGGGGCCTCGCTGTTTTAGGGTGAACGGATATTTTATTATATAAAGAAAGGCGCACCGTCGCCTCAGTTTGGGGGGGGTCACATTGTTCATTCGCCAAGCCTACCTTTTCACATGTTGACTGTTTCGGCTCCATTTCTACAACGCTTTATGGCGGGTTGGCCTCGACGCCTCGGTCCGTTCGGCGTCTGAGTCCCCCCCTGAGGTGTCCTGTGAACGAGCCTGGAGGTGCGATCCGACAGGACTCCGTCTGAGTCGTGGAAACTGAAGGGGGACATTAGAGTGGAACTCCATTGCCTGCCGTTCTTTTAAAACATTGTTATTTTCATCACAGAGACAAGTTGCTCTGAACGATGAACACAGATGTGTTTGAACAGCTGGCGAGGAGCGCGGGAGGAGACTCTCGGTGGACCCGATCAGCTCGAACGAATTAACGAAAGGTCCAAACTTTGTTTTTCTCGGCTTCAGAGTGGACAAATTACAGCGATAAGTAATTTGTGCTAACGATTACCGATGACGTCGTGCTGACTGCAGCTTGATCGTGCTTCTCAGGGCGGCTTCTCGCTCGAAGACGAATCTTGTGACGGTTTAATGTCACCAGATCTTACTACACCCCTGTCGTCCGTCGTGTTGACACAGCACAGGCTCATCCCTTGAGTTTAGGAGCTTTATGTTGAAATGATTCACAGGTCAGAGTTGAGTTAAGACCAAAAATAGCAAACTGTTGATCGAGATTAATTTAAGAGATTACAAAAATAGCCAATTGATGCCTCCTTGAGCTTTAAAACTGAATGTTTTTTTAAAAAATTTTTTTATAATGGACAACAAATTATCTGAAGAGACCAAACCAATCAGGGTTTCAGGAACAATTTGCTTCTCATGTGAAGCGGCTCTCCTGGTATCTTCACCCTCCGTTTAAGACTGGGAGTCCTTATGGAGCCGAGACCCAGGCCTAATGTGGTGAAACGGCAGCTTTTTGGATCCGAGCGAGCGGCGAACCGGGTTTTAGGTTCGTGAGGTTCCTACCTCTCGTCTGTGTCCCTCCAGGGGAGCACATCGCTGCCTTCTGCCTGACCGAGCCGGCCAGCGGTTCCGACGCCGCCTCCATCAGAACCACGGCCGTCCCTTCGCCCTGCGGGAAGTACTACACGATGAACGGCAGCAAGATCTGGATCAGGTCGGTTCAGGCGGGTCGCCACTAGAGGGCAGCGCCGCACCACAAACTGTTGTTTTTAACCTTTTAACCTTTGGTTTCTCCCGACAGCAATGGAGGCTTGGCCGAAATCTTCACCGTTTTCGCCAAGACGCCCGTGAAGGACCCGAGAACCGGAGAGACCACGGAGAAGATCACTGCCTTCGTGGTGGAGAGGAGCTTCGGAGGAGTGACGAAGTCAGCGCTCGCTCTTTTTGTTCCTTCCTTCACATTAACTATCTATTTGTGTATTCATTGATTTTTTTTATTCTCCTCCCCAGTGGCCCCCCGGAGAAGAAAATGGGCATCAAGGCGTCCAACACGGCCGAGGTGTACTTCGACGGCGTCCGCGTGCCGGCCGACTGCGTCCTGGGCGAGGTGGGAGGAGGCTTCAAGGTGGCCATGAACATCCTGAACAACGGGCGCTTCGGGATGGCGGCGGCCCTCTCCGGCACCATGAAGAGCGTCATCGCCAAGGCCGTGAGTGCGACGGGCGCCGAGGGGGCCGAGCTCTTCTCCTGAAGCTCGCCGCCACCTCAGTTCCTTTATGCGCTGTCGGGTTTCCCAAACGCTGAGTCGAGTCGCTTGTGTCAGGTGTTTTGTTTTTTTTTTTCTTTCTTTTTTTCTGTCGCACCTCGTTAGTTTCGGTCTTGCATTTCCTTCGCTTGCGAGCTGGTGGGAAATTCCGCCCCCCTCCCTGCCTGAACCTCACTGCGGTCCGTTTTCTGCTGAAGTAGCAGCCGCTCGACATTCAGTCTCTCTTTGTGGTTTCTGCGACGCCTTGCTTTGCCTCGAAGAGTCTTATTTCTTCACAGGAGGAAGATCTGCGCCGTGTTGTGCTGTGTAACACAAAACTTACTGTGACGTTTAAAAAAACAACAACCCTGGATTTAATCCTTTTTCTGCTGTCTGGATTATGATGCAACAGTCAACACTGAACCGTCATCGTCAGAATAAAACCTTAAACTAATCAGTCGTGTGACTAAAACACTCAAATATGGAATGAACCCGTTAGAAGTCTCGTATTACCATAATCAGAAACGCAATTTTAGATTTCTCTCTAAGATATATAATTTACAGACCACAAACAGAACCTGTAGTTCAGTTTCTGGTTGAATTAAAGCGTCTCGTGTTTTTAATAAAACGTTCACAGATCTTATCAGATGCCTACAAACATCCTCCAGGTGTTTGTTCAGATAAAAACGAAACTGAAATAATCAAACCTTACATCACTCATAAACCAGATGATCCTGCAGCTTCTTATTGTTCTTATATTTTTGTTTAGCTCAGCAAGAAACGATAAAGTCGACCACAACATGGATCGTTTTATTTTTTTCCCCAAAAGAAATAAAAAAGATTTACCGTTGGATCTTTCGTTCATTTTACTGTAACTAAATGTTTGCCTGTCTGTTAGCAAAATATCTCGTGAACCACTGGACAGAATTTCAGTGAAACGCTCGGTAATCGGTAGATAAAACCGATTTAAGATGGCCGCCACAGCAAACCCAACAATTACTCTGACTCGGTCAGTTTTACAGATCCTGAGCTTCAGTATGGTGTGGTGTGAGCTGAGAGTCATCCTCAGCTCGGAGTCCGAGCGCTGAAGGAGATCTCGACGTTTGATCAAAACGGCCACAGCTCTCATTTCTGCTCATAGGGCGGGGTTTAGTTTCTAAAACTCTGCCGTGGAAGGTGGCGGGCGATAGGCATTCCTCCTTTTAGTTTTTACGTATTTAGTGCAGAGGCGACGTCAGAGTCAGTGAAATTAAAGTTTCGGGAAAAAGTAAAAGTTTGCTGCGGTCGCTCGGCGCTCAGGGCCGCGGTCTTGTAATCCTGAGGTCGCCGGTTTTCGGAGCCCAGGGTGCGGCAGGAAGGGCATCCGGCGTGAAACAAATTGCCAAATCATTTGGAAGGGAGCAACCGAAACTTTAGTTCTTGAAGTAACTGGCCTTGTTGTGCTAAAACATTTCTGATGCAAGCTGCAAATATGTCAGTCTGGATAAAAGGGATTTTTTGTTTTGTTTTGTTTTTTTGCGATTTTTCTATTAAACCGCCGTATTTTCTGGACTATAAGGCGCACTTAAAAGCCTTCAGTTTGTGCCTTACATTATATATGTAAGAAGTTCTAAAATGGTTCTAAAATGGACCATTCATTGACAGTGAGCCTTATAGTGTGAAAAATACAGTTCAGCGGTTCCTACAGACGCTGTTTATGCTCAGGAGAAAGAATTACTGACAGGAATGAGCTGCTTGAACAAATAAATACGAGAATGTTCAAATTGGGAACTAAAATATCTTTTGTTTTGTTTTAAGATGACTATTTATACATCTTGTGGCTCTTTATTTTTGTCATCGAACATTTCTGCAGCTCAGTAATGTCCCCAAACCAACGAGCCGGCGCCTCTTCGAGCTTCCTCTTTCTGCACTCAAACCCAAACTAAAAAAAACAAAAACAAAAAAAAACACAGAGCTGTTAAGTTTGGCTCCAGTCTGGCACTTTTGAGGAAGTGCGACATCTTAAACTTTTATAAACTCAGTCTGAGAAACGCTTTCACAAAATAAGACCCCCGTTTTTTTTTTTTTGTTGTTTGTTTGTTTTTTTTCTTGTCCGAGCTCTAAAACTGATCGTGTCAAACTGCGCGGCTGGACGCCTCGTGGGGTCATGGGTGATCTTTATTGATTTCGAGGTCACGGAGGTCACTTTGTGTGCTTCTGGTGGTACTCGCCGCTCGATGGTGACCGCGTGTTTCCCCCCTCTTCCATCAGGTGGATCACGCCGCCAACAGAGTCCAGTTTGGAAACAAGATCCACACCTACGGCGCCATCCAGGAGAAGATCGCCCGCATGGCGATGCTGCAGTACGTCACCGAGGTCAGAGCGCCCGACGCCTTCCTCTTTGTTCTTTAAGCCTCGCTGCTTCTGCGTCCTTTGAGCTGTTTTAGCCGCTCGTATGTGAACACGTTCAGCTCGTCCGAGCGGTGGCTGCTGGGACTTTTGGTTTTTGTTGCTTTGGTACTTTTCATCATATTTAACTTTAATTACAGATATTTTGATCTCATCAGTCTTTCTCTGGAATCTGCAGACTCTCTTTTAATGTATAATGTTTTAATCTTTAATAATGTTTTTTACCTTTTTAAATAATCTAACAAAACAGTAGAAGAAATCTGCTCGCCTGGTGAGGAGAGCAGGATGAACAGACCATCAGGGTCCCGCCTCAGAAATACGTGCTGTTTATATGCTACGAGTTACCATCAACCACTTGAACCACAACTAAACGCCTCGAATAATAAAAAAAAAAACCTCAGCACAGAAACCGCTTCAGTTTTGTTACAGGGACGTTTTTGCAAACGTTTGTTACTGAGACGTGCAGTTGGTCACAAAACCTGAATGCAAAATAGGTTAAAACCTTTGCCGTGCAGAAAACTGCTGTAAATGTTTCAAACTCCAGATAAATAAATAAATCAAACAAATGAAAGTGCTGTGTGTTGTCTCTCTCACACACAGCGATGACGTCCGTTATCCGCTTTCGGCCAATCGCTTGTCAGAAACACAGCGGTGGAGCGGCAGCGGCTGGGAGGCAGGTTGAGAAGACGTACCTTTGCTCAAAGGATACCCTGATGTTTGGGCGCGGCAGGGTATCCAACCTGCAACTTTTTGCTCCCAAGATGGCTGCCCTAAATAACGTTTCTTCTGATGACTCTTGGGGTTTTATGGGGCTCTTTTTGGATTACCGATGTTACCGAGGGCAAAGTTATCGTAGAAATACGGTAGTTATCGTACAGCTGGTGACGCTGTCCAGTTAGAAATGGAAGGAGAAGCTCCCGACACACGAGAGACACGTGAGAAACACATTATTTTATCTCCTGTAAAAGGAAAAAAAGCAAAAGGAAAAATATGCAATCGCCGTCGGCTGGTTGATTTCTGCAGAAACCCTTCGGCTGATTTAATCAGCTGCGTTTCGGCTTCGATCACCACTGAAACTTTTACCTCGGACTGCCAGTAACTATTCACCATCAACCGACACCAGCCGCAGCGTTTTGTTGCCGCCTCATGCTCTTATTTTGTAGCGCAAGACTTTTTTATTCTGGTATAACGGTAATTTTAGCTTCTTTTGAAAGTAAAAGTTTTAATTAAAACTTTGTTTTGTCCTTCTACAGAAACCCAAGAAGCCAAATATTTGAAGTCGTTTAGCACAGATCGTCTTACAGCGTTAACCCGTGATTCACGCCGGGGTGTGTGTGTGTGTGTCTCCTGCAGTCGATGGCCTACATGATCAGCGGGAACATGGACAGCGGAGCGACTGAGTTTCAGATCGAAGCGGCCATCAGCAAGATCTTCGCCTCAGTAAGGACGTGAACCGAAGTCGCCGCGTGGAGCCGCCCGAGGCTCAGACGTTCTCTCCCGCCGTGACAAACTGTGCTCGAGGAAATCCAGCAGCCTCGCACCCCTCGTCCTGTTTTAAGCCTAAAGACGAGGCGCGTTTCTCGAGGCTTTGCTGCTGATCTTCAGCGTCCAATCAAACAGTTGTTTTTTTTTAAAAATATATATATGTTTATTGGTTATTTCTGGATTTTAATACAAGCAGACAAGCAAAAAAGAAAGAGGCAGAACAAAATGCCATATTATTTAAAGCTACGTGAAAAAATAGCAGAAATATCCAGACTAGTATACAATATAAAGGGGTCCCAAATATTATGAAAGATATTTTCTCTATTGTGCAATTTGCTAGTTAGAAAGTCCAACGACACCTATTCAAGGACAGACCTTATCTGTACAGGTGGTTTCCACACTTCTTCTGAAGGCTTCTTAAGTGTTATTAGAAAAGATCTTCTCTTATGCTGGACCAGAACTGTTGAATTTTCCTACAGGACCAAAGACAGCGAGTTAGATTACCTCACCTCTGTTTTACGTTTGGGACAAAGCGGAGAAAGGTCTTGGCTGAAATCTGCGTTTTTGTTTTTCTGTTACCAGGAGGCGGCGTGGACCGTGACCGACGAGAGCATTCAGATCATGGGCGGCATGGGTTTCATGAAGGTGAGCGGTCACCAGAGTCAGACCCTCTAACAAACGTGGTTTAATGAGTCCTACCGAGCAGAATCGAACGTTCGAACCACCCTCCCGCCATTGTTTACCGTGTTGCGGTTCAGCAGAGTTTATTCAGAGTACAACTCTCTCCGAATCAGCGGGCAATTCCAACCGAACCAATATTAGGACTGCGGGTGGAGCAGTAAGATGAGACGCCCTGATGAAAACAAGATTATGTCACAGAGGGAGAATTGTTTTATCGACCGCAAAAAAAAATTGTCGGATAACGGCTGGATTCCCGGCACCCGCTCGTCTTTGTTTGCGCTTCCTCCTCCGCGAGGCTTTGGGAATCACCAAACCCTCCGGTCGCGTTTTAACGATCCAAACTCAAACGAGACGACGCAAAACAGAACTTTAACCCTTCTGTTGCGTTTGGGTGAACTCTGACCCGTTTTTTTCAAGCTTAGGCGTGTGAAACTTGCTCTTCCTCGTTTGTTTTTATTGGAGCGAGACTTGGCGATGTTCTCGGGAGGCCATTTTAACGCAACGTGAGATCTGTCCGTCGTGGTGAGGTCTCTTTAAAAACAAACCAAAAAAAAGTGACGTTGTGGTGTGACGAGTTTAATGTGACCCTGAAGAATACTGACTGTAGCGTGCATGACTGTGGTCTCAGTTTGCCCCACCACACACACACACACACACACAGGAAGACAAAAAGGGCTCGGGTTCGATGTTATCAATGTCATTCTGTGGTCGCGTCAATCAACATGAGCAAGAGATCTGCTCTCTGTGGGGCCGCTGGTTGTATCTTTGGTCATGAGAGCGACACTGAGGAGGAGGAGGATGATGCTCGCCGTGACCCCGGACAAGAAGACGCCTCTGATGAAGAGGAGCACCCAGATGATGCGTGCGTTCCGAGAGACGACTTCAAATCCAGAAAAGTGACGTTTTGTAGCCAAGATGCCCTTATGGTATGCAACGCACCGACGGAGGGCCTCGTCGGAACGAGTCCGGGGCTGACCAGACGCGCCGCCATCTTTGAGAAGATCGCGCTCGAGGTTGAAGAGAGACGGGCGTCCGCGTCGACAAAACCCACCTGGGTCCCGTCAGCATCCTGCACCGGGAAGGCACCCATGAAAAGCATCTGCAAAGAGCTAAAAACAATCACATACTGTGATCATGCATGTCAACACACACACACACACACACACACACACACCATATACCGTAGTTTCAATGTTCAGTTTCTAGTTTATTTTTCACTGAGTGAAAAATGAGGCTAATCTAAGAAAATTAAGGTTGATTTTATGATAATTGGGTCAGGTTTGACCTGTAACACCACAGATGTCACAATCCGTAATAAGTATAAAAACACAAGGAAATGTTCTGGTAGGTGTGCTAATATTTATAATATTAGATTATTAAACTCAGATAAGACTCATAATCTCCACTATAGGGAATATGAGTGAATTTAAGCAGTTATTTTGCTGAAAACAAGTGGTGTACTGTCAGATTAAAGGTCTACGGAGCCACAGAGTGACATTTAAAACTGGCTTTACATGGATATGAATACATACGAAGTTTGCCGTAATAGATGACCACTATGGTGTTAAATTTGGGCCCGCTAACGTTAAAGACGCATTCGAAGGGTTGAGCACCTGGGAAAACCTCCTCCCTGTGTCACGCGGTGTCGCTCCATGTTACGAAATTTTTTTTGCCGATTCCTCTAGTTCTGGTTCAACGATAAACCTGCTTAGAAGCGAAGTCACGACGCTGCGACCTTCAGTCCAGTTTCCTCTCCGAGCAACAGCTCTGCGGTTTTTAGGGAAGTCGCGAACAACAACGGGCGCTCGTTTCCTGCTGTTGGCGTTGTGTCACCGCTGCAGCGTGCAAGACTGAAACCGGTTCTCGTGTGTGTGTGTGTGTCTTCAGTTTGAAAAACTAAACAAACACAAAAGGTCAGAAGAATAGATGTCTGCGAGCTCGCCGGAGATGTGTGGGCGAACGCTGAGGAGGAAACAACCAAAACTGTCGCCGCGCTTAAAATAAACCAGAATGCATCAGGTGGAGACAGAAAACGTGCTGCCGGGGTTCAGTGGAAACAGACTTTTTTTTTTTTTTTTTTTACCCTGCAGACACCGACTCCACCTGCTTTATTTAAAGGCTCCGTCGCCATCTTGACCCACAACGCTTCGCAGAGAGCCCAAGCGCAGCGGCTTAAAGCGACGTGGCTTCTGTCACGGTTTCACACTTCTACACGAAATTTAAAAAAAAAAAAAGAGGTGCGAAGAAAAGTACCTTTTTTTTTTATTTCTGCTCATGTTGTGCATTTTGACTCAGGGTTTCAGTTCACCAGAGAAGAAGAAAAAAGTGCTCTCCTCTGGACTTTCATTTCTCTGTAGCTTTAAAAAGTTCCCCTCGAGTAAAAGTTTTTTTAAAAAAAAGGCTTGAAATAAAAGCTCCCTTTTTACAGCTGCCGTTCTTCCTTTTTTTGTTTAGTTTTTTTATTACCGTATCTCAGCTTGTGTGTGCCGTCATTATCGGATCTTATCAACGTGAAACTTGCGAATACAAGCAAACCTTCGAAGGCCTCCCGTCTACAAGCTTTTCAAAGTGGAGAAGCTGCTCTTTTCTCCGTGTGGAGAACGGATGTAGCAGCCGTGGCCTCCGTCGCTCTGAAGCCCTGGAAACCAAAACAACAATAGATCCGTTTTTACAGATTAATTTTTTTTTTCTGTCTCGCTTTATCCTCATCCTGTCACGATAAAACGTTCAGTGTTCTGATAACTGATAACTCAGAGGCAGTGTGGGAGGAAAAACAAAACAAAAAACGAGCTGCCATTATTTTGGTAAGATCTTTAGCGAGGCTAAGAATGTTCTTTTTTTTTAATAAACAAGACTAAATATCTGTTTGAACAATAACTGGAGTCGTGTGGACGGGCGTAAGAGTTGATACAAGTTAAAAGTAAAAAAATTTTCATCAATTCCTTAATTTGTTTTTCTTCAGAGCACAAAGCATCAATTACTGTCGTCCTTTAGATCAGTGGTTCCCAAAGTTGGGGCTGGGGGACCCCACTGTGGGTCACCAAACACCAAGTCTTGGGTCTTGAGGAGATGTACGGAAATTAGACTAACTTTAGAAAAGATAAGCAGCGGCATATTCGCTTTGTTCTGATACAAAGTGTCATAAATAACACCCGGTCTGTTGGTTAACGAGGCTCTTTACCAGCGTTTGTTTGCTTCAACCAGAACCAGCTGACGTCACGAGTCTCTTTTTAGTTTGTGGGTTGAAACCCGAAAAGTTTGGGAACCACATGTTTGTTTGTTTTGTTTTGTTTCTCTAGCTGTGAGCGCTGATCTCAACCAACATCACCATGTTTAGCGGAGGGTCAAAGGTTTGATTGGTGCTCTGTTACGGTTTTGAGCTCTGCTGTTTTCGGTCTTGAAGGACCCCGGGGTGGAGCGGGTGATGAGAGATCTGAGGATCTTCCGAATCTTCGAGGGAACGAACGACATCCTGAGGCTGTTTGTGGCTCTTAACGGCTTCCAGGTAACTCGAGAACTCCGTACTATGATGAGCTAATCAGAAGTTGTCTCGATTGTGGTTTTCTGATTGTGTGTGTCTGAAAATGCATAGAGGAAGTCCTTTTGTTGTTTTTTCTTACACCAAACTGTTCTTCCTGTGCGTTTTCACAAGACGAGCGACATCTTGCCGTTTTGAAAAGGAAAGACTTCCTCTTTTTTATTTTTCTGAGTTCTGTAGAAGAAAGTAAACATTTCTGCCTTGTTTTGTAACCCTCCTAAATAAAGGAGAGGAAGACGTAGTTTGTGGAAACGTTTTCAAACCCCCATTCACTCAGCAGCGTCCCTTGTTTGTCTCTGCGTCCGTCCAGAACGCCGGTAACCACCTGAAGAGCCTGCAGAGGGCCCTGAAGAACCCGATCGGCAACGCCGGGCTGCTGGCGGGGGAGATGACCAAGAGAGCCAAAAGGTGGCGTCGCCTTTTCCTCTGCCGAACTCTGCCTTGTTCTCCTTGTCTCCTCGTGTCCGAGTCGTAGAGACAGAGGTTGTCAGGCTGGTGGTAGGAGATGAGGACGTCCACTTTGGTTGTAGGCGTGGTTCACAGATGTCCGTTAATGACGAGTTAAAAAAAAAAAACAGGACGTTCACTTCGTCTACGGACAACATCTAAAACACAAACCATTGTTTTTCCTCATTCTAATCTAATTAAAACCCTTCCTGTAGCATCTAAGTAGATAAAATGATCATCTTTTATCTCTAATCTGATTTATCTGTAAACCTTTGGTCCTCTCTGTTTGTTATCGATGCTCCTTTAATCAGGGGACGTCGATAGCTCAGGGCAACACAAAACCGAGACGCTCTTTTTGACCTGGAGCAAATAAATGGATGTGGATGTTGACAGCGCTCTTTGAACGCTTCTCTTCTCCTTCTTCTGTTTTTTGCAGGAAGGCGGGCTTGAGCACCGGGCTGACCCTGCAGGGGAGTATCCATCCTGAGCTGGCGCAGAGCGGCGACCTGGTACGTTCAGCGCCTCCCTGTCCTCGCTCCGTCTCACTTGGTGTGATCTCGGCCATTGGGTGTCGTCGCCCACAGAGGCGATGGAACTCGCCAGTAAAGGCGGGCGGAGGTGGCGACCTACCTCTGTGCGGGCGCGCGGATACACCCACATGACATGAACACACCTTTTTATTTTTTACAGTCAGTCTTTCTGTCTTTCTGTTACAGATATGCTTACCCACCCATCCCCTCACACACACACACGCACACACCTTCAAACACAGACTCAAACAGTCCTGATGGTTGAAGGTCATACAAGCAGGTTACCATGACAACAATGTGGCTAATGCTAGATGCAGTCTTGATTCAATAAAGTTAATAAGGCAATTTTGAGATCCTTTTCATAGAGCAGATCTGTTCTTGCACACATAGGCAGCCATCTTCTCTATTTAATATGCCTAAAATGCCATAACAGGACAAAAAATTAAAAAAAACTTGCCTAATTTTGACGTTTTAAGGACGGCCGCAGCACATTAGGGAAACGCCGTGTCCTGACGCGTCTGTTGTTACGTGTCGATCGCTGTCGTTTGACCTTGTGCACTTTAAATACAGTTCAGGTGCTTCCGCGTGCAGAGCGTGAATTAAGGACACTTGGAAGTGTTTACCCTGTGATTTATTGCAGTCAAAGAAGTTCTTTGCAGCTTTTATGATCAGTTTCTGATATAAATTCTCAATATGCTGTGCAGCTGTAGTTTTGAGGCGTTTCTTAAACTTCTTTAGTTCAGCTCAGTTAAGTACTCATGAAGCAATAATTGCTCATTTTTTAAAATGAAATTTAAAGAAACATTTCCCGTATCGGTATCACGTGTCCCGGATGTTGTGACGTTGATAAATTTGCGGCAAATTCTAGTTTTAGGGCGTTGTTTAAAATTTCTATTCTCCAGTAAAAAAGAGTCTGATTTTCAGCTCTCATTCTAAAACTGGTAGATAACGTAGCTCTAAAACAACAATGGGTTGGTTCTTCCTGAAAGCAGACATATTTACACAGCGGTACAGCGACACCAGTGAATTTGCCACATGTTGCTCAGCCGTAGTTTTGTGGCGTTTCTTTAAATTTTATTCCTCACCAAATCTCCAGGGAGGTCATTAAACACTGGATAGTACTGAAGTAGAAGTACTGGTAACGTATGTGATAATAATTTGGCGCCGGCCGACATCTCCATGGCAGCAAATTATCAATATGTTGTGTTTCTTCAATTGAAGTCGTTTCTTTTGGGTTTTTATTCGAGGGATTTTCCCCCCAAAGCAACAAGCTGAGTGAGTGGGTGTCTGACAGGCTGACAGGGCCTCGTTTCTTTGCTGCAAACAACACTTTGATGTTTCTTCTTCTTGATTTTTGGGCTTTTCTGCTCCTTCCAGACAGTTCAAGCCATCGAGCAGTTTGGAGTGGTCACCGAGGAGCTGCTGGTCAAACACGGCAAGAAAATCATCGGTACGTTCGCGTTTCAGCGGGTGGAAAAGGTTCCTCGCTTCGTTTCCTTCAGACTTGGCGAGAGCGAGTTTCAGCTCGACATTCTGACGAAGGCACTAAAAGGTCGACTTGTCGTTTCAGACGAGCAGTTCGTTTTGAAGAGGGTCGCGGATTGCGCCATCGACCTCTACGCCATGGTGGTGGTCCTGTCGAGGTACGTGAGCGCGAGCGCGGGCCGCGGCGGGTTTTGGTCGTCCCCGCCTCTGTCTCTGACGCCCACTCGGCCCTTTATTTTTGTTTTCTGTCACACGAACTCCTACACTGAGCTGAGCTGAGACGCTCTGGTTGTGTTTGTTCCGTCCGTCTGCAGGGCTTCTCGCTCTCTGAGTCAGAGCCACGCCTCAGCCCGGCACGAGAAGATGCTGTGTGACACCTGGTGTGTGGAGGTGAGTCCCCCCCCCAACACACACACACACCCACTCACATACACACACACACGTTCGTATCTTTGTCATGTGAGAGTGAGGCGAACACGACGTCGACTGATATTCATGCTCATTCATATTCAGAAAGCCCGGCAACAGCTTGTTCTTAACAAATGGGTCCAGCAAAAAAAAAAAAAAAAAACAACATTTGAAGTTGCATAAATCTGAAGTCATCGCTCTGCTGTGGTTTTATTGCGACACGACTCGGCCGATTGCTCAAAACGGGCTTCAGTGATCAGATATAAAACTGGCAGCTTCTTTTTTTCTTCTTCTTCTTTCTTTGTTGCTCTGAAGTGATGAAACTCAGACCCTCTTTTTAAAAAAAAAAAAAAAAAAAAAGCAGCATTTTTGAGCTGTTAGGTGAATGAGACATTTTCAAACTTACGGGACTCCCCCACAAAAGTGACATTTTTACATCTTGTGTCCTCTCAAAAGAACCAAAAGTCCTATTTATATCATAACAGGGTATTTTGTTACTTTACCGGTTCATTTAATATTTTTTTTAACATAATTCTTTTCTCTGTTCATAAAAAAAAAAAAAAAAACTATTTTATTCCTACAGCACATTTTAAAACAAATGAGGCTTTCTACTGTCAGACCAGAAAATATATGAAGAGGCCTATAAAAGCACAGCAAAATCTCTAACCGGATTAAAAGCAGTTTTCAAAAAACCCCACTGAAAGGCTCTCATCACGCCGGTGGGTTGTGAGAACGCCTCCGTTTAACGACGCGGCGAAACCAACATCCTGAGCTTCGCTGAAGGTTTGCTCGTTTTTTGTTTTTTCCTTCCTTGATGTCGTTCATAATCTTAGTTATTATCCATTTCTGCACCTTACAGAAACGGGATTTAGTGAGGCTGACGCAGGAAAAAAAAAAAAAAGGAAGGGAACTAAAAGTAGCGTCTTACTGGACCGTTGGGGACCAGATGGAGACAGTTACAAGAAAAGAAATGTGAGAAAATGTGCAAAATTTTCACTCCAAATCAGGAGGCTCTTTCACAAAATGGCTGCACAACCCAGTCCGTCTTCACGCTGCCTCTGACTTGTCATCAATCAGCGATGGATCCGGTTGCCCCGCCCACATGTGAGCTTTCAGAAATGAAGGGAGCACCGCGGAACCTAAAGGGGCGTAGAACAGAAGTCTCCTTTGTATCTTTTTTTTTAAAAACCTGACTAATTAACAAAGTTTAGTGATTCCTTTAGTGGTTGACTCATTTATAAACTAAATATAAAGTTGCTGTGAGTCATCATCGATCCTCCCTCAGTAATAAACCTGTTAGTTGTGGTTTCATCCTGTGACCGGGTTGTTGCATCACATTATCACATTGAGCCTCAACACCAGCTTACCCTTTCGATCATTTCGGCTCGGATACTACCTCTAGTCAGGACGCAAAGGGGCATCGAGGGGGGGGTTGGCCCTTCAGAAACCCCACCGAGGCGTCAGGAAGGCGTCTAAGTCTGGCCTTGACTGACTGACACAGTAACACAAAGTCCCAACCGAATTTGGGCCAAAATTTGCTACGATTTCTACAAACTGCAATGAGGGCTCTAAACATTTTTCAAACTTGTTTAAAATTCCTGCAATATGAGAACGAGGGAATTAAGAACCCGTACAAACGTTTGGAGGCAATTTAAGAACTCCTTGGCGGGGGCCGGATGCAGTTTTTGTTTTGTTTTGGGTTTTTTTTTAGCCAACAGAGAGACGCTGGGGACAGAAAACAGGTCGCTGCATCGTTGTTTCCACAAAACCTCCGCATCTCAAACGAAAACACCAAAAAGCTCCACGTTGGAAACCATTTTCTAACTAGAACGCGCCGAGAGCGCAAACATAGGGTCACTGTCCGCTCGGAATCCTGTGAAATTTTCTTTCCTTTCCGAGTCGCGGGGAGCTGGTGTCTGTCTCCAGCGGTCACTGTGCGAGAGGCAGGGGGACAACCTGGACAGGTAACAAGTCCATCGCAGGGACACATGGAGACAAACGAGACATCCATTCACCCTCTCACTCACACCTCGGGACAATTTTAGAGCTACCAATGAAGCTAACATGCACCAAAACCTCATCAGTTTATTCCCTGTAGCACGTTTGTTGTTTCCTGAAAATCCGTCCCTAATCTTTTGAGAAATCTTCTACACCAGGGGTGTCAAACTCCATTCCTCGGGGGGGCCGCTCTCCTGCATGTTTTAGATGTGTTCTCGCTTTAAAACACCTGCTTTAAATGGACGACTCGTTGCCGTGCTCCTGGAGAACCTGATGATTTGGCGAGGAGGTGATTAAACCGTTTGAATCCATTGTGCTGGAGCAGAAAAACCTAAAACTCCGGGGACAGCGGAGCCTCGAGGCCTGGAGTTTGACACAGACAGACAAACAAATGCAACAGAAAACAGAACCTCCTCGGTGGAGGTAAAAATCTTCATTTCTCTGATCCTAAAAAAAAACAAATCGACGAGCATGTGGCCGACAGGTGCAGCTGGGCGCATGTCTGTCAGATATTGGCGGCCGTGTGGACGGGGCCTTTAGTCCGACCCGACAGGAAGTCTCAGGCCGTTTGTTGCCGTCGGACGTTGACCCCCGTCTGTCCTCTTCGCCCTGCAGGCCCACGAGCGGGTGACACGGGACGTGAAGCTGCTGCGCTCCGGCCGGTCCAAGCAGCTCTTCAGCAACATGAGCGCCGTCTCTGCTGCGGTGGTGGAGAACGGCGGGGTGGTGTCCCCTCACCCCCTGGGCTTCTAACTCACGGCCTCACGTCTGCATCCACTTTGGGAGGGCTTTTTGTTTGTTTGTTTGTTTGTTTTTTTTTCCTCACTCTTCTGGATCTCCACATCAGTTTGCCAAGTCCGAACAACTTTAATTTTGCCTTTTTTTTTTCCTCCAGTCACACGGGTGCCCTTTTCTCAGAAACGTACAATTTTAGAGTTTGATCTTGTAAAAAGCAGCTAGAGACCTCGATGTGTCCGTTTGACATAATAATGGTTTTCTCTCATTAACTTATTGAACTCCAGAGTTTGACTCTTCGAGGAGATAAAAGGATCGGGGGGGGGATGCTCTCCGAACGCTGAGTCTCGCCTCCTGCGTCTGAAACGGCTGACCGGACGCCTCCGAATGTCTGAACGTGGGCAGAGCTTGGAAATGGACCAGTTTCTTTGTAACGTCACGACTGTAGCCAGTAGAGTTTTACCGCTTTAACGTAAAACCAACGCAGTCAATGCAAGCACGGAACATAAATCCAGATCATAAAAAAAAACCCCAGCTCGAACTGTGCACTTGGGTAATTTGAAGGACATAAAGTACCTCTGTTTTATTTTGTACGCTTTGCACAGTTTTGAGGCGTTGAACCGCGTGCTCTTCGTGTACTTGAATGCCTTTCTGCGTGTTAAAGTCAAACGTTTTTGGCCTTTAATTGCGTTTTTGATTCGAACACAGGGAGTTCTCAGCGTCACGGTAAGTTTCAGCCAAGGTTGCAGCCATAATTAAATAGAAATGATGACGTAAAGCAACGTGTTTTTACATCGTTTTAAGACGAATTCCTGAAACCTTCAGGTTCATCATCTGTACTGTACTTACAGGTTAACATTTCTTTAAATAATGGGCTAAATGTTACCCCGATGGTTGGAATATACTAAGAAATACCTGAACACAACTAATTCAGCTGCATTGGTACGGTCAGTGTTGGTTCGTATCCACGTTTATCGAGTTATTTGCCTCAGCGAGCGCTTGTAAACATCTCTGTATGAACTGAATTTATTTGCAGTGCAGTACTTTCATCATTAAACATAACTCTGTTCTTATTTTAAGGCTCGTAGAATGTTTTCACGTTCCAGATTTCTTTGTGTTGTTTGAAACCGATTTCAAATTTATTTTTAACGCTCCTCGCCATCGCACTTCCTTCTGAGTTGGTTTTGTATACTTAACATCCTGTTTCTGCTTTCACTTCTGCTGCCTTTGGCGAACGCCCGCCGAAGTGCCAGTAAGCGGCGGCGTCGACAGGCAGCCGCTGTCGCACGCAGCTTTTCTGTGCTGTGAAACAAAAAAAACCAAACAAGCCTCCCCTCCTGCGGGTGAGAGCTTCGGGTTGGATGAGGGTTGCTGTGTGGCGGGAGGCGCCTCACGATGTCTGCGGTGGGAACGTTGAGAAANGACCCGTGGGCTCAACTTCTGGGGAAATACACCTGAGTTCGCTGCCAACACTTTCCCAGAGAAGCTCGGAGGGGATTGTCCTTAATTTGAATCTAAGGGTTGCTTTCAGCTCGGCGTAAAACATGGAAATATAAAGACAGGAAACTACATGAACTGACTGATTATTAGTGTTTAAACGATTATCTGAGGAGGCGCCATTTAAAGGAAAAGTTTGCCTTTTTTAACTCAGTTCTGGCCTATGTTTGCCTTTTGAAGTTCCAGTGTATAATTTTTAGTCTTATCGGTTGTGAAACTTAAATCAGTGCTTGAAACGCTACACCTACCTGCAGCTTTTTAAGATTTGAGATATTTATTCAAGACAAAAATCTTCAAAAAAGATATTTTTGGATCGTCTGCGCGATCACACGCAATAAAAATATTTTAGGACAGCTAGCTAACGGAAAGTAAGAATGATCAGAAGAAATGTTTCTTAGATGCAAATAGGTCTTTTAATGTATAAAATGACTGAAATAAATAAAAAATATAAAAAGAAAAACAAAACCGTGGTCCATAATTTAACAGTTGTAAATTTCCCGCTTCCCGAAGCTAAACTTCTAGTCTTCTTCGAATGCGTAGTTTTCCCGCCTTTTTTTTTTTTTTTTTAAGGTAACAGTTTTCTGTAGGACCGCTCAGGCTGTCAGCTGTATAAAGAACTGAATGCAGACATGAAATTAGAGAAATAACTTTTTTTTTTAACTTTCTTTTACCATCTGGAAAAAACTAAAGGTTGTACCCAAGTTGCTAAAATTGTAACGACACAAAGTCGCATAGAAACCTGATATGAAAGTATTTTAAAAATACAATATGTTTAAAGAAAACAAACATTAGAGAAAAGTTAATAAATTAAAATAAAAACTGAAGGTTTATTGTCTCAGATGTCTTTTTTTTTAAGTATTTAGTATATATCTTTTCAAAGGTTTAGAACCAAAAAGTTGTTTTCTAGAAAACTCTGGTGTTAAAACTCTTTAAAATAAGACCATGATTATCTTTTGCATTAGTTTCATGTGCTGTAAATATAAAAATGATGATTTGTTTAGTTAAATATGAGCTTATTTGAGTAACATTCTGATAAAACAAAACAAAGAGAAGGAAATAAAGCGTCACATTTTGGACATTTTTTTCCCCTCGAGTTTAGGATACGAGTTAAATAGCAAAAGTATTTTACTAAAAATGGAACAGTTTAAGGTTTTGGAAGTCCGGACTGGCTTTGGGCTCGTCGTGATTCGACCGACCGACTCGGACCTCCGAGTGTTTCCTGTCCCCTCTACTCATTCTGGACCGTCACATTCAGAGGGTCAGGACCTTTAAAGTCCCTTTGTTGCATCCATAGTGTGACTGAAAAGGAAACGAGAGCCGGCAAACGAATCCTCGATGCCAGTCAGTGGAATCCCGAAGACGTCGGAGAGCCAGAGGAGGAACTCTGCTGTCCACCGAGCGGCGGACTGTCGATCCTCAACCAGACTAAAGGTCAGAAATGGACCACAATCCCGATGTCCCGAGGAGAGGCACATCCTGGCCTAAATGACCTCAGCGTTCGGATTAAAAAGGCATTTTTCCCCTGAGTTCCTTCCATCGCCGAGGTAAAAACCACCGTCGAAGTTCTCCCCGTCCCATTTAAGATCCGGCTCTCCCCGTCGAGCCTTTTTCTGTAAGTCACTGGGACGAGAGCGAGTCCTGCGAGAAGCTGGTGACCGACAACGGCCCGCGTTCCTCGTCTTCGTGCGGCGGTTCGAAGGAGACGGTGGTCTGAAGCGTCATGGATCGCTCCCTGAGGAGGAAACCAGAGAGAGAAAGGGGAGAGGCGATGAGCTCTTGTATTTTTTTGCGGTCAACGAAAACACGTGAAAGGAAAGCGTAATTTAAAAAAAAAGCAGTAGTCAAAGCAGCATGCGGCGTTATCAGAGTTTTACTCATGCGTGATGATTCGCTCGTCTCGGTATCAGTCAGTCATCAGAGGATTTCTATTTCACAACAGCTCAAAAAATGAAGAGGACAGATTTATAAAACCTGGACAAAGTTAAAACCTTACACTTCCTGTCTCGTTCCCGCCATCCTCCGTTATTTTTCCCGTCCGACTTCCTAATTTAAGCTCCGGGTTTCCGATGTGGATGAACTGGTTGCCATGTGAGCTTTTATTTAAACAGTTCATGTGACTTTACACTGTTTACAATAACGGCTGAGGAGGGGGGTGAGGTTTTTCCACTAAACACCCTTTTCCAAAAATGTCAACTGTTTTATGTTTCCTTAAAAGGAAGGAAGAGGAAAAGTCGGGGCTCTTTGTGGAATCTGACATACTGACTGTGATGATGGGCAAATTAAAAAAAATAAAATAAAATCATCCAAATTATCAAGCTGTGCTTCGATTCTTTATACTTTGCTTCCAGGGATCCAGGTGTTCCTGTAATCTTTTAATACTGCTTCAGGCTCCCTGTCTGCCTTTATACTCGTTTTCATCACACAGTACTTGACCATTTTCAAAGGAATGATTTCGTTTTTTTTTCTTAAACTCAAGGGATGAGCTGCTGTTGTGCTGACTCCTAACAGACGATTTAGCAAAAAGAAAACAGAAAACCAGTTTAAAATGGAAACATCAGGCGCTCTGGTGTCAGCGGCCTGTCACAAAGACGCAATTTCTTCTGTTTTTTTTTGTTAAATCTTTGAAAAGTGCCAAAGTTTGATACATAAAAAAGCATTTCCTCTCAAATTGAAGCCGGCTGAGGTAAATAACCGCTCATCCTGAGCTTTCTTCCTGTTAAAAGCGTCTCCTCTCCACCCTGTGCTTGCTCAAAACGGGGGATTGCCTCAATAAGATTTGACACAATCTGCTGGTTTTCTTAGACAACTTCTTACTAAATAACATGCTATAATACATTGACAGTGGGTTTTTTTTTTTTTTTGCTCTGGATGGCTTTAATGTGGCCTCCAGTTCTAATGCAAAGAGCCTCTGTGTTATTTTTGATCAGGATGTCTTTTAACGCCCACGTTAAAAACATTACCGGGACTTCTTTCCTCCACCTACGTAAAGTCACTAAAATTAGAAACATCTTGTCTCAAAATGATGCAGAAAAACTGGTGCGTGTATTTACCAGTTCTTGGCTGGTCTGTTGTAGTTCTTTATTGTCTGGATGTCTAAAAAACTCTTTATAAAGTTTTTAGTTGATCCAGAGTTCTGATGAGAGTTAGGAGCAGAGATCGGATTTCTCCAGTTCTCTCCTTTGACTTCCTGTCAGATTCAGAATAGAATTTAAAATTTTCCTTCTGACACAGAAAGCTCTCAACAACCGAGCTCCATCTTATATTAAAGATCTAATTGTAACATATTTTCCTAACAGAGCACTTCGCCCTCAGACTGAAGGTTTACTTGTGGTTCCTAGAGTTTCTAAAAGTAGAACAGGAAGCAGAGCTTTTAGTTCTCAGTCTCCTCTCTTCTGTCCATGAGGCCGACACCCTGTCCACGTTAAAAACCAGGCTTAAGACGTTCCTTTTTATTAAAGCCTATAGTTAAGGTTGGTTTGGGTTTCCTGAGCTCTCCCTTAGTTCTGCTGCTACAGGCTCAGACTACAAGCTGAGACCGTGCCCTGACATGACTCTTGTTGTGACCGCAGAAATAAGCTGAATTAACATTTTAACACCAACCAGGGGATTCTCAAACAGCTACAAGCTGCTACTAACTTGATTTTTACAAATCATCTCAACTGGGTGTCTGACGGCCCACAATTAGGTCTTGCCCCTAACTTTAGGAACCACCACAGGGGATGATGCAACCCTCAGGTTATTTTTTTTTCTTATTATTTCTCAAAGACCTGACTTCCATAAACAGTTCATAGATAGGTTTTTAAGTCTGACACTTCCTCTTTAGTCCACTTGTCTTCCTAGCTGGAAGGAAAATCTCATCCAAATTAAAATTAAGAGGAGTTTTAAAAGTTTTGAATCGATCTTGGGATTGGTGTGAAGTGAGGAATCTGTCTGTTTATGACTCTTTGAGGAGAACAAACACAAATGTGGACGGATCAGCAGGACGTACCTTCCACCGGTTTGGGTGTCTGGCCAGTTGGCTCTTACAGTCCACCCGAGGGCAGCCTTTAAGTACCGCGAGCAGCAGGGAAACCTGCGATTCAGCTGCTCCAGGAGCTCCTCCTTGCGCAAGCCGTACACGACCGGCGCGATGCACTGCGCCACGCTGAAGAAGGCGAAAGTCACCACGGCCGCCAGCTCCTTGGTCTCCCGCTGGATGAGGCCCCTGCTGAACAGGATGGTGAGCACGTAGTTCACGAAGTTGGGCAGGAGGTAGACGGCCAGCTGGGTGCCGTGCAGGGCGATGGTCCGGCAGCCGGCCCGGTTGCGCCGGTTGAGGACCCCGAGCCGGCGCCCCTCCAGCAGGATCCTGGCGTAGCTGTAGAGGATGAGCACCGTGCACACACCGATGAAGATCACCTTCTGCAGCTTGCCCTTGTTTAGCTGATTGCGGTCACATTCCTGGTCGTAGTCGGGGTCCGGCTTGTGGAGCAGGCTGAGCGGGATGGCCAGGGCCAGCAGCCAGGTGAACACGCCCAGCAGCCAGGGCCAGTACCTGAGAAATGAAAGTAAAGGACAACAGCAGCGTTAACGTTTGAGTTTGCTGACGGAACACACATCGATGACTTCTGTTTGAAGTAGTTAGTTACAAAAATCTGCAAGAATTACCAGAACTTCCCAATAAACGAAACTAAATGAACACCGCCCACCAACATGGATGCCAAAGTTTTCAACCAAAGTCCTGCGTTGTCTGTTAGCGCTTGCTGTCAGCAACTACCACGCCAAGTTTTAGTTCAAAATCTGTGTTATTGACTGAGTTATAGTCATTTTTGGGTATTCTAAGGCCAATCAGCTATGGTGGCCATCATGAATCAAAATGACTCCAACAATTAAAGATCTCACACAAACTTTATCACTTAAGGCATGTGTTGGAGATGACTGTCGGCTACTACCACGCCGAACTTTAGCTCAAAGTCTTTAAAACTGACTGATTTATGGTCATTTAAAGGCTCAAACTGACCACATCTCCTCACTCTGCTGCCGTCTTTACTCTCTCTACTCTCCATGTTTGTGTTTGTCGTTATTTCTGTCATTCACGTGCGTTCTTCGTTGTCTTCCTTTTTACAGAAACCACCCCTGGACCAATCATTGTGTTTCTGTCTCTGTCTCTTTCCTGTCCTCTCTAACCCGCAGCTGGTCGAGGCAGATGGCCGCCCGTCCTGAGCCTGGTTCTGGTTTTGGAGGGTTCTTCCTGTTAAAAGAAAGTCATTCCTTCCCACCCGACGTGCTGCTCAGGATGGAGAGACTGCGATGATCTGACGTGGTCTGCTGGCTTCTTCAGATCAGTTACCCAGTCGAGTTTCTTCCATCCCACCCCCCGCAGACGTCTCACCATAAGCTCCGATTCAAACTTCCAGAAAACTGTAAAACAGCTGAAACACTGGGTGCCTTTAAATCTCAACTTAAAACCCACCTGTTTAGAGTTGCTTATGGCTAAATTAGGGTTAGAGTGCGGGTTTTTGATGTTTGTCTCTTTCTTACTGTTTATTCATTGTCACATGCTGTTTTTATTTTGTTTTTTAATTATGTAAAGCACCTTGAAATGCCTTGCTGCTGAAATGTGCTATACAAATAAAATTTGATTGATTGATTTGATTCCATTTCAGGGCCTTAGAGTCCCGAATACCCCACCATCAGCCCGCCGGGCACATCTTCCTCTGGGACCGTGTGCTTGTTCCTCAGTGTCAAACGCAACTGACACGTTCCTTCTTGGCTCTGCGGAACAGAGCGGGCTGGACGCAGGTGGGAAGTCTTGAGTTCTCTCTCTCTCTATCCTACCATTTAACACCGAAGTGCTCGAGTGGTCAGACCCACGGTCCTGAGATCCTGAGGCTGCAGGTTCGAGCCCAGGTTGCGTCAGGAAGGGCATCCAGTGTCAAACAATCGTTTCCAAATCATTTGTGTGAGTTTACTGAGTGTGGTGACCCCCTAAAGAAAGGAAACTAACACGAGTAAAACACCCATCTGATCCCTTTTTGGTGTTTTTCAGCGAGTGGCCATGTTTCTGACCCACACAGGAGAACACATTCAACTTCTGCCTTCAACATTTTTAGTTTCCTTGAAAGTGAAGACTGTCAGATTAGACAGATAAATTTTATTTATTGCTATTTTCATGCATGTGAATGTTTTAGCAGAGCGTCCTGAGATGGCTATATACAAACAAACCGAAGAGGTTTTAATAAAAAAGCTGTAAAGCTTTATATATGTCCAAAATAATCCCATGTTGGATGCGCTGAACAGTTTGGGTTCGCAACTTTTACGTACAGGCTGCTGAATCTGGGAGCCCTTAAAAAAGGATCCACGTGAGGAGTTCTGTAACTTCTATTTTTTTTTTTAAGTAAACAAAGCAATAAAAGCCTGAGGAGCAGTTACCCGGCCGTGCAGACGGAGGTGTAGCGCAGCGGGTGGCACACGGCGCAGAATCGGTCCAGCGCCATCGCGGTGAGCGTCAGTAGGATGTTGGCGGCGCTGCTGATCAGCACCGCGATCATGGCCAGGCACGCGGGCCGGGCCGGCCGCGCGCTCAGGTGGATCTGGTAGTAGAAGACGCTGCTCGTGCCCAGGTAGACCAGGGCCGACACCAGCAGGTGGAAGACCAGCACGAAGCGCGCGTGCCTGCGCAGCCGCCCCTCGCGCACGATGGTCCAGTTGATGAGCAGGTTGAAGACGAGCAGCACCGAGAAGGACACGGTGGAGACGTAGAAGCGCGCGCAGGTGTACTGCGCCGGCTCCGTGGTGTTGTTCGGGGGCATCCTGTCCTCAGCTGGGCTGGTTTGGGTCCAGGTGACTTTGGGAAGAGAGATGATGATGGTGATGATGGTGATGGGAGAGAGAAGCAGCCCGCCACATGATCCTGCCTCTCTGCTGTCAGACTGCAGACTGACTCTGTCTCCCGCCGCTTCCTCCGCCTCTCTCACTCACGTTTGGCACGTCTGTGGTCGTCACGTCCTCGCGTTCACGACACGAGCACGTGCCCAAACCGGGAGCAGCTCCTCCAACTCTGACACGCAACCCCCCTCCCCGGTTGTAACTGACGTCCCGACGGGTTTCAAGGAGTTCTTAGTAAGTTTACAAAGCAGGAACTGGAACATCGGGAACCCGCGTTTTCTGCTCACCAGCAGCACAGGAAGTGAGTGAATCATCACATGTCTGCAGAATATATCTAACACCAGGGTTCATAGAGTCCAGAAGCACATCAGATTAAAGACAGAGCATTTCTTTCAGGGATGCTAGAGAATAAACTCAAACGGGTTCCTAGATGTTCTCCATAAAGAACAGTTCAGTTCAGGTTATTTATATCTTCCTGATTCACAACAAAAGGGCACACAAACTTATTATAAAAAGGAAAAAGTTGTCAATCTATGGAAACGAGATCTCGTCCTGAGCAGCACAGAGGCGACAGTGGGAAGGAATGACTCTCCTTTAACAAGAAGAAACCTCCAGAACCAGAACCAGAACGGGCGGCCATCTAACTCGATCGGCTAAGGTTAGAGAGGACAGGCAAGAGACGCAGACAAACACAGACTGGCCGGTTCGGGTGTAGTTCCTATGGTCCAGGTGTGGTTTCCAGACAAAAAAAAAAAATAAAAACACGGGTGAATGGTAGAAATGATTACAAACACAAACATGGAGAGAAGAGCAAAGAGTGAAGACAGCAGCAGAGTGAGGAGATGTGGACAGTTTGTCCTCCAGCAGTCTGAGCCTGTAGCAGCAGAGCTAAAGGAGAGCTCAGGAAACCCAAACCAACCCTAACTGTAGGATTTATCAGAAAGGAAAGTCGTAAAGTAGACAGGGTGTCAGCCTCATGGACAGAAACTGAGAGTTGGTTCCACCAGAGAGGCGCCTGAGAGCTGAAAGCTCTGCGTCCCGTTCTACTTTGAGAAACCGTAGGAACCACAAGTAAACGTGCAGTCTGAGAGCGACGTGCTCTGCGAGGAGAGCGGAGAAACATCACGCTGCTTTAGAACTGAAAGTAAATGTTCCCCACTGATCTGTGAGCAGCAGTGCTTTTATTTTGGTATCTGACGTGACCTTACTGAGCAGAGCAGCAACGGTTTTTATTGTTTTGTTTTGTTTTGTTGCCAACATTTGATCGGTCCTGCGGTCTTTATCTGTGCAGAATAGATTTGTGATTTTTAAAAAAAAAAAAAAAAAAAAAAAAAGGTTTGCTTTGTGTCCTTCTGCAAGATTTGTTGGACTGGATTGGTTGTTTTTGCAGAGGGGAGGCTGAAACCACATGCGCCCACGTTTCCATTTAGACCTAGTTCTGAAGTTATTGTTCCACCGGACCATGCCACTACCACCGCACTGCTGCATATGTAACAAAAAAATGGCTCCTATGGGGTGGTGCAGTGGTTAGTGCTGTTGTCTCTCAGCAAGAAGGATGCAGACTCACATCCCCACCTGGAGCCTTTCTGGGTGGAGTTTACATGTTCTCCCTCAGGTCATGTGGGCTTACTCTGAGTTCTCTGATTTCCTCCCACAGACCAAAAACATCCACGTTAGGTTAATTAGTGACTCTTAAATGATCCCTAGGTGAGAGTGTGAAGGGTTGTTTGTCTTGTTGTCCCTGTGATGGACTGGAGACCTGTCCAGGGTGTCCCTCGCCTCTCACACAGTGACTTCTGGAGATAAGCACCAGCTCCCTGGGACCAGGAAAGACGAAGCAGTGTGTAATTGTGCTGTTTGTGACATTTGTCAGTTAGATCAGAACCATTGTTGTTCCTTCCCATCACAACAATGTTCTGCTTTGTCCACGTGATTTTTTAACAAACAACAAACCCTTTACTTGTTTGTCTTTCTTCTCGGAAACTCCCATGTTTCCCCTGCAGACCTGCCACGGACACTTTTGGTTTGTTAGTTTTCTCCTCCTGCTGGACTCAGGAGCTTCAGCTTTAGGCTTCTTTCTGTGTAATCATTTGTGTTCCTGTAGTGTAGACTGAAACACATCTTGTTCTTGAATGCAAACCTCCAGTTTCTGTTTAGCCTGACCGGCAGCAACATCTCCCCTTTTTAAGGAAATCTTTGTCGGTTCAGGACAGAAACTTTTCACTGCCACTCCTGCAAAAATAAAAAAAATAACCTCCCTGCATTTTAATGCTGAAAGACTATTAACTTCTCCTGTCATGATATTCAGATTCATCCATTATTAATTTGTTTATTATTTGTATGAAAGGCTATTATCAACCATTAGTATGTCATAAATAAAACCACATAAAAAATGATTCTTTCTGCTTAAAACAGCAGTTTTCTTGTAGTTGTCTGACAGTGTGCTGCTGCCCCCTGCTGGTGGGAGTGTGGAACAACTCAGCCCCATCCAGGTTTCCATCTAATCTGTCAGATTAGACCTCCGCTCAGACCTAATCTGATAAATATCATCACACAGTTACAAAAATGAGCATTCATTTCTACAACTGGTTATTGTTTTCTGGTCATGAGGAAAACAAAATGACTTCAAATGAATAAATATTGTTCCACAGTTGAAGGAGAAATTATTGCCTTTAATTGAAGACAGAAAAAAGCTTCATAATCCAGACGATTAAACCTACCTGTAGGATTTCATTTTGAATGCTTGTACAATCATTCTGCCTACAGAAACGCTGATTCTTTTATGTTTCTGATCACTTCTTTTATGTGGTAGTAGCTGAGAGTCGCACACAACCCAGAGTCTGAGCGTGACGTGTCGCCATTGTTTTCCAGGTTGGACCACAGCAGCAACAACTTTGTCATTTCTCAGCATGAGATGATTTACGGAGCCGTTCAGCTGTAGATTTTGTTCTGCAGTTCTGCTGTTCGTTTACACAACAGCAGCGTTCAGCTCTCAGGATTTTCTAACCTTCATATTTGCATTTCAGAGGAAGCCACAACTTGTGAAAGCCCACATACACACCACGGACGGCTGCAGTCAGTCGCTGTTCTGCCCGAGCAGATCAGCAGCAGATAGCAGAGAGCTGTTAACAGCAACCAAACCTTCTTGTTTCCACGCTGCAGACTGCAGGAGCGCCTGTTGAAAGCCTGGCAGCCATGTTGCCAGATATACGGTAATTAATGTTTTCATAAGATAGTTTTTGGGTGAAGTCCCGCTTCTTTTCTGTGCAGATGTTAACCAATCACAACTAATCTTACAACCTCCCCCTTCAGAGAAAGTGCACCTCACTCAGCACAGATGATAGTTTGGGTCAAAATGCAATCATTTCAATCCTATATGGCAACCCAGCACATCCAGAAAACATTAAGCTTTGCAGCGATCGTTCTCATGTAAACAGGGCTTTAGGTCTTAGGCCCTGTTTACATGATCTTGGTCTAAAACTGCAGCCTGAAAGGCGGCGGGTGATATGCATTCTCTGAAGTAACTCCAGGCCTTTAATCCCCATCAGGGATCACTGCTGTGTAATAATCCCCTCAGCCACACGGGGTCGCCAGAGAGGCTTTATTTGAATCTTAACCCATCCTCTGTGTTGCAGCTGCAGGTTTCTTCAGGCGAAGGTCACTTCTTTGTGTCATCTGAAGCTCCAGGGGTCCAAACACACATTTATTGTCATGAATCCGGCCTGTCTGCCAGGCCCACCTCTTCCGCCGTAATCAGCTGTTGGTCGCTGCATTCAAACACTCCACTGCTCTCTGTTCCTCACCAGATTATCGAAAGCCCTTTGCAAGTAGCTGTCCGGCTGTCTTTCCCCTTATGTCCTCCTCGTTTTGACGTCTGCCGAGCTTCCGATTTCTGGACTTTGACCTTCGATTATTGCCTGACCTCCTAGTCAGTAAACTGACCCCTGCCCGCCTTCTCACTAACCCTCTGAGGTCTGGATTAGCCCCTGATGGATTGTAAAAGATCAAAGCACAGCAGCAAGTTCCCACGGTGACGTCACCACCCTCGCCAACCGCTCCCTGTCATCTATCTGGACAGGTGAGATCAAACTCCTTGTTTTGACTCTAAAAACGGTTGGGGGCTTCTTCTTGTTCCAGCTCCTTGCACTTTCATAGCCACTAACCAGTGGCGTCGGATTCATTTTCTAGGTGGGGGGGCCACCGGAGTGTTTCGTCACCTTATTAATTTTACATGCATCGGATCATCGTCTAACATCAATAAAAACTGAATAATGAAACTCTTTTTCAGCTATGACTTTTTGTTCCAGTATATTATTATGAATAATGATAATTAGTTTAACCAACCAACAGCTTTATAAATGACCACAATAAAAGTAAACACAGGTAAATAACATGTGCACGGGCATAGATGGAATAATCCAACAT
>NC_051436.1:10972848-11002205 GCF_001649575.2 Kryptolebias marmoratus
GGAGCTTTAAGAATTTGGTCCAGATCTCAATGCTGTAGGTTTTATTTGTGCTTCTGTCTCTATATAAACACAGAGACACGTTAGTCACAGTCTGTGAGAGTCGCGTGCAGTCTGTGCAGCCGTCTGGTGGGAACACACAGCGCAGTAGCAGGGCCGGAAAGAGGGGGGGCCAATGGCCCCCTGGCCCCAGTGGTTCCGGCGCCTATGCCACTAACCCAGTGGTGTCAAGTCCTGGTCCTGGAGGACCACCATCCTGCAGGTTTTAGATGTTTAGATGTTCTGCAGAACCCTGTTAATCCCTCAAACATTCAAATCAAGCGTGTCAAAGCAGAGAGACATCTAAAACCTGCAGGACGGTGGCCCTCCAGGACCAGGACTGGACATCCCTGCACTAACTCATCCTCTCCTTTTTTCAGAGTTTTCCCGTTTGTCCCTACAGACGTTTCCCGTCTTCCCACCAGTGCTATTTTCTAAATAAAACCCTGTAGAACACGCTCAGTGTCTGGCTAAATTTTCATTCATTATGACTTTGTTTTTCCCCATCATGCATATTAGTGAATTAGCATCCACCTGTGGGTGGATGTAAAGCATGTTCCCAACTGCAACCTGCTGTGACTAATCACGCTGAGATTCTGAAAATATGAGTGGGCGGCTCTTCTCTTCAGGCAGTCTCCTTGCCTTTTTTAAAAAAAATTCTTTAGTTCCTCATTTCACACCATTCAAATCCGAGCAGTCCTCGCTTCACCTGCCTCCTTTTCCTCAACCCGTAAACAGGTAAGAAAAACTTTAAATTCGTCAGGTGAAGTTACTTATTTTCACGCCCTGTTAAAGTGTATTTGAGCCAGTTAATAATTTTACTGTAATCCACACAGAGCTGCAAATTAGTCCGAGTTTTGTCGTACAGCATCAAGTCTGAGCAGTTTCTGATCAGTTTAACTGAGGTGAAAAGTAAACATTGTCTTCTTTTTCTCCCAAAGCCTTCGCCTCGTATCCTCCAGTCATGGCGGTTCAACATCAGCCAGCTCAGGTGGTGATGGTCACCTCCACTAATCAAGGCGTTGGGACCTGGAGCACCGGCCTCTGCGACTGCTGCTCCAACATGAGCACCTGTAAGTCAACCAAACCAACCGCAGCCCATTTAACTAACTCACAGGTTTGGACCTGTGAATGTTAAAAAAAACAAACCTCAAACACCGCATGTTGGTGCTGATTAAGAAACAACACACATAGATGGGTGTAAAAGTTTACTTGGACCGACAACGAGGATGCTCTGACGATTTAGAGGTGTGTTTTTTTTGTCTTCTTCATGGGAAATCTGAAAAACAAGGGCTGCACCCATCCCTCAGTTGGATGATTTACAAATTGACCAGAAGATCAGGCACTCGATCTGATGTTTTCGTGTCAAACCGTAGACGAGCGCTGTAGCTCAGGACGTCTTTGTTCTGGACGTTTTCATTAAGGCAGCTTTTTGTAACGCTTGAAAGATGCTTGAAATAAAGTCCAGGTAAGTGTACGAGACACGAGAGGCTACCATAAACATTCAGATTTTCTGCCATGATTGGGACATACAGTGTCTATAAAAAGTGCTCATTCCTTCTGAACTTTTCCACATTTTGTCATGTCACAACCACAGACTTTCAAGCATTTTACTGGTATTTCATGCGGCAGACAAAGGAGTGAAAGGAAAATGACACATGGTTTTCAATTTTTAAATGAAATTCTGAAAAGTGCGGCGTGCATTTGCTTAAAGAAATGACCATGCTCACTCGGTTGAGATGAATTCTGGAAAATTAAAGTTTCCTCGGAAACTTTACCAAGTCCTGCAGCTGCAGCTCTAATGAAACATGTTCTGCTGCTAACTCTGCGAGCCGAGGATCTTTATAGTCTTTCGTTTTCACCGTTCCAATGAATCATAGCGCATTCTGCTGCTTGTGTTATTGTTTGAACTTGAATGGAACCAGATATTCTCGTTCAAACATTTAAAGGTTCGTCAGACAAGTTTTCTGTTTTGTCTCTCTGTGTAAACATAGTAAACATGTAAACACCTGCGCAGGCAGGTGAAAATGCGTGAGTAACTTCACGTAATTTGAAGAAAACAAAAGCCGCAAACTGAATATTTGTTTTGCAAAGTTTAAAATACATTCACCGTTTTTTGGTTTTCAGTGACTAAAACTGCTTCTGTTTCTGAAGAATATGACAACACTTTAAAAAAAAAACAATTTTCAAAGGCAAAGTAAAAAAAAAAATCTACCAAGTGAAAGGGAAATTCAGTCTTCTGCTCCCTTCTTCAGCGGTCGCCACAGCGAGCGAACTCGTACGAACGATTTGGCAATTGTTTTACACCGGATGCCCTTCCTGCCAATTAAATAAAAATATGTGATACAAGTGACTGCAAGTCAGAGGATGGAAAGAAAATATTTTCCAAGGTCCTAAACATCCCCAGGAGTTCTGTTAAATCCTTCATCAAGAAGTAGAAGGACTATGGGATGTGTAAATCTACCAAGAGCAGGAAGGAAGACAGTGAGAAAGACCACCAGGACCCCTGTGAGCTCTCTGAAGGAGGTCCAAGCTTCAGCAGGTCAGATGGGAGAGTCCTGAGCTCCAACACCTGCTGCCAGGGTTCTTCACCAGCCTGAGCTTCATGGGAGAGAAGCAAACAGAAAACTCAGATTATCTCCACCAGGACTGCCTGTCGAAAAGACAATGGAGTCTTCCACATGCAACTTGGCAAACTCTACTCAAGATTTAATGAGTTTTCTTCAACAGTGGCTTTCTAGTTGTGATTGTTCTACGACAGCAATAAAAGCCTAAAACATCTTCACAAGTGTCATTATACGCTTCATGCTAGTGGCCCGTGAAGAATGTACACATGATTAAGGCAAAGCCGTCCAGATCGCAGGTGCAGATACTCAAATTCTTAAGCTCTTGTGACAGATCAGAACAAGAACAGGCAGCATGATGGTATGTACAAAGTGTGGAGGTGTGAAATAAACTACCACAAGAAAACGATCGAAAATCAGGGTGCGTTGTCCGGGCATGTATAGCTGTTCCAGATCCCGGCAATATTCCTGTTAACTACAAAGGGAAACATTCAGCTCCCTAAATGCTGCACTTCGTGTTCCCACATTTGCCATTTGGTAGGTGGAGGTGGAATAAAATGTTGTGTTGGGTTTCTCCTGATAAGATCAAATTTATTTAGTGGCTGAAAATAACCTGATGAGGCCACTGCACGTGAGAAGATTCACTCCGTCGCCACAAGGCTGCAGACACAGCACCGTGAGACACCACGCTGTGGACTGTCCAACAAGAGACAGGACGGTTGCCTTACTGTGTGCTGAAGTGAGGGATGCATTCAGTGTCACACCTCTCCCCCTTCTAGGGAGGTCTGATCACGACCTAGTCCACTTACAACCAAAGTGCAGCCCCCTGGTCTAAAGACAGCCAGTCACAACCTGCTCCGTCAGAAGGTGCTACAACACCACTGTCTGGGACGAGCTGATCAATCCCGAACTGTGAGGACTTAGAGGGGACGGCAATCTGTCTGATGGATTGTCTTAACTTCTGTGCATTGCCCTAATAACAACCCATGGGTAACAGGTGAAATCAAGGCTTTAGACATGCTGCTGGGGAAGCAGATCTAAACAGGGGAACATATTGTACCTCGACACAACACCAGGTCGTAAGTCTGTAGCAGGCTGTTTATTTCACCGCGCTAACTCTTGTAGCTTGTTGCAAACATTTGTCGCTCCTCTGGCAGACAAGCTAGGTTTCAACATAAAACAGTGATACTGAAGTGCCTTAAAAGTAACCGTAAGATGAAATGTTTCTGTGCCCGCCAGGCTGCTGTGGTTGGTGGTGTTTCCCCTGCATGCAGTGTCAGACGGCCAGCGATTACGGCTGGTGCTGCCTCATGCCGCTGCTGGACTTCTGCTGCTGCGTGGTGTCCTGTAAACTCCGGTCCAACATCAGGGAACGCCACAACATTCCCGTAAGTCTGGGGGAGGAATTGTGAAAGAGGGGGGGAAATCTTATGTGCTGTAATGAGTTTCAGATGTTCATAGTCGCCCCCAAAAAGGCCCTAAGACTGAAAGAATGTCTGGCTTCTCTGCTTCGAGGGAGGAGACAGTAAAGAGAAGCAGCTTTGAACATTAAATAACTGCTGCTTTTGTGCTTTTGTTCCCTGAAAGCAGCACGTTGTAAGCTGGAGTTTAAAGAAGTCAACCAGTTCTCATCTTTTAACAGTCAGCAGGTAGCTGTTCAACAAGTGATGCTAACCAGGTTATCGAGAAGTTACTGATAGTTTCTATAGGTTGGTTTAATTAGAGTCATTAATTGACCCAAAGATACACATCATTCAGTCAGTTTGTTGTATAAGATGGCCCAATTAAAATGATTAAAATGAGAAACTAAGAAAACAACAACAAGAGGGGAACCTTGTGCAGTTTCTTTTAATGAATGTACTTTCTCATGAAGTGAAGAGAAATCCTGTTTTAGTCATCAAGTTGTTTCCAAAAAGAACTGCAACTAGAGAACGAGCAATCGCTGTTACTTTCAGGTCGATAATTTGAATTTTTAACCACATGTAAAATTTTCTAAACAGTGAAGGTTTCCCCAAGTGTCCCACTGAGGCCTTGGCTCTCCACAGCTTCTCTGTTTCCTCTTTCAGTTCTTGCTATTTCTCCAGCTTCTCTTCCTTCCTGATGTTACAGTCACTTGGGACTGCTACATCTATCACCACTGCTTTCTTCTGTATCTTATCTATCACCACAATGTCCGGTTGGTTAGCCATCACCTGTTGGTCAGTCTGGATCTGGAAGTCTCACAGTATCTTAGCCCTTTGCCTGTGGGACTTCCTGTCCATACTTGGTACAGATGTTCCTGTTCACTATTCCAGCCACTTGGTTATGGTGTTCCATGTTTGTTTTGCCTGCCTCCATCTTACATCCTGCTGTAATGTGCTGGACTGTCTCAGGGGCATCTTTGCACAGCCTCCATCTTGGGTCCTGTCTGGTATGATAGACCCCGGCCTCTACTGCTCTTGTGCCGCCATGATTAGAGCCTCTGTGCTGTCCTTCAGTCCAGCCCTCTTTAGCCACTTTTTACCAGGACCTGTATAGTTTTTATAGGTATTTGGTTGTGGTTGACCTCTTTGCAGCCTCAATACAGCTGCCATTTGTTTTCTGTGACAGGCTCTTCTTTGAACGTACAGCACAAAGTTGATTGATCTGCCAAATTCCTTCATTGCTGATTAATATCACATGCCTAAGTGACATTACCGCACTGGTAAAATTGCTGGAACTTCCTTCCAGGACCTCATCGACTTCTTTAGAGTCAGGTCTTTGATCCACCTCGGCTGATTTAAGTCCTCCAATGAGGAATGGGTTCATCACGTTTCCTTCAGAGCAAACTGTTTGGTCCGAGAGTCCCTGACTGAGTACAGCCGATTGGAGTGATTTACCATCTACGCTCCTTCAGCGACAGTGGTTCTGACCCTCCTCTTCCTCCTGCAGGGCTCGTGCTGCGACGACTGTTGTAAGATACTGTGGTGCTACCCCTGCGTCTGGTGCCAGATGAATCGAGAGCTGAAGATCAGGGGCCGGCACCGGTCCGGCAACACCACCGTGGTCACCACGCAGGTCACCAGGGGTTAGCTACAAACGCTTTGTTCCGAATACACATGACACGTTTTACAAATAACCACTAGGTTAGTAGACGAGGGGTCCTTTAGAGACTTTGCAATGTCAAGGCAGATCATTTCAGTTTGTTCTGCTATCAGTAGAAAAGTAAAAGACAAAAGTCATCCATAATTCTTTTTATAGACTCCATCTTTGTCTTTAGGGCTTCAGATTCATTCAGAAGTTAGCTATGTTTTGTTTTATCAGCTTTGATTGTTCGGCCTTTGATTCACAATAAAAAAACTTGTTTTGTAGCCCAAGATCACTGCGACAGAAATCTTATTTCTCCTTCGAGATGACTGAAGATGCTTCTGAATTCGTTGACTCTCCGATCTGCGGACTGAGATTCTTTCTCCCCGTCAGATCTGAGCTGCTCACCGACCTGTTTCTGCACGTTTGTTTTTGTTTCTCATTATGAATCCTGAGCGCTAACAGCCTGAGGAGATTTGTTGAAAAAGTTGAAACTGAGCTGTTTAAAGTTAAAACGACCAAAATAAACAGTCAATCAGCACACAGTCGAACAGAGCAAAACAGCTAAAGCCGTAACTAAACAGTAGCTAAAAGCTAAAACAACAGAACAAGTGGCTGTCACGTGACAAACTTAGTATGTCATAAATAAAACAAAACAAAATAAAAAATGATCCTTTCTGCTTAAAACAGCAGTTTTCTTGTAGTTGTCTGACAGTGTGCTGCTGCCCCCTGCTGGTGGGAGTGTGGAACAACTCAGCCCCATCCAGGTTTCCATCTAATCTGTCAGATTAGACCTCCGCTCAGACCTAATCTGTCATAAATATCATCACACAGTTACAAAAATGAGCATTCATTTCTACAACTGGTTATTGTTTTCTGGTCATGAGGAAAACACAATGATTTCAAATGAATAAATATTGTTCCACAGTTGAAGGAGAAATTATTGCCTTTAATTCAAGACAGAAAAAAAGCTTCATAATCCAGATGATTAAACCTACCTGTAGGATTTCATTTTGAATGCTTGTCCAATCATTCTTCCTGCAGAAACTCTGATTCTTTTATGTTTCTGATCACTTCTTTTAGTTTATTTACTTTCTCCCAGTCCAAAAGCATGCATGTTAGGTTGACTGGAGATTCCTAATGACATTAAATGTGTGTGTGTGTGTGTGTGTGTGTGTGTGTGTGAGTGTGTGTGTCCTCTAACCCTAACAGGATTAGGCGGGTCCAGAAAATAACTAGATGGATTTGAATGATAACATTTAGGTCTAACTGTTATTTGTACACATAGATCAGTCTGTTGGTAGGATTATTTATCAGTTTAGTTTTTCTTTACTGAATGTTCAGTATTGGAGCTGCCTTTATAAAAAATACTTCTACTACTAATAATAACTTATCTGTATTGTTCTATTCTTTGTGCATTTCAAATTAAAAGCATGGGAATGACCTCCCGCCCCAGGAAGCAGGAGGAGTGTGTCCGAACCAGTAGACGGATTTTAATGAAACCTTCATGAAATGAACCTTTCACTGATAAACCTTTGAAGCCACTTAAATTCAAGATGGCCACCACAGCCAACTGACCTTAAAAATCCCACACACAAAAATGGCTTTATTTCAATCAGTTGTGCAGATCCTGTAGTAAAGTTTGGAGTGGTTCTGCCTGAGAGTCCCGCTCCAGGTGGTAGTCTTTGTGTGAGATCTTTGCTCAGGACTTTAGCTGTCTGTTAGCAAAATATCTCACGAACCGGAGGACACATTTGATTGAAACTTTCAGGGAGTAAACGCTGGGTGTGCGTCTACAGCTGATTGATTTTTGGAGTCGACCTGATTCCAGATGGCTGCCGGGGACCAGAGCAGCTACAACTTTGTCATTTCTCAGCATGAGATGATTTACAGAGCCGTTCAGCTGTAGATTTTGTTCTGCAGTTCTGCTGTTCGTTTACACAACAGCAGCGTTCAGCTCTCAGGATTTTCTAACCTTCCTATTTGCATCATTTTTAAGTTTCCCACTTTTATCCCCTGAACAGGCGTGACTTCAATCGATAATTCAGATCTTCGTCGTGAACATTGCATTAACTCAAACTCTATTTCTGCAAACCGAAGTCATCGGAACGGCTATGCTCGACAGGTAAGACGCTAACTGTCTGTATCAGAAGCGCCGCTCTAACAGCGAATGTGACCTCAAAGGTTCGCGGCACTTTCACTCACATCTCTGAACGGTCAGCTGCTCTTTTCCTTTTCTAAATCTGGTGAAAGCAAAAGTGAGAAGAAGCTGCGACCGGCGTCTTCGTTGCTTCAGGATTCAAAGGTCTTCCTCTCGAACCTCTCCAGAATGCAGGAACCGGACACCCGAGCTCCCATATATATTATATTTTAGCTCAAAATATTCTCCTCAGAACCGAGACTGAGGGGTCTGTTTAACTTCTCGTTCCGCCAACATAAAACGCTTCAGAAACAACAACATTTTCATGTCACCAATTAAGTTTAATTATACGCGAAATGTAGCAGGCATCTTTTATTTAGCATTATATGCATATATTAGGTTTCTTATCGCCTCATTTTATTGGCACAGATTCAAATATAGCAAGCATTCGGTTTTAACATTTGCTTAAAAGCCTTTAAAGCATTTTTAAATAGATTTATAGGTAAAGTATTGATTTGAAGTAACTTTTTTCTGCTTTTATTAACATTTTTATTGGTTTTTGTTGAATTTGCATTTCTTTTGAGCGAACGAACGGAACTGATTCTAATTCTTCTGATTCTGACTCTTCAGTTCACTCAAAAGAGGGACTCGGCCTGAAACTGCAGCCTGAAAGGCGGCGGGCGATATGCATTCCCTGAAGTAACTCCAGGCCTTTAATCCCCATCAGGGATCACTGCTGTGTAATAATCCCCTCAGCCACACGGGGTCGCCAAAGAGGCTTTATTTGAATCTTAACCCATCCTCTGTGTTGCAGCTGCAGGTTTCTACAGGTAAAGGTCACCTGTTTGTGTCATCTAAAGCTCTCCAGGGGTCCAAACACACATTTATTAGTAACTTATCTCGTCGTGTTCATGATTAGTTTCCACCTGTTTCAGGCTGTGACTAACCACACATCTTATCGTCCTGTGAGAGAAGGGGGCTGGCTCTTCACGAGAACAGAAACTGAATTTCTTACCTCTCTTCTTTTTTTAAATTTCCTCATTTCAAATCCTCGCTGTCCTCCCTGTCACCTGCCTCCTCTTCCCCTCAGCCCGTAAACAGGTAAGAAAAACTTTATATTCGTCAGGGAAAGTTGTTTTTATTTTCACTCTTAATAATCCACACGGAGCTGTAAATTTGTAACTTTTTTCTCTTTTTTTTCGCTCCTTCGCTCGTTTTGCTTCAGTAAAAGTTAAACAAATAAAGTTTTTTATTCTGTTACTGTCCACTTACACGTGTTTGCTTCCTGTAACAATAAATATAAGTGTTACATGTGTTTTTCTTTTTGCCCCATTTTTAACCCCGTCTGTTCTCATGTTAGCTCGTTGTTCACTTTATCAGCACCTGTTTCTCTTTTCTTTATTCGTTTTTTTTTATTGTTTTATCTTAATAAATCCCCCTCATTTTACACCCACGCCCTATTATTTTCTTAACACGGCTAAATTACACGCGTATAAACAAATACACAATAAAAAGTTTGATATTTAGAACTGCTAAAATCAAATTGCTATATTTTTTCTTAGCTAGCTGCTAGCTGAGTCTGTCTCCATGCAAAAAGGAGTTTTAGGACCTTTAAAGTTATAAATATTCAAATTTTATGAGCTGCCTGCAATTAAATACAAACCTATTATCTCCAAAACCAATAAAAATGTTAATAAAAGCAGAAAAAAGTTACTTCAAATCAATACTTTACCTATAAATCTATTTAAAAATGCTTTAAAGGCTTTTAAGCAAATGTTAAAACCGAATGCTTGCTATATTTGAATCTGTGCCAATAAAATGAGGCGATAAGAAACCTAATATATGCATATAATGCTAAATAAAAGATGCCTGCTACATTTCGCGTATAATTAAACTTAATTGGTGACATGAAAATGTTGTTGTTTCTGAAGCGTTTTATGTTGGCGGAACGAGAAGTTAAACAGACCCCTCAGTCTCGGTTCTGAGGAGAATATTTTGAGCTAAAATATAATATATATGGGAGCTCGGGTGTCCGGTTCCTGCATTCTGGAGAGGTTCGAGAGGAAGACCTTTGAATCCTGAAGCAACGAAGACGCCGGTCGCAGCTTCTTCTCACTTTTGCTTTCACCAGATTTAGAAAAGGAAAAGAGCAGCTGACCGTTCAGAGATGTGAGTGAAAGTGCCGCGAACCTTTGAGGTCACATTCGCTGTTAGAGCGGCGCTTCTGATACAGACAGTTAGCGTCTTACCTGTCGAGCATAGCCGTTCCGATGACTTCGGTTTGCAGAAATAGAGTTTGAGTTAATGCAATGTTCACGACGAAGATCTGAATTATCGATTGAAGTCACGCCTGTTCAGGGGATAAAAGTGGGAAACTTAAAAATGAGGGATGTAACACGAAGTGCCCCATCTTCGAGGTTTGCCTTTTTTAACGGGAAACATGTAATATTTCAGTCATTTTGTGCCTTTTTGTCCCAAAACACGCAGATCTTCTGGCTTTCTCCTGTGACAGGAGCAGGCTGCTTTAACTGAGATATGTTATAAACGCTCCAAAAAACAAGATCGCGCCGTTAAGACGAGAGAGGAAGATGGCAGGAGTTTATCTTGAATCGGTAGTTACTGAAAAGCTGCATTTAGCTTCGACACAATCCCTAAATAAACGATAAATGACATCAGTTATTGTTCAAATCAGCAGAAAGTTCAGGTTTTTTTTGTTTTCTTGACTCGTGACTTTTCTAATCTCTTTCGGCTCCAGTATCCTGTAAAGCAGAAACGTTGGCAAACTTGGACGAGAGATATGTATGAAAAACAAGAGGTTTACGACTTGATTTTATGTCAGTAACTCATTTACGTTGCCACGGCAACAGCCTGCAGTTTGTGATGCTTTTCAGCGGCAAGTGTAGTTTGTTTAACACATTCCCTCTGAATGTCCCTTGGATAAGTGCTGGTTAAAGCAGGTTTAAATATATTAAAACAAACTTGAAAACTACGGTGGACGAACCATTTATTAGATCAAAAACCGCAAAAGATGTTGATGATTCTTTGACGGTTAAATCTGAGCAGCGTTTCAAGGAGGCCGAGCGTCTCGAAGCACCTGCTGTCACTCGCTGAAATGAAAAAGGGAAGCGGCACGCCGAGCCACTTTCATGATGATGGAGGAAAAAGTGATTTTTTTTAAGTCGAGTCAAATTTATTTATATTTAGCACTTTTCAGCAACATGGCGGTTCAAAGTGCTTTAGAGCATGAAAACACAAAATTACAGAGCAAAAGTAACATGAAAACACACGCAGTAATATAAAAAGCTAAACTAAACTGATCTAAAAACATGAGCTAAGGTAATCTAAATAAAATAAATGATTAAAAGGCTAAGAAACTAGGATGTAAAAAGGCTAAACTAAACTTATCTAAAACCAATCAAAGATAAACTGAGGAAGATATAAGATAGATACTAAGGTACTAGGATATAATAAACTGATAACATAAACTAAAATAGGATTTAAAAACCTCAGCTGAACAGATCAGAGATGATAAAAGCTAGGATATACTAATCTAAAATAAACTAATGCTACATGAAGGCTAACAAAGAGTTAAAACATTTTAAAAAATAAAAGGCCAGCTGAAGGTGACAGAAGGCTTTAGGCTTATTTTATCTAAAACACTGGCTAAACTAAGATAAATAAGTTTCAGTAAGCATAGGCAGGAGAACATTGACTGAGTCATACTAAGATAAACTAAAAACAAACAAAAAAAGCCGTTATTCGTTCGGCGTATGAAACCATGGTTAACCATCCTTCTGCTTTCTGGGCCGCAGGGAGCTGGTGCGTATCTCCAGCCCCGCGGTTAACGTGGCCACCTGACGCTAACGGCTCGGACTCTAGAAGCCATTAAAGATGAGTCCCGGCTCACGGTTTTAGAAGTGGACCGAAACCATCGAATCCAGTCCACCTTCAGGGCCAGGAGGCAACCGATACGCTTCTGTTAAAGTTTCAAGGTCACTGCTGTCGTAGATCTTTAGAAGTCGGAGCAGCTCATTTATTGGGGGTTCAGATATTTAGCTCAAATAAGAGTTTATCTCCCAAAGTTGGAGAAAACCTGCACACATAAAACACATTTAAAAGGAAAGCAGCCGGTCTTGAAGGTGTGTGTTCTGTTAGCGCTCAGAGTGTGTGTCGGGGAGAACTCTCAGGTACTACCTCACCTAATCTCAGTTCAGTGTTTTATGAAACTCACCGGCTGTTAGATGTCTTTGTGTGGATTAGCTGCAGCGGCTATCAGTTGTGGATTTGCATCCAGCGTTTCATTAAAATGTGTCCGCTGGTTCATGAGATATTTTGCTAACAGACGAGCATGTGCGCTCACGTAGACAGGCAATTACATCGGTTTCCCGCTGCACGTTACCGTCTGCTTTCCATGGCAGTGGGTGACGAGAAGATCTTGATTTTTATCGTTTTTTTTTCTATCACTGCGTATCTGTTTTACACACAAGTTTCTCTTTTTCCAATATCAGTTGGGACGGTGCTAAAATTAACTAAATGTTAAGACGACAACAGTTCTGGTTAAGAAAATAAAACTCACATAAATGCAATACAGATAAAATCCACTTTTTAGGATCAGTCAAGTAACTGTAATCGATAAATAAAATATGTAAGAAGGAATCAGAAATGATAGACAAATCTAGACGTTTTGGTTTTGATTCTGCAAACCTTCAGTGCGAAATGCAGTCGTGTTTGCCTGGAAACCATATTCAGTTCAGTTTATTTGTATAGCGCCCAGAAAAGTTGGGAACTGCACAAAATCTTTTGTATACAAAATAAAAGCCAATTAGCCAAAGTTATCGAAGCGGACTGCAGAACCAGAACCAGGCTCAGGGTTTGAGAGGACAGGAAATAGACACAAACACAAACACAGAATGACTGGTCCAGGTGGAGTTTCTATGGGAAGAAAGACAAAGAAAAACACAGGTTAATGATGGAAATGATTACAAACACAAACATGGAGAGTAGAGCGAGTAAAGACAGTGGTCAGTTTGTCCTCCAGCAGTCTGAGCCTGTAGCAGCAGAACTAAAGGAGAGCTCAGGAAACCCAAACCAACCCTAACTATAGGATTTATCAGAAAGGAAAATCTTTAAAGTAGACAGGGTGTCAGGCACATGGACAGAAACTGGAAGTTGGTTCCACAAGAGCAGAGCCTGAGAACTGAAAGCTCTGCCTCTGGTCTACTTTTAGAAACTCTAGGAACCACAAGTAAACCTGCAGTCTGAGAGCGACGTGCTCTGTTAGGAAAATATGGAACAATAAGATCTCAGTCCCCAGGCCTATTGGACTGATCCTATTGCTGCCTCTGGTACATGGGTTGTTAGTGATGTCGGGGTTAATATAAGATGGAGCTCGGTTGTTGAGAGCTTTCTGTGTTAGAAGAGTTGAAATTCTAATTTGAATCTGATAGGGAGCCATGTTGCATGAAAGACTTGGATAAAGTGAATCATAGCCGAATGAACAGCGTCAGGTCTCGTAAAATGAAATGAGTGTTCTTGTGAGGTGACAAAGTGTGAAACTCACACTTCTAACACTCGAGTTGTGTTTTTATCAGGTCAAAAGTGAAGTGAAGAATAACCACTGTCTTCTTTTGTTTGGTCCTAGAGCCTTCGCCTCGTATCCTCCAGTCATGGCGGTTCAACATCAGCCAGCTCAGGTGGTGATGGTCACCTCCACTAATCAAGGCGTTGGGAACTGGAGCACCGGCCTCTGCGACTGCTGCTCCGACATGGGCACCTGTAAGTCAACCAAACCAACCGCAGCCCATTTAACTAACTCACAACAGGGTTTCCGCCCCAGAAAAGAGGCTAAGCCTGGTGGTAGGTGGCCGATTAAAAGCGGACTGTGCAAACCACGACTATAATGAGCCCTTAAAGAGGCAGAGAAAGGTAGCGGTTTTGAGGGTGCAGGTGGAAAAAAAAACGTGTCTAAAAAATGACGTATTTTATAATAAACAAGCGGAGCTTAGCCTGGCGGTAGGGGCAGTAAAGGCTGGTGACCCACCAGGCTTTCAATACACTGAGGGGAAACTCTGTCACAAGTTAGGATCTGTGATCGTTCAAAAACAAAAACCTCAAACACTGCATGTTGGTGCTGATTAAGAAACAACACACGTAAATGGGTGTAAAAGTTCACTGGGGGCCGACAACAAGGATGCTCCGACGATTTAGAGGATTTTTTGGTCGTCTTTATGGGAGATTTCAAAAAAATGTTTTGGTTAAAACCAAACCACAAACGAGGGCAACATCGATCGCTCAGCTGGAGGATTTTCAAATTGACCGGCTTGACCAGAAGATCAGGCACTTGATCTGATGTTTTCTTGTCCAATCATAGACGAGCGCTGTAGCTCAGGACGTCTTTGTTGGGGATGTTTTCATTAAGGCAGCTTTTTGTAACGCTTGAAAGATGCTTGAAATGAAGTCCAGGTAAGTGAGAGGCTACTACAGCCCCAGTTCCAATGAAGTTGGGGCGTTGTGTAAAACATAAATAAAAACAGAATAAGATGATTTGCAAATCCTTTTCAACCTATATTCAATTGGATACACTACAAAGACAAGATATTTAATATTCAAACGGATAAACTTTATTGTTTTTTTTTGCAAATATTCACTCGTTTTGAATTTGATGCCTGCAACACGTTCCAAAAAAGCTATACTAGGAGATTGACGCATGCAAATTTTTCCTTTAACAACAATCTCAATCCGGCATCTACGTTATCATTCAAAGGGCTCTTGTGTTCCTATTTGAGTGAAAAGGTCTTTTCTTTGAAATCACTGGAAGAGATGTACAGTGCCTGTAAAAAGTATTCACCCTCTTGAATGTTTCATGCTTTTGTTGCTGTCGTAAATCAATCGTGGCTAATGCCAAATAAATAACAATATGTAATGTAACATAAGTGACTGCGCTGTAGGAGGAACAGATAGCTTCAATGTGGAGGTGGGAGTGCATCAAGGATCTGCTCTGAGCCCCTTCTCGTTTGCTTTGGTGATGGACAGACTAACAGATGAGGTCAGGCAGGAATCCCCCGTGGACTATGATGTTTGCAGATGACATTGTGATCTGCGGGGAGAACAGGGAACAGGTGGAAGAGAACCCGGAGAGGTGGAGGTATGCACCTGAAAGGGCACAGGTTGAAGGACTGGGAGATCAAGTTAGAGAGGCCAGACTGAGACGGTTTGGACATGTCCAGAGGAGGGACAGTGGGTATATTGGTAGAAGGATGTCAGAGACAAAGACGACATATATGGATGCAGTTAGAGAGGACATGGAGGTCGTTGGAGTGAGGACAGAGGACAGAGTTAGATGGAGGAGGATGTCTCCCTGTGGCGACCACCGAAAAGGGAACAGCTGAAAGAAAAAGAAGAAGAATGTAATATAAGTGACTGCAAGTCAGGGGACCCTAATGAGCCTCTATTGTTAGGAGAGTGAGAACAATTTGCAAGCTATCCAGCTTTAAAATCTCAACTCCACACTCCCTATTTCTGAACTGAGAAAGCTCTTTGGATGAGAAGCGAAACGTCTTCCAACTACAGAATAGAAGTCCAGTTGTTTTTGTTTTTTAGCCTTTTTTTGAATTTACCATGACCTGGATGACTGAGAATCTACACCAGCATATCAGGGGGTGGATACAAAATGATTTCCAAGGCTCTAAACATCCCAAGGAGTTCTGTTAGGAGAAGGACTATAAGACGTGTGTAAATCTACCAAGAGGGGGACGTCCTCACAAACTGAGTGAAGAAGGAGGACAGTGAGAGAGACCACCAGGACCCCTGGGAGCTCTCTGAAGGAGGTCAGATGGGAGAGTCCTGAGCTCCAACACCTGCTGCCAGGGTTCTTCACCAGCATGAGCTTCATGGGAGAGAAGCAAACAGAAAACTCAGATTATCTCCACCAGGACTGCCTGTCGAAAAGACAATGGAGTCTTCCACATGCAACTTGGCAAACTCTACTCAAGATTTAATGAGTTTTCTTCAACAGTGGCTTTCTAGTTGCCCATGATTGTTCTACGACAGCAATAAAAGCCTAAAACGCATCATCATTATGCGCTTCGTGCCAGTGGCCCGTGAAGAATGTAAACATGATTAAGGCGAAACAGCATCACCACTTCAAAAGAGCGATGGGCGTCTCTCCTCTGGCAGACGAGCCCTGACTGACTGGGTCATTCGCTGCAGGAAGAAACGTACAGACAATGTTGGTTTTGGTAGATTCTGTTTTTTTTTTTAACGAGGAAGCAACGTTTAGGGGAAATACCTCCCTCGTTCATCGCATCAACAGGTGCAGACGGGAAGCGCCGCCCTGCTGCATTCACTGGAGAAAAATAAATTGTTCTTTTCGCACTGTTTCCTCTCCGGGTTGCGCGGCGGCTGTTGCCTAACTCCGCCGCTCACCATGCGAGGGGCGAGGGGGAGCGCCCCGGACAGGTCTGCAGTCCTTCACAGAGACACATGGAGACAAAGGAGGCCAATATTCTCACGCCGAGTTACCGACGAACCAAACGTGCACCTCTTTGGTCTGTGGGAGGAAACGTGCATGTGGAGAACATGCAAACAGCGCGCTCCCTCTTTGACATCTCAATAGAAGTATTTCAAACCGTAGGAATGCATCAAGTTTTTGATTTGTAATAATGCAGGATGACATTTTAACCGTGGAGAATTTATTTCATGGCATATCGTAAATGATTTATAAAGAAGGAAACATTTAATCTGTATCCTGGTAAAACCTTGGAATACCAACATTCTGGTTGTACTATACTGTTATAGTACCCAGGTTTCAACAGAATGCTGATACTGAAGTGCCTTAAAGCAATGATTCCCAAAGTTGAGGTTGGGACCCCAATGTGGGTCACCCAACACCAAGTAGGGGTCCTTAGATAATCTCCAGACATCAAGTTACAATTAAAAACCCAGTTTTTATGATATATTTACACCATAATTGTTACAGAGAATTGAAATACAAGTCATTTAATGATTTAAAAAATAGCTAAATGGATGCTAAGACTGTTTGTGTTGTCATTCTGCCTGTATTTAACAGGATCATCAGCACTTTTGGGTATTTAAACAGCCAACAGATGGGGACACACACCTTTGTCGCTGTCATTTTATGGGTCGGAAGCTGAAAAGTTTGGGAACCACTGCCTTGAAAGTAACCGTAAGATGAAATGTTTCTGTGCCCGCCAGGCTGCTGTGCTTGGTGGTGTTTCCCCTGCATGCAGTGTCAGACGGCCAGCGATTACGGCTGGTGCTGCCTCATGCCGCTGCTGGACTACTGCTGCGTGGTGTCCTGCATACTCCGGTCCGGCATCAGGGAACGCCACAACATTCCCGTAAGTCTGGGGGAGGAATTGTGAAAGAGGGGGGGAAATCTTATGTGCTGTAATGAGTTTCAGATGTTCATAGTCGCCCCCAAAAAGGCCCTAAGACTGAAAGAATGTCTGGCATCTCTGCTTCGAGGGAGGAGACAGTAAAGAGAAGCAGCTTTGAACATTAAATAACTGCTGCTTTTGTGCTTTTGTTCCCTGAAAGCAGCACGTTGTAAGCTGGAGTTTAAAGAAGTCAACCAGTTCTCATCTTTTAACAGTCAGCAGGTAGCTGTTCAACAAGTGATGCTAACCAGGTTATCGAGAAGTTACTGATAGTTTCTATAGGTTGGTTTAATTAGAGTCATTAATTGACCCAAAGATACACATCATTCAGTCAGTATCATAACCAGAACCTGAGCAACCTTAGGAGTGGGTATTAACAATCACTAATGTCACGTTTTTGTTTGAACTGGAAGCTTATAATCACCACTACAGTAACATGTAGCAGACAGAAAACACAAACCAGATGTGGATTCATCCGTCAAGAACATCTGACGCTAAATTACTAATCTTTATTGACAGTAAAGTGCAACTAAATTGCTTTAGGTAAAGTTGGACGACCCATATTTTGTGGCGCTGACATGATCGTTGATCAGGAAAGGCTGGATCGTAAAGAAACATTTTCCATTTTTGATGCAACGGATATCAACATTCATAAATATTAGCCATTTAGCAACAGCTGCTATATAAGCTTTTTTTACTAAAAAGGATTAAAACACTAATGTGACAATGCAATTGGACAAGAGTACACAACCAGTCAAGTGTTTCTGCCTACACAAACTCATTTTTGACGTTTAAATACCAGCTAAACATGGGTGGCTTGCTGTTAGATACTTTTAAAATGTGCATTTGGGTTGTTTGTTCGTCCTGTAGGAACAAACTGTAGTTAAATCCTTCTAGTTTGAATGATAATTCTACATTTTTTAATGCAAAATGAATATTTGGTCAGAGGAGAATTGAATTTTTGTGAGAATTTGATCCAGAAAGAAGGTTCGTTGTGTTAAATGACCCAGTTAAAATGATTAAAATGACAAAGAGAGTTCTCTTAATGAATGTACTTTCTCGTGTAGCGAAGAGAAACCCTATTTTAGTCATCGACTTGTTTCGAAAAGGAACTGCAACTAGAGAGCTAGTAATCGCCGTTCCCTTCAGGTCGAGAATTTGAATTTTTCACCACATATGTGAGATTTTCCAAACAGTGCAGGTTTCCACACAAAAGTTGTTTCAAACCCAAATTAATTTCAATTTGCCACCATTTTAAAGAAACGTTTAAAACACGCCTTTATTTGCTGCGAAACCAAAGCATTCAGTACGAATTATAATCCATATGTTGATAAATCTACATGAGAACCTTTGTCAGTGTATCAGAGGCATGTTTGCTTTGTGGGTTCGGCCCTTTTTTTTTCCTCCCCAGTTAAAAAAAAAAGAAAATAAAAAGGGGTGGGAGGCGTACAGACCAGAAACAATGTACGGAGCGCTTTGTGTTCAGGGCTGTGCTTTCAAAACACCGAAGCATAGCCAAAGCTACGCAAATACTCATGCTAACATGATCATGTTTTGCACTTCTATTGGGTTTAGTGTTAGATTTCCAGGTTCTGTTCCTGAGTCTTTGTGCTGCAAACCGGTTCCTGGTTTCTCTCCCCAGGTGTTCCTCTGCTTGTAATTGGTTTCCTCAACCATTTATTGCGTTCAGTTCCCCTCCTGTGTTGCAGCAGCGTTGCAGGGATTTGATGTTTGTTAGACATACTTACCTCTATGTTAGTTTTCCTGAGGCCGGTGTCACTCCTCCCACGTAAATCTTGCATTTTTGTTAAATAAACAGGATTTTGTACTCACTCTCGGGAACCTGCATTTCTCGGAGAAACATGTCGACATCGTAATAAACTAACATAGATCCTACAACGTGAGGGATGACCGTAGATCACACGATTCCCTGCCGTAAACAGTTTGGCCTCTGTAGATAAACGGCTTATGGACTGACCTCAGTTTGGATAAATACAGTTTGTTTCTGGCTGACATTTCTGCCAGGATAAATGGGAAACTGATGGCAGCGTGTACGTTCATAAAACTGGAGTTGTTTTAAGATGGCAGCTGTCCACTGTGGTCTTGGACGACCCGTTACTTCATCAACCTGAGGATGAAACTCTGCATCTCCAAACTGAGGTCCTTAAAGAGCTGTCCCCAACAGGCAAGGCGTTACTTGTTCGTAACCTTCCCACAGAGCTTAGCTGTCACTTTACGGCGTACCCAATCTGTTGCATTAAAAGAATAAATGCTTCTAACGTAGATGCCATCGTATAACACTGATATTCTGATGCTGATCTGCGTTTGTGCATCAGGAAATACAACAAGAGAAAGTGGAAATTTGGCTTTGGCTCAGTGGTTAGAGTAGTCGTCCTCCAGCAAGACAGTCGGAGCTTCGATTCCGCCGGTCTGCCACGTGTCGAAAAGTCGCCGCGCAAGACCGCGAACCCCTCACTGCCTCCGATGCGCCCCATCGGTGTATGAATACGATCCGAAGCTCTGATTCGACTCTGTAGGGTGATTTATTCAGATCAGCTTCGTAGAGATGTAGCAGAGTTCTGTATGACTGTGTGTGGTTGGGTAATTGTGTTGTAAACCACTTTCAGTGAGCTGGTTGGGTAGAAAGGTGCTGTATAAGTAGAAACCATTTACTTTCAGTTACTTCAGGGGCGAAACGAACAGTCCCTGCTGTAGTGGTTACAAACCAACAGATCTTTATTTATTTATATCTTTTTAACGACCGCAGCTTTCTTTGTCGTCTCTGCATTGTTCTGTTGTTGGACATCCAGTCCACAAAGTCAGGAATTCGAGTTCGGTAAATATTTAGTTTGAATCGTGCAATTCATAATGGGGCAGCGTTTAAAACGAATAGGCTTCAGTTCCACGGAGTTGGCAGCCTTGCGACAAACGATTTTCACACGTTTCGGTTGTAGAGGCTGCGGGGCTGAGACAGTAATAGACTCATTCGCTGCTGAATGCCACAGCTCTGAGTGGGACTCACACAAGAGGCTTTACACTGGATTTAAAAGATGCTGCAGAGGGGAAACAAACAAAGAAACAAAAAACGGCAGCAGGTGAGGGCAATCCATAACTAAAACAAGGTGTGAGATAAACCAGGTAAGAGAAAGAAACACCTCAGAATAAAACACGAGTTCAAACTGTTACAACCACATAACAATGAAACTCCAAGCTCAAACAGTAACTAACGCCCCGGAGCATGACTCTAACTTTGGCTGATTGTTTAGTTTTGGTTCGGCAACCTCAGATAATTCAGATAGGATGATGGAAATCAGCTCAGCCAAAGTTGATCTATGCAGGACTTTTCAAACAGAAGTTTGAAAGTGAGGAACAAAGCAAAATGAAGCAAAACACAGGTCCTCTACCAGAAACCTGGGAGTTTAAGGGTTCTCCTCAGTATCTCAGCTGTTCCTGGGGCTGCGCTCTTCTGGACAGAGATCTCTGAGGTTCTTCCTGGGATCTGTTGGAGACACGCTTCCAGTTTGGGGGTCACAGCACCGAGTTCCCCCGATGACCAGTGGCACCACTGAGGCCTTGACTTTCCACAGCTTCTCTATTTCCTTGGTGTTTCTCCATCTTCTCCATCTTCCTGATGTTACAGTCTCTTGGGACTGCTGCATCTACCACTACAGCTTTCTTCTGTATCTTATCTATCACCACAGTGTCCGGTTGGTTAACCATCACCTGTTGGTCAGTCTGGATCTGGAAGTCTCACAGTATCTTAGCCCTTTGCCTGTGGGACTTCCTGTCCATACTTGGTACAGATGTTCCTGTTCACTATTCCAGCCACTTGGTTATGGTGTTCCATGTTTGTTTTGCCTGCCTCCATCTTACATCCTGCTGTAATGTGCAGGACTTGGGGGCATCTTTACACAGCCTCCATCTTGGGTCCTATCTGGTATGATAGACCCCGGCCTCTTTTGCTCTTGTACCGCCATGATTAGAGCCTCTGTGCTGTCCTTCTGTCCAACCATCTCAGCTGCTGGTAGGATTTGTTGATATCAGCCACTTCCTCAGTCTGCTGGTGGTGCATGCTGTGCAGGGGGCCTTTGCATATCTGATGACTGCCAGGGCATACATGTTGATGGCCTTATTTTTTACCAGGACCTGCATAGTTTTCATAGGTACTTAGTTGTGGTTGACCTCTTTGCAGCCTCAATATGGCTGCCATTTGTCTTCTACGACAGGCTCTTCTTTGAAGTAGATTGATCTGCCGTACGAACTCCATTTTGAAAGCTCAAATTCCTCCTTTGCTGATTAATATCATATGTCTAAGTGACATTGCCGCGCTGACCACACGACAAACTGTTTGGTCCGAGAGTCCCTGACTGAGTACAGCCGATTGGAGTGATTTACCATCTACGCTCCTTCAGCGACAGTGGTTCTGACCCTCCTCTTCCTCCTGCAGGGCTCGTGCTGCGACGACTGCTGCAAGCTCCTGTGGTGCTACCCCTGCGTCTGGTGCCAGATGAATCGAGAGCTGAAGATCAGGGGCCGGCACCGGTCCGGCAACACCACCGTGGTCACCACGCAGGTCACCAGGGGTTAGCTACAAACGTAGCTGCAGATCATCATTTTAGATCATTTCAGTTTGTTCTGCTTTCAGTACGAAGTATTAGACAAAAGCTTTTAGTTTAGAGCAGCAGATGTTATAAATCGCTTTATTGGTGCTTTTGCATTTGTAATAATCCATAATTCCTTTTATTAGACTCCATCTTTGTGTTTAGGGCTTCAGATTCATTCAGATGTTCTGAGTTTTGTTTAGCTACGTTTTGTGTTATCAGCTTTGATTGTTCGCCCTTTGATTCACAATAAAAAACTTGTTTGTTGCACAAGATCAACGCGACAGAAGCCTTATTTCTCCTTCGAGATGACTGAAGATGCTTCTGAATTCGTTGACTCTCCGATCTGCGGACTGAGATTCTTTCTCCCCGTCAGATCTGAGCTGCTCACCGACCTGTTTCTGCACGTTTGTTTTTGTTTCTCACGTTAGTTTCGTCGTAAAGATTTTACCAGCTTCTGCACCATAAGGTGAGGTTTGAAACAATCAGATAAAACTTTCAGTAAGCGTAAAGAAACGTCTTACTAGTTCAAAAGAAACTGGAGTCATAAAGAGGGAATGTTTTATAACCTGACCCTGCTTTAAACGTCTCACCAACTACATCCTTGACCCGTTTTTTGGCGTGATCCTTGGTCTTCATGACACAAACCTCAGGCCTTCACAGAACAGCTGGATTTATACTCAGAATAAATTAAACACAGAAGGACTCTGTTTACTTATTAGGAAATATGACATCTTATTATGAATCCTGAGTGCTAACAGCCTGAGGAGATTTGTTGAAAAAGTTTAAACTGAGCTGTTTAAAGTTAAAACGAGCAAAATAAACAGTCAATCAGAACACAGTCGAACAGAGCAAAACAGCTAAAACGGTAACTAAACAGTAGCTAAAAGCTAAAACAACAGAACAAGAGTTAAAAGCTAAAATGAGCAAAACCATAGATCAGGGCTGGCCAATCCTGGTCCTCGAGGGCCACCATCCTGCATGTTTTCCTTGTTTCCCTGCTCCAACACACCTGATTCAGTGGTTTAATCACCTCTTCATGTTCTGCAGAAGCCTGTTAATGACACATTGATTCAAATCAGGTGTGTTGGAGCAGAGAAACAAGTAAAACATGCAGGATGGTGGCCCTCGAGGACCAGGATTGGACACCTCTGCCTTGGATAATAAGTCAAAAGTCAAAGCTAATATTAGCAAAACTGGAACTAAAGCTAAAACAAGCAGAACATTTGCTAACAGCTAAACCGAGAAAAACTGTAGATGATAGCTAAAATTAGCAAAATAGTAAGTAAAAGTTTAGATCAGCTTAATTATAGCCAAAAGGTAAAAGCTAAAATGGGACTTCCGGTTATGGCGTCTGACTGAGCAGCTGCAGGGCTCTGAGCTCCGACCAATATACCCTACATTTAGATATCTAGACCACTGCTAATATATTTTTTGTACGAGCAAACTCTCTGGGATTCAATTCAACCTGCCAAGATGCCGAGTAAACACAAATTAAAAACGAAAACTACCAGCAAAGAGGGATCCGAAGGCGAGGCTAGCAGCGAAGTGGAAACCGAGCACATGGAGGAAGCTAACGCTAGCTCCCGGACTTCTGAAGCTAACCTCCTGGAAGCAATTCAAGCCTTGAAAACTCACTTTACCACGCAACTACAGGAAATTATAACTTCGAATCAAGAAATTAAAGACACAATTGGAGTATTCCTCGAGAGGCTTACCTCTGCAGAATCCCGCATTAGTAACCTGGAGGACGGCGTCGCCTCGTTAACAGGCAAAGAAACATCCATACAAAAGAAAATCCAGGATCTCGCTTTGAAGGTAGACGAGCTTGAAAACAGAAGCCGGAGATCCAACTTGAGACTCGTGGGTTTACCCGAAAAGACAGAACAAGGGGACACCGCTGCTTTTCTGCAGATCTGGCTGATAGAGGTCCTGGGACGGGACGCGTTTCCATCCCCCCCCATTATCGAGCGGGCCCACAGGCTGCAGGGCCAGAGTGTTCCAGGCGGCCCGCCACGCGTGATCATCATGAAATTCTTAAACTATCAAGACAAGATGAGGGTGATGACTGCAGCCCGTCTGAAAGGAAAGGTGATGTACAACGGCCGCCATGTGATGTTCTTCCCTGACCTATCCGCGGAGGTGGTGAAACAACGGAAACAATACGACCAGGTGAAACAACAACTCCGTAATCTAAATATAAACTTTGGGCTGATATTCCCAGCAAAGATGAGGATTTTCCAACGCGGCAATCGCTTCCTCTTCCACACGCCAACGGAGGTGGAGGAATTTATACAGAAAGCAAGACAACAAACTGACGGGTAACCACACTTACACGCTTGATGGCGTAAGCAAGGTTTAATAAGGATCAATATTTCATTTGATCGGTGATCCTGGACAATACACATTTCGACTAAGTCTCTCCCTCATAGCGGTGGGGAATAATTCTTGGTTACAATGGTCGGGGTTCGCAGTTTAATGTTGTGGTGCGAGTTGTTTAAGCAGACGTTTTTTCTGCTCCTGTTTTTCTAGGATCAGTAGCATAGCCAAGTCACAGAATAGAGGGGGAAGGGAGTAGGAGATTCCCACTGGTGGGAAATCTCAGGAAAGTCTTTTGTGTTTGTAAATGTTCAATGTTTTCAAGGTGCAATGTTCTACAAGTTGTAAATTGCAAGTTCGTACAGTTGAGACAAAAAACAGAAAGAGATGATATATTGACATTAAGCAAATGAGTACGGAGTCCGTTGTTGATGTGATCTCCTGGAATGTAAGAGGCCTTAGGAAATTGATCAAACTCAAAAAAGTAATGAATAGACTTAAACAATACCATCCAAAACTGGTTTTTATCCAAGAAACACACTTACTTACAACCGAAGTTGCACGACTAAGAAGAAGATGGCCGGGTCAAATACTTTCTAGCTCATTTTCTCCACACTCTAGGGGTGTGGCAATTCTTATTCATAAATCTTTACCTGTTTGTATAAAAAAGACTATCATAGATCCTGCTGGGAGATTCATAATAATCCAAGCCTCATTGATGAACCAAAACTTAATTTTGGTTAACCTGTATGGTCCTAATATAGATGACCCTGATTTCTACAATAATTTGTTTCTCTCTATTACAGCTTTCCACGGTGATGTGATCTTTGGTGGAGATTTTAATTGTACGTTAGATCCGAATCTCGACCGATCATCAGGTTTAGATTTGTCCCACCCTAAAAGTAGACGGGTTATTCAACATTTTATGTCTGAACTAAACTTAAGAGATATCTGGAGAGTACAGAATCCAACAAAGAAAGAATTTTCTTGCCACTCAACCACTCATAATAGCTATAGCCGTATAGATTACTTCCTAATTTCAAACTCCTTGGTTTCCAGAACTAAGAGTTGTGCCTACAAAAGCATATTGATCTCTGACCACTCACTATGCATGTTTAAATTTTCACCCATAATTGCGTTTAATCGTAATCCTATTTGGCGATTAAAACCCCACTGGTTGCAAATTCCCAAATTTCTGAAATTTATTGAGATAAATATTGATGATTACTTCAGCCTTAATAAATCTGAGACTACAGCATCTATTAGATGGGAAGCCTTTAAGGCTTTTATACGGGGTCAGATGATAAGCTACACAAAAAATAAAACTAACAAAACTGTCATGGAAATGCTAAAACTTGAAGAACAAATAAAAGAGACTGAGCTTGAGTTAAATCTAAAGGGCTCTAAAGAAAAGCAACAAGAATTGCTAATACTGAGAGCAAAATATGACAAACTATCCACTAACAAAGCTTCATCAGAGATATTCAGATTGAAACAATCCTACTATGATCAGGGAGAGAAGGCAGGAAAACTTCTAGCGTGGCGCATTAAGGCTTTGCAGAATGAGAGGGCAATAAATGAAATTATATCTGAAAATGAAAATACTACTGATCCTCAAAAAATTAATGATCTCTTTAAAGATTATTACTCAAAATTATATACGTCTAAAGGGCACATACCACAAGCATCACTTGACTCCTTTCTTAATTCTGTAAACATCCCCACACTTAGTGAAATAGCTAAATCGGATCTGGATATGCCAATATCTATAGGTGAACTCTCAAATGCAATAGACAAACTAAAATCAGGAAAATCACCTGGTCCAGATGGGATTCCTTTGGACCTATATAAAATATTTAAAAACAAATTACTGCAACCCCTCTATAATATGCTGTTGGAAAGTTATACCATTAAAGAATTACCTCCTTCCCTACGTAATGCAATCATAACAGTCCTACCTAAACCGGGAAAATCTCCCACTAGATGCGAATCCTTCCGACCAATCTCACTTATAAATTCTGATGCCAAAATAATATCTAAAGTTCTAGCAATCAGGCTTGAGAAATTTTTACCATCCCTTTCTGACCCTGATCAGAACGGATTTATAAAGGGGCGGCAAGCGCATCACGGCATCCGTCGTGTGCTGAATATAATTCATGCTAAATATGAACACCCTGATACAGCTTTGCTTTCACTTGATGCAGAAAAAGCATTCGATAGAGTGGAACATAATTATCTCTACAAAGTTCTCTCTCAATTTGGTTTTGGTAGTTATTTCATAAACTGGATTAAAATACTTTATAATAAACCCTCTGCCTCAGTTATAACTAATAACATTGTATCTAAGTCATTTAATCTCGGTAGGGGCACGCGTCAAGGTTGTCCCCTCTCGCCCCTCCTCTTTGTGCTGGGAATTAAGCCATTGGCTATTGCCATAAGGAATAATCAAAACATACATGGCGTCAGGATAAAAAATATTGAATCTAAAATTGGATTATTTGCCGATGATATTATTTTAATGTTGTCCAATCTAAATTGCTCAATCCCCCAACTTCTCAAAACTATCAATGAGTTTAGTTATATTTCCGGTTATAAACTTAACGAATCTAAATCCGCCATCCTATTTTTAAAACAGGCTGAAAGAAATAATCCTCCAATTCATACAACATTTCAGGTGGCAAAAGAGAGCCTTACTTACTTAGGCATAAAGATTACTCCAAACATAGATGATCTGGTTCGGGCAAATTACACGCCGGTGGTTAATTCAATAATGGAATCGCTTGATAGATGGTCTACCTTGCCTATATCTATGATTGGCCGTATAAATATTCTCAAAATGATCGTTCTCCCTAAATTCTTATATCTTTTCCAGGCTATCCCCCTTAATCCTCCTGACGGTTTTTTTACAAAAATTCAAACAATCCTAAATAACTTCATTTGGAACAACAGACGAGCCCGATTACGGTTATCCTTATTATATCTTCCATATGACAGAGGAGGGCTGGGTGTGCCAAATTTTAAGTGGTATTATTGGGCTGCTCAGCTCTCTAGTGCATCCTGCTGGTTTTCAGCAACTGATCTGTCGTGGGTAAAAATAGAAAATATAAATGCCACTCCTTTATCCCTAAATTCATATCTATACTCAAGGAAATGCAAAGAGTTATTAAAAAATACTTCCAACCCATTTGTTAAAAATACTATCCGAGTATGGTATGATGCTCATAAATTCAAAAATGAAATGCTAACACTATCCCAATTCTCCCCGATCTGGGGCAATATGTCATTTGAACCAGGTAGGAAAGACATGGGCTTTAAAACATGGTTTGCTAAAGGTTTATGCAAAATCTCAGATTTATTTGATAAAGGGATTATGATGAGGTTTGAAGATTTGAAACAAAAATTTGACATTCCAACTAAACATTTTTTTAAGTTTTTGCAAATCAGAAGTTTTGTCATGGGTACTCAAAAGTCTCTAACATTGCCTACTCTTACTTCTATAGAAGAATTGGCAACAAATGACCATTTGAAGAAGGGCCTAATATCCCGCTTTTATAACATCATCAAAGACAGCTCCCAGACATCCTCAGAGCACAAACGACTGGCTTGGTGTGAAGACTTGAAATGTAACATATCAGTAGAAGAATGGCAGAGGGCCTGTCTGAAGGCACAGACACAATCTATTAATACTCAATTTAAATTAATCCAATACAAATGGTTGATGAGAACATATGTTACTCCAACATTACTAAATAAATTTAATTCCAACATCCCGGATACATGTGCTAAATGTGGAGATAAAGGCAGTTTGATTCACTGCCTTTGGGAATGTCCTGAGATTCGGAAATTTTGGAAGGAGGTTTTGGATAAAATTTCACTTATCATTGGTATTGATCTCAATCTCTGTCCTAGGTTGTGTGTCTTAGGAATTTTTCCTGCTCAAACTCAAATAAGCAAGGTCGATCAAAAGTCCATAATTTATTGTTTGGTGCAGGCTAAGTATAGTATAGCCAGGTCCTGGAAATCTGTAACCAGACCCCAACTAAAAACTTGGATGTCTGCATTATCAAGCTCTCTTGCCTTGGAGAAACTCACCTTTATGATTAAGGGTAAATACTATGTGTTCCAAAAGATATGGGAAAAGTTTTTGCTATTCTTGGAAAATTTAAATACTCATAATGAGGATTGACTGAATGTACTCTGGCTAATTTTGATTATGTTTATTATTCTTATAATGACTGTAAATCTGTTATCTTCATGTTAATTCCAAATGTATGAAACTTAAACATTGACGTCGGGATGCCTAGAACCAGGGAGGACGTTGCCTTCACCTCATTCCTGTGGACTGTGATTAAATCTCTTGGACTAAGTCTCTACATACTCCCCTGAGATATCAATCTTAAAATATTTTGTCTCACTGTAATCAACTAATGCTGGTCACCTTGAATGTTTAAATTGTTAATGTGTTTTCTTTTCTTTTAGTTTTGTTAAGTGTTTTGTGCACTTGTGAGTTATTTGTCTGTATGTCTCTTTGAATTGTAAAAGACAATAAACAGATTTTGAGAAAACAAAAAAAAAAGCTAAAATGAGCAAAACCACATTTAAAAGCTAATATCAGCAAAACTGTAACTAGCATATTCATTTAAAAAACAAAATAAGAAAAAACTAAAACTAGCAAAACCGTTAAAAACTAAGAGTAGCCTAAGAAGAAAACAACAGAGCAAGTCTGCTGAAGTAGCTTTTAAAAAGAAAGATGTTTCTGAAGAAACTGAAGAGATCTGGATGCAGTTTTGGGGGGAAAGTCTTTGTGAATGAAGGTAAATGTTCTCAAAAGTTGCTAAAAAACCAAAAGTCGGTGCGCTGCTCCGGATGAACCTGAGGGCTTTGATGTTTGAGTGCTTAACACAGCATGAAGTATGCAGAAGTGCTCTGATTGCAACAGTGCACAGAAGAAACTAAACAGGAAAACAGCAGCGTGACGCTGACTCAGCGTTCCCCCTGCGAGGTGACACATGAAGGCACCGGGTCTCGGCTCCAGGTGTCAGAGGAAAGGGGCTGAATACTGATGCACAGCACACGTTTTAAGACTTTTATTCGTAAAAGTAGACAAGAACGCGTCATTTCCCATCCGCTTCAGGATTCTGCACTTCTTCTTCGCATTAAACCCTGAAGTTCAATGAGGCTGAAAGCTTTTTTCCAAGGCCACTGCAGAGGGCGAAGGAGTCACTCAGAAGTCGCCGAGCGCGCGCGGGTGGGG
>NC_051436.1:11003868-11010604 GCF_001649575.2 Kryptolebias marmoratus
GGACAGGTCCCAGGACACCTTGGACAGGTCCCAGGACACCTTGGACAGGTCCCAGGACACCCTGGACAGGTCCCAGGACACCCTGGACAGGTCCCAGGACACCCCGGACAGGTCCCAGGACACCTTGGACAGGTCCCAGGACCCCCTGGACAGGTCCCAGGACACCCCGGACAGGTCCCAGGACACCTTGGACAGGTCCCAGGACACCCCGGACAGGTCCCAGGACACCTTGGACAGGTCCCAGGACACCCCGGACAGGTCCCAGAATTAGATTTTTGTTGGCGGTCCGGTCACAGATAACTCTGCAGCTGTAGAACAGGAATCTTAAACTCCACAGCCGGACACCTCATGGGTCAGGGGTGATCACTGTTGATTTCAAGGTCACGGGGTCAAAGGTCAAGGTCACAGACCGACTACGCAGCCATGTAACGGAGGAAAGTTAAACTGCACAGCTGGACACCTCTTAGATCAATGCTGATCACCATTGATTTCAAGGTCCTGGGGTCAAAGGTCAACCTCACAGATGACCTCGTGCTCTAACTCAGCAGCAGCGTCATGTAGGAATGTCAAACTGCACAGCTGGCCGCCTCGTGGGTCAAAGATGATGCCTGTTGACTTCAAGGTTCATGGGGTCAAAGGTCAAAGGTCACAGGTGACCCCTGTAATGGAAAATTTTAATGTTGTTCTTTTTAATAGTAAAATGTATAACAATAATTATGATTCTTGCAATGAAGTTCTTCTAATTGTTATGGTTTGAAATGCTTTTGTTCTTTGTTCCATGTGGGACCTGAGGAAGACTCCGGTCCTGCCTTACTCCTCCCTCAATAATTCTGTATTATCAGATCTTCTTCGTGAGAAACGAAGCTGCTCAGTAACTATGTAAAAGTATGACTGAAAAATGATGTAATGAAGCCTCCCTGTAAAAGTGTACGTTGTTTTTCTTTCGGGGCTCTTCTCCTGACTGAGTTCAGTGAGTTCGGGTCTCCAAGCGCCCTTTTTCCTTCGGAATAAAATTCTTTTTCAAAGACAAAGATCGATCTTTCTCTTGATTCTCTGAAACAGACATCTCACTACTTGTTGATTATTTTTTGTTAGAAACTTGCCTCTGCTCCTACATGTGACCCTTTTGTCTCCTCCACCACGGAGGTTCTGTCTCCGGTTGGTTTGTTTGTCTGTCAGCAAAGATCAGGTAAAAACTGATAAACAGATTTGGAGGAAATGTTCAGGAAATGTTGGGGTTGAAACAAAAAATTATATATATTTTCAATCACGCTGTAGCCTTGGTGGAGGTTTACGCTCTCTGAGTTAGTTTGGAATTGGGGCTGAAGTTTGGACCTTATGGTACCAATGTGGGATTTTACTGGCGATGACGTTTTCTGATTTTAATCAGAGTTTAAACTTTCTCTCAGAGCAACCGTGCAGAAACCAAAGGTCAGTGACTGAGCTCACGTGATTTTCTGGTTTTATCTGAGTCACTGAGCCAGTGCTTGAAGCGACGCTTTCAGCTGTTTGTCCAGTTATTGTTTAACCGACACGATGCTGCCTGTTTTAGTGCTCGGCGCTGAATGGCGACATTAAAGCAGCCTTTGTGGCCGCAGCCTCCTGCGTCTGAGGCCCCGCTCCTCCGTCTGACACAAAGATCTGAAATTTGCTCCTGGAGGAATTTAAAACATCGAACAAATAAACCCTGGAAATATTCAAGGCAGCAGCAGCAGAGAAATGGAGCAGGAGGAACGTTAGCAATCAGCACCTCAGACTGGGATTTAGTTTTTTTTTTATCAGTTCCTTCTTTAAGCTGCCTTTATGGAAAAAGTAGGACTTTGTTTTAGGACCTTTTTGTTTGCTTAGCTGTGTGAGTTCTGTAACAACTCGGGAGGGAAAACTTTGACTGTATTTGTATATGAAAACATATTCAAATCAACTGTTTCTTTGTTGTAACAATGTTTTTCAGGAGCTGGGCTCGGCCGCTTAATTCCAGTGAAAGGAACTCTTAATGCTCTTAAAGCTTCAGCGTACTGAGACATTTTGGACAATTTCATGCTCCCAACTTTGTGGGAACAGTTTGAGGACGGTCCCCTTCCTGCACAAGTGCACAAAGCAAGGTCCACGAAGACATGGATGATGGAGTTTGGTGTAGAAGAACTTGACTGGCCTGCACAGAGTCCTGACCTCAACCTGATAAAACACCTTTGGGATGAATTAATCAATCAATCAATCAACTTTATTTATATAGCACATTTTAAGAACCACAGGGGTAGCCAAAGTGCTGTACAATAGATAGATAAAAACAGTAAAAAGGAAATAGATAAAACAAACAAACAGATAAAAAGGATAAATGGATAAAAAGAGACATACACATACGGGTTCACAGCAGGTATGTTTTAGGTGCCAAGAAAGACAAGAATCACGGTGTGTTAAAAGCCAAAGTATAAAAGTGTGTTTTTAAAAGAGATTTAAAAACAGGAAGAGAGGAGGCCTGTCTGACACTCAGAGGTAAATTGAATTGGAGCAGAGACTGAGAGTCGGGCCTTCTTGTCCAACATCAGTGTCTGAAGAATGGTCCAAAACTCCCACAAACACTCCTAAATCTGCGGAAAACCTTCCCAGGAGTGTTGAAGCTGTTATAGCTGCAAAGAGCGGGTCACCGTCAGGTTAAACCCTATAAATTAAGAATGGGACGCCACTCAAGCTCCTATGAGTGTGATGAGTGAATACTTTTAGCAATGTCGTGTATATCAAACAGTTTTATCTGCAATCATACAAACAAAAGTCTTCGTTTAAAACACTTTCTTTGCTCAAAAGGAGTTTTCCTGCCAAAAGTCCTGGAAAGGTGCCCACACAGATAATGCACAATCACTACGAAATGTTCCAGGGAAAGTGGAAGGACACAAAAGTGATGACACGACTTGAATCTTTTTCCTGTTTCCTGAAACCGACAGCGCTACGGCTACAACTGATCCCCCTCTGTCTATATTCTATTTGTGTCATCTTGGAAAAAAAAAAAGGGTTGGGCGGACACCTCATTTAGTAAAACCCACCAAGAGGACAGTTTTGAATCTGCATGTGAGACATGTGGTCCACAGGACTTCACAGCTTCTACAGCTACAACAAGTATTGTTCCATAACTCCTGTCTGTTTCGTTTCTTGCGTCTCTTTCATTAATCATTGCTCTCTCAGGATGTTTATCACACCTGAGGGCTTGGAGGGCAGCGTTTCACGTTGTTATCGTGGCCCTCGTAGTTTCCACACCGCGTTAGCTTTTATTACTTTAATCATCCCTAGAAGAGTCGGGCGGCCACAAATGACCTCAGCTTAGGCAACCTCCGGATTTCTTTTTTTTTTCATCCAGATTCCCGTAAACTCTCAGTTTCTCCAAAGACAGAAACTAACAGCTCACCGGAGGGATGACGGCCGACAGTTCAGATCCAGGACTGATCAGGAAGGATGTGCACGAGAATAAGGAGAAATGAAACTTTGCACACAAGCCGTGCACTCAGGCTTTCTGAACGCATTCCTGCAAACGTTTGATTCCCCTGAACTAAAATAAAATAAAAACTTGTTTTAAAAGCTTCTTTAAACACTTAAAGGGGTTCCTGTCCCACTACATCGTTAGCGTTTGCTGTACATTACTGACCCGTCTCTTATGTAGGCCTATATTTATTTAAAAATATGTGCGTCTTGAAAATAATGGAGTTGAAGAGCTAAAACAAACCAAAAAAAAGAAAAAAAGGTCATATCTGAGTTTTAAAAGTACCTAAACCATTCCTTTATTGGCTGAAAACAAAACCTTTCAGTCTTCCACATCAGGTTGGAGACACTTATGAGCTTTTCTTCATTTATTTTATTATATTCTTTTTATTTTAAAGAGTATCAGCTCAACAAAGTTGATGAGTTTTCCTCGCATCTCCAACTCTTATTATTCTCCTCAACAACAGTCCTGATGGATTAAAGTTGAAACTTTGACTTAACGGATCGAAACCGTTCATTTTATTCTTATTTAATCCTTTTTTTTATGCCGTGAAACAGGGCCCAGAACATGACACTACCACCAGATGTCAGTTCCTTGAAGGGAATCAGAGCTTACCTGTTGCAGAAAGCTCTTTGAGTTTTATTCGGACCGGAACTGATGAGCTAACGGCTGGTCCAAGCAAGGCCTGCTGCTTTTTGAAACAACCCCAGCCTGAATAATCTCGTAAAAACGCTCTTTTCTAAACTTTTACACTGCCTGCAACTTTTCATTAAACAGGAACTGCAGCAGAAATGTGATATTCCTGCTAGAAGTGTCCCAAGTAAAACGTCATATCAGTTTGGGGCTTTTAACAAGTTCTTTTTTTAACCATTTGTTTTCCGGGTTGAAATGATTATACGACTTTCAAAACAAGAACTGGGTGCACAAAATATCACAACACAGGCTCAAATATAAACTTACATTCACCTAAACCTTTTAATTAGTGGTGCTGAAGGGACTTCATTGTCCTAACTTGAAAAGATTAAGGCCTATTAACATCTTATTAGTGATCATGATTGACCGCAGCCGGTAGTTTCAATGTTACTCCTGTAGGAAATGTATTAAATGTAATACCAAATGTTTGGTGGGATCGGTCTTGTTTTCTTCTGCTTTTCTGTCGAGATACTTGCAACAATACTTTAAAATGGACTCAAACTGAAAGCGAGTTGTTGCTCCATTGAACACTGAACTGTTTTTAGAGTCAGAAATCCTGTTTCACAGTGTGTCACACTGTGTTTCCCATCAGTGCTGTCTTATGAAATAGTCATAAGATCACGTTGTTGTTTGTTTGGCTGTTCCTTTTTTGTGACAAGCAGCACAGCTTGTCTTTTTTTTTTTTTCTTTTGCTCGAATTTGTAAAAGAAACATGACTTCTTAAAACAAAAAGTGAATAAACATGTGACTATGATCTTGTTTTACTCTAACCAGTAAGGTTAAGGTAATAATAATAATAATAATAATATTAGGGTAAGGTAGACGTCGTGTCCAAGAACTCACATCAAAGCGACATTTTGCGATAGTTTGACAAATTTCTGTGTCTTTAACCAAAAACAGGATCTAATAATCTGAAAAGCCAGTGATGTTTTGGACCAGTTTATTAAAACAATAATGTAATCAATAATCACGATAAAAGCTGATAAAACCCTCTCTTAGAACAAGAAGAACTGGACCTTGGACTCAAAGTTTAATTGCATCCTGTCTGATTTGCTCCATTAACCTGGTTAGAGACGCTGCCCTCTAGTGGTCGCTTAAATTAACTGCAGCTTTTCAGACCTAAGTTGTTGTATTTCTTGCATCAACCAGAGGCCTTGAAGGAATGCATATTGCCCACCGCCTTTTATGCCAGAGTTTCAAACTGAATCCATCCCATGTTGAGAAAAGAGTTTTTCTTGTAAAACAGCGTCTCACCGGCTTTAACAGCAGGGCTTAAATGAAGATATTTCTGTTTAAAATGGCGTCTGTATCTTCTCTGCTGGGCGTCAGTGTGTCTACGCTCTGCTGATCGTCTGTCAAGTGGACCTCTGAATGTGCAGCCGGTGGAGCGTCCCGTCTGGTCTCAGGCGCTCCCCATGGGGGGGGACGCTTCCGTTCGCTCTTTCACACCTTTTTGATTTTCAGTACCACTTTCAGGACACTTGCAGCAGTTCTCCGCCTGCTGTGGCGGAGGGCTGTAAAAGGGACGAACGCGGCAGAGACCAGGGTCGACGGTGGGCGACTTCGGGAGGAAAAGTTCTCTCTTCATCCTGGGTGATGAAGGCGAGGCTGGACTGGAGGACCGACGCTGCTTACAGGACGTAGATGAGTCTGGTGTCAGAAAGAACTCATCTGAACTCCTTTACGACTTCTTACAGAGACAGTGGAGCTCTCTCTCCCTCAGACTCCCTCAACAAAATCACCAAAGAGTGATTCATGCGTCCCAGCTCACCTCTAACAGGTCTTACATCAGTACAGACAGGTTTAGCATCTTTGCCTTCCCCTCGTTGCTAGCTTACTGTCCAGTTTTCAAAATCTCAAATTTCTCTGCATCTCACGAACCACTGAAAGGATTTTAACAAAACTCTCAGAAGGTAATCACCGAAAGTGCGTCTGCAACCGATTAGGGTTCTTAGGCCAAGTCAATACGAGATGTCCACCACTGCCGAGTGAACTTAGACATCACGAAAACAGCTTTAATTTAGTCAGTTTCACAGATACTGAGAGTCATCCCCAGCTCATAATCTGTGTGTGACATCTTGCCTTAAAACCGATGTTAACGTTTGTCAGCCCTGTTTGTCTGTTAGCAAAAACTCTCATGAACCACTGGACGGATTTTTAAAGAAAATCTTTAGAAGGTTCTCAACTGATTCCTGTTTGGAGTCAACCCAGTTGAAGATGGACGCCACAGTTAAGTGATCTTATCGACACAAAAATCAGTTAATTTTACAGATAACGAGCCAAAACGTCATCCCCAGCACATACTTTGACCGTGACATTTTGCAACATCGTGAGATCATGCTTAATATTACTTTTCAAGGTTTGACCTAAATGACTTTAGCCTCATCCTGATGATCTCGGCCTAAAACGTGAAAAGGCAGCAGGCGATGTCTGTTCCCTCGAAACGGCTTTTTCAGCAAAGCAGGACTTTATTAACGCAGTCATTCTGGGCAGTCAGGCACCAAATCCAACCTGATGTTACAATCAGTGCATATTTCCACCTCGGACACATTCTTTACTATCCAACTCCTTCCC
>NC_051436.1:11010760-11011475 GCF_001649575.2 Kryptolebias marmoratus
CCCCACACACACACACTCATGCAGACCTGGTGATTTTTTTCCAGGTCAGGTTGACTCGAGCGGATCCCTCTGAAAATAACAAACCCAAATGGAGACATCTGGTTACAATCACACCCACACTTTCCTGGAAAATAAACATCGACCTCGCAGGCATTTTATTTCCTGAAGATAAGCCTTTTCAGCCCGAATAACGATACTTCACTGGACTGGAGCAGAATCTTCGCTTTCTCACAGAAAGCCACACATTCTCACATCTTTCTGTGTAACTGATAGTTTATTCTTAACGCAGACTTATTTTGTCTTAAATAGGTTTGCTCCTTATGCACTGGCGGCGCCAGGGGGGCGCTAGGGGGTGCTATAGCTTCCCCTGGAAAAGTCATAGCACCCCCGTAGCACCCCCAAGCAAAGGCATAACCGGGGTATGTGTGGGATATGTCCCCCACTTCCCTTATGTATACCCTATATCCCCCGCACTTTTTTCCAGCCGTTGCAATTGTTTAATTTGTTGTTAACATGTGGGGATGTGTTTTTCCGAGCCGTCTTTAAACGCACCATGAGCGCTGCGTACTAGAGGCTGATATTTTCTCGGGAATCCCACGGGTCACGGGATTCCCGCAGGATTCCCGTGGGATGGGAGTCAACTTTACTGTTAACCACGTGATCGGTACGGTACAGGATAAAAACTTAACGGGAGCAGACGGGAGCGGGAACCAAC
>NC_051436.1:11013177-11058790 GCF_001649575.2 Kryptolebias marmoratus
ATCGGCCTATCACAGATACATATGTATATGTCATTCTGTTCTTCATTTATATACCATATATATGATTATATATGTTTGTGCTTGCGTCTGTGTGTGTTGAGAACTGTAAGAACAAATAATCCTTCATTAGCACCCTCAATAAAATGCTTAGCACCCCCTTAGCACCTGCAGAAAAAATATCTGGAGTCGCCACTGTCCTTATGTCAGTTTATATAATAATCTGGGACTAACACCTTTAGTGAATGCTGGGCTTTTAATATTTTTTAAATCTATCTTATCTTTTTAAATCTTCATTTGCTAAAACTTTGTTTTGTGCACTTGTTATTTTGTTTGTTGAAGCACTTTGTGATTTTTATCTTGAGAGGTGCCCTATGGATAAAGTTTTACTTACTTTCTTCTTTCTTATAATTTCTCATTTCAATATTATATTATGCATACTCCGTTTCTTAGCCTTATCTCTTTATCATTGCAAAATAATTTCTCCAGAAGAGAGGAAAGCTAGCTTCCTAGCTTGCTAACAAGCTATTTTATCAAGCTATGCTAACAGATTAGCTGGTTTGCTAGTTAGCTAGCCTGCTAGTTAAATGCTATACTAAGCTGTGCTAACAGTCGTTTAACTGTAGAGGGCAGCGTTGTTTTATTAAAATGACCTTTCATACATGTAGTGTTCACACTAAAGCAGGAATAAATAAAAACACATAAAAAAAATAAATAAAATAAAACCAGCTGCTACTTGTTTTGTGTTTGTCATTACTCCGCTAACTGAAGGTGCTCAGAAACTTAGCCTACATGGCTAGTTTGATCTGTGCAAATTTTTACTCTCCTGAATTTGCTTTTTACATTTTAAAAACCTAATTCCCTGAAGTTCATTTATAGAAATCAGGAGCTATTTTTAGAGTAAGGATGTATAATATTGACACAGACATGTTCACTGTGAGTAGAAAATGAGGAAATGCTAAGATTTGGACTAATTCATATTCATCCTAGCCTGGATCGGCGGCTGCTCCTCTGCCTGTCCGATGAAATGAACACATTAACAGGAAGTGCAGTGCAACTGTGGGGATCAGATAAACCATCAGGTGCCAGTTCTCATCAACTTTTGCCGCGTTTCAGTCAAACAGGAAGCTGTATTTTCCCTTTTCGCTCTTCCTAAAACAGAAAGAGGAAGTTTTCTATGTGTGTGTGTCTGTGTGTGTGTGTGTGTCCTCCACCGTCTGAGAGCGTTCACATGCTGCGCTGCTCTGCCTGAGCCCTGAGGACAGCTCCGCTATGGATGTCTACCAAGAAGCAGTGAGTTATCTGGAGACGCAACACGTACCAGGTGAGAGGGACAACATTCGCACCTGTTTCCGCTCAAACGTCAAACTGTCATTTAACCCAAAAGAACAGCGTCGACTCATTCCATGCAAGCTGCAGGTCTTGTCTGATGCCTCTCCGGGATGCTTTTGTGCGTCTGTTGCAGTGGTGGCCGAGGCAGACGTCCTGGAGGATGTTTTCCAGGAGGAGGCGGTGTCCTGTTTCCTCTCCCCTCTCCACTCGGAGAGCTTAGACTTCCCCGACACCCCGGTGGGTTCTCACTTTTCGCCCGTGCCCCATACGCTTGGCATCACTCAGCAAACTGTCTTCGGGTTTCGTGTTTTCTCAAGCGGGCATTTTGCTCTTTCAGCCGCTTAATTTTCATAACATCGAAATGGGTTTGAGGCCAAGCGAGATAAGATCTACAGTAACTTATAGTTTTACAGGAGAAGCAGTCTGAGGTATTTTATTTGAACAGCTGCTTATACATTAAATTAGTGATGAGAGAAACTGAGCTGAGGCAATATGCTAAGGGAAGTGTTCAAACCCACGTTAGACCAACACCCACTTTGGCCAACTAGATGCATCGGCAGGCCTACAGGTCTTTGGCCTACTTTACTTTGCATAACAAAAAAAACACCAAAAACTTCCATCCTGTATGAATTTTTACGTGATTTCTCTTGGGTTCTGATCCAGTATGTTTCATTTTAACAGAGGAGAGTGACCTTAAAGCACAGACCGAACGTGTGATTATGCAATTTGTGAACACACACACACACCGATCCACCCTGCTAAATTATTAAGATACAGGCTGAAATCGTTTACAGCCTTCCTTTCACCGTGTCACGCTTTCAGGGAAGTGTCTAAAAATAACAACGACTGTACGACTGACAGTGATGTTCCGTCTCAACGACTTCTTGATTTTCTTGACCCAGACGTTACTGAGCCCAAAGGAGATGCTGGACAGAAGGCTGGCGGTGGTGAGGGGCATCCTGGAGAGCGAGGAGGTTTACCTCAGGGAGCTGGACACCCTGCTCATGGTAACACCACCGCGCGCACATGGGTTTTTCTTTTTTAATTTTCATTTCTCACATTTAACCTACAGAACGAACACAAACCGTTCACGTTCAGCTGACTGTACAAGAATAGCTGGTGTGCTAAGCTGTGTGTGTGTGTGTGTGTAAACCCATTCTACAGAAGTAGAAAACCCCTGAATTACTGTTCAACTTCCCTTTTGTTGTTCAGCTGTATGCACCACATATAAAAAACAAGCAATTTAGAGTAAAATCTCCTCCTCAGACGGTTTGAGTTTAACTCATGTGAACAAACTAGGAGTCAGCTCCTGTTCTGCGTTTGGTGTATGGTTGTATTGGTAAACATATAGTTCCTCTGTGGGAATCATACAGCGTTTGGTTCGGGGTTGTACCACACAGCATTGGTCCCATCTTGATGGAACGTCATCGACTGCACTTAAGTTCCTCTTTTTAATAATAATAATAATAAAAAACTGAAGTAATTTTAGCTAATATGACCACAGCTCAGCTAAATATATAAACAGTGAACGAGGGAAACTTAGCTGGAACCTCATAAAAGCTACTATAAAACTAACGGACAATTGTCTTGCCTCCTAAAAGTGTAAAACTTTCTGACGAGAAAGCCTTGTCGGGTGAATGCAGTTTGTTTTTTGTGCTCGTCGCGTGAAGACATTCTTCCCCTTCCTTTCTTTGTTTCGTTTTTGTAGCCTGAGAAAAAAAAACATTTCTGTAAGTCCAGCAGACAAAAGAGAAAAGAAAGAGAGGCTCAGGTTGAGAAATTACTTTCTAGACTGTAAAGAGCGTTGCTCCAGTTTGCGCGTCACCCATCTTCTGCTGCTTCACCCTCTGCAAACGTCACTGCAACCTCAGGTGACTTTGGACAGAACAATGACCTCTGACCCCCAACGGGCTCTGGGCCTTTACCTGCCTCCTGGTCGTGGTCCTGTCAAGGCCTGAGCAGCCTCCAAATTCCTCACGGATCACCTGACCTCTGACCCTCCGCAGCTTCTGAGCCGGTGGGGCACCTGTAACTCTGTATGATGATAAAGATAAAAGAAGAAGCCATTTTGGGTCTGGCTATTTAATTTTAACTGATGCAAATTGATAAATAACATCTATTTCCAGTCTGATACACAAAAAATGACAGTTTTAATACCATCTTCTGACCAAATTCCAAAGTGAAGTATTTACCAAAATAGTTTAAATTATCCCAAATTCTTGCACAGACAAGAAGTCGAATACATTAATCCTAAAATCCAAACATTCTGTTCAAAAAATCTTCTGTTTCAGATGAACTATTAAACACTATTTCACCTTAGATTATTAAAGTATAACTTGTTGCTGTGTTTTATCTTGATAAATCATCCAAAGTAATACTTAAGCCATTCTACAGAAAATATTCTCTAAAATCTTAGTGTTAGTCTTATTTTTGTTGTTGTCTTGTTTGTTGTTGATTCTATTTCTTGATTTAGATTATTTTTGTCATAAAATCTTAAGCACAAAGTCCGTTTTCTCCTTATTCAGTGTGAATATTATGATACGGTTTTCTCTGTAATTTACAAATTCAACTTCCGCTGTTGAGATCTGATTATAATAAGAGTGAATAGATGAAAGTATCTAATGATTGAGTTCCTATAAAGGTATAATTAATCTTGTTTGGTCACTCTAAATCACCTCTTCAGGTTCTGCAGAAGCCTGTTAATCATCCATTGATTCAAATCAGGTGTGTTGGAGCAGAGGAACAAGTAAAACATGCAGGATGGTGGCCCTCGAGGACCAGGATTGGTTCAAAGTCTGCAGAAAATATCAGCTCATTTGAAGACTTTTACGTCTGTTTATACCTTCTCCATAGAAACCCTCTCAGAGGAGGCTGAAATATTCCTCCATGTCTTTCAGCTTAACTCCATTTGTTGACAGTGAGGTAAAAGTTAGCCGAAGTACCAAATGTCACAGTGGAGTTCCCAAAAGCCACAGGAGCCCGCTGTGAGTCACTCAGGCTTGTAATGAAGTCTAAAAACAAAAATAGAATAGATAGAAGCTTGTGTTAGGCAGGAAATATTGGTGCAATAACACGTGCCTGAGTGCTTTCATTATCAGTTCCTCTTTTTTATTTATGTTATTTTTTTGCTCTAACTATTATTAAAAGACAACAACTTCTGTTTCCTCATTCCTGTTTGCTGTGACTTTTTTTTTTAAAGAAAAAAAAGATAAAACAACTTTCTTGTGCCTTTTGGTTGTTTTTTTTATTGCTGCTGGAGCTCATGGTTCACTGCTTCTTAATATAAATGTTGTTTTTTTTGTGGTGGTTTCAGTTTCTGACAGCGTTAAGGCGTTCGTGAATGTTAACGAGTGAAGCTTTGCGGATGATTGTGACCTGTGTTCACACATTCAAACGTTCATGTGTTATTTTTAACCATTTTCTGGCCTTTAGCTTTGTTTTAGGAACCCTTGGGTTTTTTGTTTATTTTCCATTTTGAATCCATTTTTCTGCAGCCCATGAAGGCTTTGCGGGCCTCAGCTGGGACTTCTCAGCCGGTCCTGTCCAGTCAAGAGGTTCAGACCGTTTTCTACCACGTACCTGAGCTCAGAGACATTCACCAGAGCTTCTGCTCTGGCCTGAAGGCCCGTCTGAACGCTCAGCTCCAAACGGAGCTCGGCTCCGATGAGGAAACGGGACTGACGTGCAGGAAGTCTGAGCTGGAGGTGGGGGACCTGTTTCTGAAGATGGTAAGCTTGCTTTTGTCACACCAGTTTTTGTTCTGTGTTGATGGCAATAATGTGACATTTGAATAAAACAGACACATTACTTGGTGAAGCACCAGTACTTTCTGTTGATAGGTGGTCGGGTACGGCATTGTAGCTAACTGTAGTATCAAAAGGCAGACATGTTTAATACAGAAAGTTTACAGTTAGACTCCAATAAGCCAAAACATGAGAACAGGGATGGAAGAGAGGAGAAAGGAATAGAGCTGATGGGGGTGGTAGAAATGTGAGCTGGGCAAAGATTGGTGAAAAAATCTGGTGAAATAAACCAGATTAGGATGAAATGAGCAGGATGAGGGTTGAAAATCAGTCAAAAATACAAAATGGGCCTTTAGCATTGCGTGGACATACAGAGATGCACAAACTTCACAAGAAAGTCAAAGCAGCATGTTCTAATTTTATGTCTGTAACTTGATGTGTTGAAACTTCAGGGTTTCCCCCAGTGTATTATAAGCCTGGCAGGCCGCCAGGCTAAGCTCCGCTTGTGCATTGGAAAATGTCATTTTGATACACGTTTTTTCCACCCGTGTTGATCACTGTGCGAGGGTGCATGTGCCAACAGTGATGCAATCGCGTTGTCCCTGTGTGAAGGGCCTGCGCAGTGTCACGTTGTGTGGTTGTGCACCTCACAATTTTTGTAAAAGCGCAACTATATTTAGCTCACAACAATAAACATCAAACAAGCGGGTTTAACCAAAAACGGTTAGTTGAGCCAAAATTCAGTGGGTGGCTTTACAAGACCGAATACTGTAAGCATGTTTTGTACTTCATGAAAATATTAATATAAGGCGTGCTAATTTATCCTTGTTTACCAGTAAAATGATGCTATTAAACTTAGCATTAGATATGTTTTGTTACATGTAGTGATCCAACATGCAGCCTGTGCCACAAAAAGCACAGTACAGTACAGCATCTGTCTGTTTATCAGAGTTCTCTCTTGTTATTCATTGGCCTTGACGTGAGACGTGTGTTGGTGCTTTGTTTGCACTTTTTCATTTATGTTAATTTAATTTATTTGTAAATGTGACTTAAATTAGGATTCAAATTAGGTGCAAACAATTAGTTTTTTATTTTAATTGTATTTTTTGTTTAAAAAAGTATTTCAAAAGGGGCTTTTTGTAAAACTGTAGTTGTGTAAATATTTCACACGAATATCTTACAATATCACATCATAAATAGCCATATTTTCAACTTGGTAGGCCGGTGAACAGCCACCTACCACCAGGCTTAGCCTCTTCTCAGGGGGAAACCCTGGACTTGGAACACAAGACAAGACTTTACTTCCTTCCAGACACTTTACTGTTTTTTTTTGTTTCCTTTCCCCTCTCCAGATAAATCACCTCAGTCTGTACGGAGGGTTCATTGAAAACTACGAGAAAGCTGTTGAAGTTGTCAGAAAGTGCACTCAGTCAGATCCGCGTTTTCGCACTCTTGCCGAGGTACCGAAAACTCTACATTTCCTTCATAAACACTCTTTCAAAGGTGCTGCATCGGTGTTAATTTATTGGGTGTTTTTTTTTTTTTTCCAGAGCTTGACGTCCAACAACGCTGCAGACAAAACTCGGACAAAATACACACTAGAAGGTATGGGCGGTAGAGACTAGGGCTGCGCAATATTTAGAGAATGTGTATTTGTAATATTGTTGTGGAATGCTGCGTTGGCAGCTTCAGTTGTGTTATTTTTGTGACTCACCTCCTTTTTGTTCTGTCATCATGACACGAGAACATGGCTGCGGCAGCTCGGTGGTCAGTGATGCGGTCTTGGAATCCTGACGCTGCGAGTTCGAACTCGGGTTGCGTCAGGAAGGGCATCCGGCGTAAAACAGTTGCCAAATCTCTTGTGCTCCTGGCCACTATTGTCAAAATCAACTTTGAGCACTTATGGCGGTCTATCTGGCTGACAAATATTTTTGTGGTCAGACTTTTTCCACAGTCCTCATAAAAGTCACACAAATTTTGGACTCTAAACGACCGATTTGAATCGTTCTGCTTCCGTCTTGAATGAAAAAAACAGCAAAAACACACGACTTGACTGCACAAGTTTGAAATTATTGTGGCTTTTCTTTACTCCACACATGCTCTATATATGCTCAAATATATATACCTCTAATATTTGGTTAATTGTACCTTGACCACAGACTTTTTGTCATCAAGCTTCTGGTATAATTTTGGCTGATATTTGACCACTGTTCTTGGCAGAATTTGCGGAGTTCATTGAAATTGGTTTGTTTCCTGGCACAGACTTGGTTTTTATAGATAGTCTACAAATTTTACAGCAGGTTTGCGGTCGGGGCTTTGGGAAGGCCATCCCAGAAGCTCGAAGCTGCTTTGACCAATCAGAAACCAGTTTAGATGTCTGTTTGGGATCATTGGTCGATAACTATGAAAAGATCTAGTTGTTGATTTGAGGTGAAGTTGAAGAATTTGGTGTTTGGTGTTTGAAGTTGAAGAATTTCCACTTTGTGTAAAGCACCAGTACCACCACATGATGCTACCACCACCATGCTTAACAGTTGGTACAGTGTTCTTTGTAGGTTTGAAAGCCTCACCTCAATTCCTCCAAACATACTTCGGCCAAACAGGTCAATCTTTGTCCTGTCCGACCATAAAACAGAAGGGATTTGGCTTGTTTGTATGGGAAGCTGCAAATGTCGGTCGAACTTGAAGGAGCAGGAGCTTCTTTCGCCCTCTGAGTCCACGGTGATGTAAAACTGGCTTCACTGTGGACAGAGACACTGGTGTCTCAGCGGTTTCCAGTCCATGACAGGCTTAAGCCTTGGTGGTTAGTGGCTTTGTCCTGAACATCCAAGGGCAAAAATCCCTTTTTAGACTGGTCGCAGAAACACGCCAAACGTATTTCTTGATGTTGACACAATGAATTAAATCTTGTGCACCTAATTCTTGTTTTTAAAAAAACATTGAAGTTGAATGTCATTTATTTATACCACCGTGGAGAAAGAAAAGTTCAAATAAAGCATTAAAAGCCCCCGCATTATCAAATTTCTGATTGCAGCTGTATATTATTGGTATGTGGTTGGTGTCTGTTTATTGTAGTTCTTAGCGATGTTGATATTGGGAAGGCAATAAATGTTTCAGTACAGTATATCCTGCAGCTCTATTAGATTTAGGTTTTCACCAAATGTATTTACGCCTGTCATTGTCTAATGACATTTTCCCCATTTACAGCTCTACTCTACAAGCCTTTGGACAGAGTCACCAAAACTACATTAGCGCTGCAAGTGAGCAAACCCCAGACTTTCTCTTTCACTTACCCCAGCCCATAAACCAGGATCTCGTTTACGCCTGTAGCTTTGTCTATTGGTCTGTTGTTAATTGCTGTGTTGGTAATCTCTCTGTGGTAGGACCTCTTGAAGACGACGCCAGTGGAGCACAAAGACTACGCAGCCTTGCAGGAAGTTCTGAGATTGTCGCGGAGCTTCCTGTCTGGTGTCAACGAGAGTTCACAGAGTAAACGGGGGGTCACGCTCAGTCACGGCATGGTGAGTCCTGAATGAGGCGGAGAAATACTAAATCTGAGGTGCACCTACCCTTGCTGATGGTGCGTTCCTGATTGTATACAGCTGTTATGTTGAGGGCGTTTAATTTCAGATTTAAACAAGGAACTCAGACCGACAGGTGTGAGATTTATTTGAACAATCGTAACACGAAGGACAGCCCAGATCAATCCCTGAACAAGGAGCGACACTTGTTTCCTCCTTACCTCTATGGTAGAAGTAAAACAAGACGTTACATCTCGGGCAGGTGTTTTGTTTCAAAGATGAGCAGGTTTTCATAACCCTGGTAGACATTCTGGCTCCAGTCGGGCTCTCTGACTGAAACGCAGGTTTAAAATGTGCGTCTGGGTGTTTGTGTGTGCTCCACCAGCGGCGTCAACTGATACGTGACGGCTTTGTGGTGGACGCGAGCGAAGGTGTGCGCAGCCTGCGTCACCTCTTCCTATACACCGACCTGCTGCTGTGCACTCGACTCAAACAGACAGCCAAAGGGTGAGTGTAACAACAGGAGACGCAAGGGCTCTGTGGGAAATGTGGTCACCATTACGTGAGCAGAGTCTTCCTCCTCGGCTGCTCTGAACAAGCACTGAACGTGTAGTGATGTCGGAGCTGCGTGTGCGTCTCGCTTCCAGGAAACAGGACCAGTACAGGTTCTCCTGGTATTTGCCTCTCGCCGGGCTCAAACTGCGCTGGGCTGCAGACGAGGAGCGACCGCCTGACGCAAACGTCCGCTTGCACACCCTGCGGACGAAGATGTACCTCCTGCGGCAGCAGCTCCAGCAACACTCGGTGCGTGTGAAGGAAGCACAGAGAGGATTTTACGTGCAACTATCGTGACAGACGAGTAAAATGTGAACATTTGTCCGTGTTAAGAAAGGTACCAAGGTCATGACTTTGGCTGCTAAAAACAAGAAGAAACTGGAACAAATGGAGCTGATGCTGCTCACGTACTCTCCGAATTACAGGCTGGAGCTGCACAGCCCAAGTGGCAAGGTACACAAAACACACACACCTTAACTTTTTCAGAGCAATCCAAGACAACCACCCCCCCAAGGTGTAAAATAATCTGCTTGTTTCCTTGTAGAGCCACACTCTCTACTTCTCCTCCTTGTACGAGCTCGATGAATGGAGAGAAGCCGTCCACAAACTCACCACAGACAGTGAGTTCACCACTGTAGACTAATCTGAAGCTCTAAAAAGAGAGTTAATGTTTCTCACAGCAGTTAGTGCATTAGACAGTGGGGTTTAGTTTGTTTGGTTTGTAGTCGATACGATAAGTATCTCGATGCACAAATGGACAAGAGCAGGAAAAACTGACACAACACAAAGTGATCCAGCCTTTAATCACGATACGATCCAGCCCTTAGCTACGATAAAGTTAAGTCCTTAAACACGATGCGACCAAGCCTTTAATCACAGTACAATCCAGCCCAGATCACGGTACAATTAAGTCCTTAATTACAATATAAATTAGGCTTTAATCATGTTGCAATTCATCCTTTAATAATGAAACCATTCAGCCCTCAATTGCAATGATACAGCTCTTAATTGGGATACGATACGGCCATTAATCATGATACGATTCAGCCTTTAAGCACCATACGACGTGATTCAATATGAGTCCGATTCAAACTGAGAGCGCAAACTTAAGGATATTATAGCAGCTGATGTCTGTTAAAACAAACTCTTCATCTAATCCTTTAATGGATCAGATTAAAATGAAACCAAGATATAGATATAATAGATATAATCCCAAATCTACATTAGTGCACGGCTGCACTATTGACACAATCACATCATCGTAGGAAACGGTTCATTTTCTCATTAGACAGCAGTCAGAACGAGCTCAGTTTGGGAAGAAACTACTAAAGAGCTACAAGAGCCAACTGTCCCCCTCTCAAACAACTCAAAGTACTATTTGAGTACTACTATGTAGTATGGGTACTTCAGCTTTAAAAATACACATTAAATGTGACTCGTGCTGAAAATATGAGTCAAAGTTTGGCGATTTAGCACAAGCTAGTTTTGTTTACAAGAGCGCTGGTTTGAAAAGGGGAATCCCCAAGCTTCACAATAACATTACATTACACAAAGGGATCTCCTGGTGGTCTGCATTGAAAGATATTAAATGTCAAAGAAAATTAAAACCATTACAATTGAAAGGATTGTTTCTAAAGTCACACCTGTTAGAAAACATCAATTTAAAGGGTGATTAGGAAGATTATTTGCTGTTATAGTTTCTCTTTAAGGACTCAGTTTTAGGCAAATCTCAATTAATCAATTTTGCAGCACGGCTCACATATATTTTTTGCTGTATTATGACTGAGATTTCCTGCTTTAAACAAAAATATCAGTTTAAAAAAATATCTGGAGTAGTGCAGTAAGGAATTATGTTCAAGATGGATGTGTAGGCTCTGGTTTATTCCTGCAAAATCCTAATTATCCGTTAGTGAATGTTCTGAACTACAGCTATGTAGGGCCATTTTTGAAAAAAAAAACCAAACCTTTTTCGTTCTTTTCTGAATCTTAACGTCCTGCGATCGTATCTGTCGTTTGTTCAGACGTTGAAACTGTCCCGCCAGACCTGCTCACTCTCACCAGCGCTTGTGTGAAACTGAGAATGACTCAACAGCCACCACTTCACAGCATCCAAGCTGGTATAACTTCCTCTGTTCTTTTGTTCACCCACAGAAACACACGGTCTCTAAAACTCAGTAGTCTCAGCATCAAGGTTTACCTTCAATCTTCGGATATCGCCCACCAACATTTTGACTCCATTCCTTTTATATTTATATATGTTAATGTCTGTCCTTTACTACTGTTACACTTTTATTCTGCTTTTTGTTTTCATCAGGAGATGGCGAGGAGTCGGTACGTGGCACTTTAAGTGTGGCGGTTCATTCAGCTTTTGGTCTGCAACAACCAGCTTGTGTGTATCTCAGCATTCATCCGTTTTAAAAACCACAACGTTTAAAAATGCACTTTTGAAAGAGACTTGCAGAGACAGTTTCGATCTTTTGTTCTCAATAAGGTTTTCATTGGTTTGGATGTTTCAGGTGTTTATGTGTGTGTTGAAGTGGACGGCTACGAGTTTTACGACAAACAGGCTCAGACGCATTCTTCTGTCAACAGCCTCAACCCGCACTGGGACCAGGTTTGTAAAGGTTTCCTTAAAAAAATTTAAAAAAAAAGGAAAAAAGAGGATTTGTCAGCTAGTTCTCCACGTCTGGACGGCATCTGACATGATGCCAGGACTTAATCCATCTCAGAAGACTGAACCAGTCCACGTTCCTGCTTCAAACGTTACCAGTGGTAATAAAAGTCTCTGTTTTTGTTCCAAACAGGAGCTGTCTTTTGAGGTGGACAGTGCGAAGAACATGCAGGTCCTATGTGTGGGTCAGACGGACGGACAAGAAGAATCTGTTCTGGGAAAAACTACTTTAAAGGTACAAAAACAAAAGTTTACCTTCAGGGTTTTTTTTTTTTTTTGTCCCAGTAGAGGAATAGAGCTGTTCTCCAAATTACATGTAGAAAAACTATTTTTGTTTTACATTTTAGACTCATTTAGTGAATCACCAAAATCATATGAGTCAAAAAAAGGAAGCCGAGAGATATCGCAGCTTATTTGGCCAGTCAGAGCTGTTTGAGCTCGTAATTTCAAAGAGACAGTTTGGATTTGCGGGGCTGTATGGAGTACGTTTGAGGAGCCAGTATCTTACCTGCAGTAGGCAGTGATCAGAGCGATCTCAGTGTGCGGAATCAGGGAGAAATTCTCATCAAGCTAATAGCAGGTCAGTTCTGTGGAAAGGTTGTGAATAAATGTTATTTTACATGTTCCTAAAAAAGGGATAAAACCAAAAACAACTGGACTTCTGTTCTGTAGTTGAAGACGTTTCGCTTCTCATCCGAGGAGCTTTCTTAATTCAACAAGCAGAGACCGGCAGTTTGATTTTTTAAAGCTGAAATGTTCTGCAAACTGGCTTCACCTGCAGATTAAACTCACTCTCCTCACAACAGAGGCTTGTTAGGGTCCTTGCTAGCCTGACTCACTGATGGGCCACTCTGGTCACATGAATGCAGGTCCTGATTGGAGTGAAACTGACTGGGTATCAGGCCTAACACTCCATTATAGGTTTTTGAAAGCTGAAATTGTACCTGTTGTGGATATAGAGTTTAATAGAGTTTATTTCTGGCCAGTTTTGAGATGTTCTTGAGATGAAACCGTAGCAGTTTCTGGTTAGTTGATTTATGTGTTGTTCTAAAGTGTGTTTATACTTCAAAAATATCTATTTTTTAATCTTTTTTACTTCTGCCGTCCAGTTGGAGCCTAAGACCCTGAGTAATCGATGGAGACGTCAGACTCTGCAGCTGGGTCAGGTGGAGGTGACGCTCTCTCTGAAGCACAGTTCCCACCCGCTCGAACCGCCCAGCTCCACACTTCAACTGCCGCCCGTCTTTGGTGTCCCGATTCAAACAGTGGCGCAGTAAGTTCCTGTTTGCCTCTATATATATATATATATATATATATATATATATATATATATATATATGTATATATATATGTATATATTTAAAAAGCAATAACTCACCCTGTTGGGTCTAACTAAACATATCTGCAAGCTGCCACTCAGTTCGGAGTTTTGTTTCCCCTCTGCTCTGTTTTGTTTGGCCGGGTTTCTAAAGAGAAGTGGTTATTTCTGCGGGTTGAGTGGGCGAAGCAGAAGTGTACCACAGGCCTGACGTGAAGCGAAACGGCCCGACGTGAGTTAAAGTTGGCAGGTTTCTGAGCGCGCTCATTCCTTGTTGCCAGGCAGGAGGGCGTGCTGGTTCCTCATGTGCTGCGATGCTGCGTGGAGGAGGTGGAGAGGAGGGGCTTGGACGAGGTGGGGATCTACAGAATTTCAGGAACCACCACGGACATCAACATGCTCAAAGCTGCGTTCAACAGCAGTAAGGAAACGCACAGCTAAACCTCAGCGTTTCTTTTTTTTTTTTTTTTTAATCAGGCAAATGTTTCTTTTTGTTTTCAGGAAGTTGAAACTTTTACAGGGGGCACTTGTGCTGTTTCAGCTTCAACTTCCACATTATGTTCCCGTGTCTAGTTATTAATGTCACTGGGTTGTAGCCCCACAAAAATTCCACAAAGATATGCAAATTTTCATTTAGAATTACACTGAATCATACGTTTGTACAAACCTGTAAACTCCCAACAAATTTTGCTGGAGGTTTACAGACATATTGCCAAATAAAAAACCTCTCCAGCGATCTAGAATTAGAAAACTTAAATCAAGAAGGGTTCGAAATGCCTGCAGTGGCTCTGTGGCTATTTTGCAAGAAAGAATTATGAACCTGTTCGAAATCCCCGCGACTCGCATGACGAAACTCAACGTTTTGGAAACTTCCTCGAAAAAGCGGTTCACACAGATACAGGTTTACGCCTGACTCACAGCGTTCTTCTAGTTTCTAAAGTCAGCATTATCGCCACCTGCTGGCCTAGCATGGTCTGGATAACAAATACTTCAAGTTGTTTCGTCAAAGCTAGAAAAGATGAAGTCTTTGTGTGAGGCTTCTATTAAACCTTTTATCCTGCAGACGAAATCATTTAAGTTACAGAAACTCTGACTTGTCGTCTCTAAGCTGCCGGGCTCCAAACTCACTGAGCTGCTCATGTGAGAAAGAAGGAAGTTTACGCCACAAAATACCAATACTGATCACAGCCGTCTGTCTGCTCAGATCTGAGGGAAGCCGTGACCAGACTGAGAAGTGCAGAAGTGAATGCCGTCTCCGGCCTCCTCAAACTGTACATCAGGGATCTGCCAGAGTCCCTAATACCTCCTGAGCTGTTCCAGAGTCTGGCAAAAACTCTGGGTAAGACAAACACACCAGCGCACACGACGAGTGAAACACCAGCTGCATTGCAATCTCAAGTTGTTGTTGTGAAAGTATTTTAAAATTAAGTGTATCTAAGTAAGCATATCTTGGTATTGGTGAGAAATCTATATTTTGGTGCTTCTGACGTCTCGAAATCAGTTGACGTCACAGAGGTCAGGCGGGAAAAAAGGTATAAAGACTAACTTGACAGATGTTTGAGAGAGAATCTCCTTTAGTGGTCCTGTGTATGAAGCTACAAATAACTTCCAAACAAGCCATAGTTGTTCAGTCTTTTTCTAATTGTTCTGTCATGAATGTTAACCTTTAACCTTCTGACTGAGGCTTGTAAAGTCTGAGATGGAGCTGTTGTTGTTGTTTTTTTTGTCATTTTCAAGACCGTTGCACAGTCTGACCTTGGAGTGAATTTGCTGGGATGTTCACTCCTGGGACGATTGGCAGCTGACTTAAATTTCCCAGTTTTTCAATATTTTTGATTTTTTTGTACTTCTAACACAATTTCTACATCATTAAATAATTGTTTAGGGGTTAATGTGACTCAAACCCATCAGAGGTTTTGTAAAAATGTATTTTAGAAACCAGCAAATATTCCTTACTTTTGTTTACTAAATAAGGAAATTCCTGCTAACTTCCTCTAACTGTTTACATCCGTGGATTATTTTACTGACTCAATAGAGACTGTCTGAAGTGAACTCGTCAACGTTCGGATGGGAACAAACGACTTGTAATTGTTGGCGACAAAACCCGACTCTGATGATTTTGCTCATTTATTACAAACTATGTCGTAGACTTTTGGTAAAGAATGATGAGTATTTAGTGGTTATTTTAATCATGAATGATACACATATACAAAAAAAATTAAATAAAAAATACTGAAAAATCGCATATTTTCAGAGCTATTATGGCTTTAGAGCCCCAGGCTCCATTTATTCTCCAGGATCAAACAACGAGACGCTTTTAGATGTTTAAAATCTAGACCTAAAGAGTCCAGGTGATTGTACGTTCGCAGTTGTCGCTTTTGTTTATAGAATAATTTAGCTCTCCGAGACAGATCTGCTCAGACCTTAGAAAATGTTACGACGCTGTTAAAGACCTACTTCTTCTCACTGAATCCCCCTCCTCCTTTAGATATCCAAGACTTGAACTCCCGGCTGGCGTCCATGTTGTCTTTGCTGGAATCCTGTCCCGATGTCAACCGGCACACCTTCCTCTTCCTCCTGCATCACCTCCAACGGTTTGAACCCAACAAACACATCTGTCCCCTTGACTGAATTAGTTTTTTTTTGGGGGGGCTAGTCAGAATATAAAGCCGCCTAACGTCATCAACTATCAGAGACAGAACGAAAGTAAATGTCTGCGTTGTTCCCAAGTAAGAGGTTGTTTTAAATCCTTTTCCCCTCAGAGTTGCACAGAGGCAGGAGATCAACAAGATGTCTTTGCTGAACTTGGCCACAGTTTTTGGTCCCAGCCTCCTACGCTCCCCAGTGGAAGGACTGGGGCCCAGCGGACCCACGGTGGACATCTCTCAGGAGGTGGTGATCCAGGTGAGCTTACTGTTGTCTGAAGAAAACATTGATTCCTGACTTCATTTTTCAGTCAAACGTTAAAAGTCTCTTAATCCTTATTCACTGTGAAGAACCTCTGGGTTTACTTTCGTCTGACACTTCACCGTATATTTTTAAACGACACAGTTACTTTCCAGCCACTTTTTATATAGACGAAGAGCAAAGGTTAAGACTGCACCTCACAGGCTTTCTGTTCTGCGTCGCCCTCTCTGTGTTTCCGCTCAGACCCAAGTGATTTTCAGCTACCTGCAGTGCAATAACCTCCCTGAAGCTCAGACGTCTTTACCGTACGACTCAGACCCTGACATCGAGACCACCCGCATGTGAGACCACCACCTGTGTGTCGGCTAGCCTTAAATAGCTGATGTGGACACATCCTTATGAGGACTGTAAGATAATAAAAGTATTTATTGAGTAAAAAAGGAGCTCTTTTGTGTTTTTTTTGTCACATTTATCGTTTGAGGGCAAATCTCATGTATATTTTGGTAGTTTGTTTCATTTTTTGTAAGTTTTAAGCATGCAAACAGAATTCATGTTTGTGAATTATATTTATTTGTTATCTGTTGCATTTCAGATTCTTAAATACCTGCAAAAAAAAGCTTAGAAGTGATACATTATGACCGCATATTTTACAGTTTATCAGCTAATAAAAGTGCAAAATCACCATAAAAAAGTCAATGTGATCGTTCTAATGTGACTTTTTAAACTCACACAGTATTTATGCACCATTAGTCTGTAAAATTACATTAACAAAAGATCAAAACGATGAAAGTTTTAGTCTCTAAAACAGGCCAGACATCACCATATATCTTTGCTTGTCTGGGTGGTAAACAGAGTAATGTGAAATGTGGTTGAGGAAAAATCAGGGCAGCACATGTTGTAAATAAGGTCAAGGGTCACCTCCCCAGGCCTGAAATCCAATCGGTCACGGTTCAGATCCAACTAGACGGAGTTCACAACGCAGCGTACTCCCCATAAAAGTCAGGACGGCGTGCGTGTATGCATACACGGCCCGTGGTCGACCAGTCCGCGCCACGGATCTGTTTTCAACCGCGCCACCTGGGCTGACCGGGTTACTGTTTCCTTTTACTCTCTCTCCCCCCCAAAACCTTCCCATCAGTCTTTTTGATCGCTAATCCTGGCCTCGGAGTCCAGCTCTCAGGGCACTAATAGACGGCCGGGTGTGCGCAGACACCCATAACAACATCCAGAAAGAGCCCCCTCCCTCCCTCTCCAGAAAACGGTGGGATCGCCCCGGCAGCATAAATCACTTGTCCCGTCTACCACGGTGGCTGCAGGGAAAAAAAAGGCTCCATCTGACGACTACAAAGACAAAACCAGATTCTCGTTGCAGACTACAAAGAGGATGGAGTTAAGGAGGGCTTGAGAGGTCCCAGACGTTTGGGTCCAAATGATGGACCAGATCACTGGTCGACACCTGGGAGTGGTGGGAACATTTTTACTGGGAGAAGTCAAAGTAATGGCCATAAATTAACCGGTTCTGACTCTTATAGAAAATGAGAACACGATGGGAACAACTCAAATGGATATTCTGACATATTTGTATAAATATGGTTTAATAGAAATTAATACCACAAAGTTTTATGTATTTTCTTTATTTAATACGTTGATCATTGTCGCACAAAGTATTTTTTTAACCTACTGCATTCAGTTGTCGGAATAGGGACAACTTTTTAAAGTTGCATCATTGCATTATCATCAAACTACGGTTTCAAAATGGCTGTGAAGGCCTCTCCTTTTGATTGACATGTTTTTTGACCATCTGGGTTGATCTATGGCAGGGGTCTCCAATCCTGGTCCTTGAGGGCCACCATCCTGCATGTTTTCCTTGTTTCTCTGCTCCAACACCTGATTCAGTGGTTAAATCACCTCTTTATGTTCTGCAGAAGCCTGTTAATCACCCACTGATTCAAATCAGGTGTGTTGGAGCAGAGAAACAAAGAAAACATGCAGGATAGTGTCACTTGAGGACCAGAGTTGCCTACCCCTGATCTATGGTCTCTCCAGAATCAAAAATGTCCACCATGCGTCAAGGGGTGAAGCTCGCCCTCTATGGGCACTAGAGTGTCCGTTTGAGTTCCTAAAAAAGCATTAGTTGGTGCTAGCTAGCTGACACTAATAGCAGTTAACTACAATTTTAATTATATAATAAGGCAGGTTTTGGGTTGTTCTTTTTAACTCAACTTTTTAGTAGTTCTAACTCAGCAAATTAGTAATTTTAACCAGATTTTTTGGTAAAAAAAAACTTAATCTGGGTCAAACTGATCCTGTTGAGTTAAAACCACCCAGAGTTGGCACTGTCCAGATTTGACCCAGTTCTGGGTTACAAATTGGGTTGTCTTTTAACCCAGCAATTTTTAGTGTGTATTAACTTGCATTGCTAATAATAGTTGGCCTGGTTACTGAGCACAACAGACCGTAGTGTTTTTTTCTTTGACTTTCAACTGGACCCCAGTTAGGTTGTTTTGACACCATTCCCACATGTGAGTTCAGATTTTCGAGTTAAATGCAACACATGAATAAACGTCGGTCCTGTGTGACTGTAGCTGGGTAGCTCAAACGGTTCAGAGATGACTACAATGAACTCCTACAATCAAAACGTGAGGACTCAAAGTGATCACTGAGGCAGCTTTACAGTGGAAATGTTGTTATTTCCCTCCGTTTGGCCGTGACTTATAGAAAATGCAGGTGTGAACATGGCTGTAACACAGAGCAGCCATGTGTGTCTCCATGTGTGTGTCATGGCGGAGCTCTGCCATGGTTGATTAGTCCTAATCTATCCGGGAGTCGGGTTGCCGTGTCGGCGGCGTGTGTGTATGGAAGGCATGCAGGCTGCGGATCACAGGGCTTGACCCTCTGCCTCTCAGGTTAACAGAAGCCCCTACACGGGTAGTGAGACTTACTAAAACCTCTGAGCTCTTGGATGAAAGACAAGAATTTGGAGTGTGAGAGGAAGAGCAATCAACGTGCAAAATGTTGGGGTGACGGAATAAGAAATAAGGCAACTGAAAAAAGAGGACTATGTAAGTGTGTGTGTGTGTGTGTGTGTGTGTGTGTGTGTGTGTGTGTGTGTATGTTGGCTGCATATGTGGTTTGAAAAGACAATTTTAGGGTTAAAACATGAGTGTTATAGAACCAATGGATTCAGAAGTCCATTTTTGATGGTCTCTTAATTTGATAAGTTTAAAGTCTAATATTAAAAAACAAAACAGTTATTAGTTTATATATGACACATCTGAAACTAGTATTATCAATGAATTTTATTTTGTCAGTGATTTGATGCTTTTAGATGCTGCACCTTTAAGAAACATTGATGTCCTAAACCATCTGTGTTCATATTTGTGTGTGTGTGTGTGTGTGTGTGTGTTCTCGGTTTTTGTTAGCATTTTAGGACTTTTTTTGTTATGACCTACCTTATCAGGACCTCTAGCCCTTCTGGGGACCAAAGCCCGGTTCTAATATGGGGGAACCTCATTTTTGGGTTAAGAGTTAAGTTTAAATATGGGTTGGGGTGAGGCATGTACTCTGGGTTAGGCTACAGACATGAATGGAAGGCCAACACAGTGTCGTAATCGGGATAGAAATGTAAACTTAGTAGTGTTGACGCTTGCAGATGTGGTTTAAAAAGACAAATGTTAAGGTTATAAACCAGCGTTATAAAACTAATGGGTTCACATTTGACGGTCTCTTAATATGAGAATTTTAAAGCTTTATTTAATTTTTTTTTTTAAACTGTTATAACATCACATATTTATACAGAACTAGTATTATCTTTTGTTACATTCTTTGTCAGTGAATTTGTTTTGTTTTTTGTTTTTTCACCCTTTAGAAATGTTGGTGTCCTAAACAATCTGTGTTCATGTTTGTGTGTGCGTGTGTGTGTGTTCTGGTTTTGTTACATTTTAGGATCTTTTCTGGAATAATCACCTACATTTTAAGAACCAGTAGTCCTTATGGGGACCAAAGTCCAGTTGTAATGTAATGAAACATAATTTTTGGATTATAAGGTTAGGTTAAGGGAAAGATGTGAATTAAGATTAGGTTAGGGTTAAGCTACACAAATGACTGGAAATCAAGATGATATGTGTGTGTGTGTTTATAAGAAGTCTAGTTGAACTTTGGCTCTGGCTGCAGTCCAGGAGAAGCCACCTCTCGTAAAACTGGTCAGGCTGTAAATATAATACCTCACACACACTCACACACTGAAGAAGAAACAAACGGTTGGCTGCTCTGGTTCAGAGCTTTAGAAACAAACATGTTGGTTTCGACAAAACCACAGCCCTGTGAGCAAACCGCTGGCTTAAGCTGTCTGTTAGTGTCAGTGTAATGGTGTGTGTGCATGTGTGTGTGTTTGGGAAGTTTCAGGATCAAACTCTCATGTCGACATGTTCGAAGAGACAACCGCTAACAGGTGCTTCCTGCAGCAACGCAGCAGGTGCTTCCAACTTTCACACAGGCAGATCCTTTACCACCAAGACATGATTGTGCGTGTACTAACACACACTTTTATTCCCCCACCCCCACCCATATCTTATCCCCTCTGACACACTGGAGTTGGCTAAACTTAACTCCTGCAGCCGCTGCATGTTTGAGCTTCAGTTCAGTTGTATTTTATATTTAAATCCGTCTGAATCTCGATTAACAAATAAATATTCTCAATATTTTTGCTTTTATAACTAGAAACATAATTTGAAAGCACGCTGTAAGAACAAAACTGACATGCACCATGTTTTACAGATGTGATCTCTCACTGCTCAGGTCATTTGAAAAAAAAAAAAGTTCCATTTTTCTTTTTTTTTTTTGGCTCTTTTTTTGGGGGGGTAAATACTTCAAATAGTTCCTATCACTTTGCAAAAACTCCAGCATCCCTTTCAACAGCTGCTTGCAGTTAAAAGCTGCTCTGGGAGAAGTAAAAGTGAACCAATGTTAGAACCTCAAAACTAAACCAGTGAGCTGAAAAACACCAAAAACTGATCTGATTCAAACAGACAGTTTTTCTCTCTGACGCCCATCTCAGCACAAGCTCATCCTTTCAGTTTTATTTGTGTCTTTTTGCAATCTAAACAAATGTTTTTAAAGACTAATCTTATCAGAGCAGGTAGAAGTAGGATCACAGCAGTGTATATAAAATGCTTTTAGCCGCTCAGACATCTACGACACAAATCTCACTTTAGGATTTAGATACATTACCACAAATATATTGAACTCTTTCTAACTGAAATATTAAAATAAGGGGAAATTGCTGCAGGCCAACAGAATATAAAGGATGCAGCTGTGTAACACGTCATATTGAACTGATTTGAGTATAAACTTACAGCAAAGGCGCTTCAGGTGGCTTAAAGCTTGTTTCTACAACTTTGCTGGGAATCATCCAGAGGAGTTGAGGTAAAGAATCTACAAAACAGAGTTAAAGTAAATAAAATTTTTTCAAAGGAAAAATCTCAACAAGTACTAGATTACAATATGTACTAGAAGAAAAATAAATCACTATAAACATCAACATGCACGTTCAGAAAATGAGAATAAAAAGAAGAAGAAACATTACTCCATGAAAAATACAGGTTTGCTTTTCCAACATGTAGAGGTGGGTTATGATCGATAATTTATACATATCAGAGTCATTTGAAAAATGTGTATATTAGTGTCATTTACTTATTAATTATAGCTGATGTGTAAAATTTATAAATTTTTCCTTAAATACAGCGCAAACTCAAAATGTTGTATATCTGCCTACGGGACAGTTTTACTCTTTTTTTGTACTTTGGTTCATTTTATCCAAACTTATTTATTTATTTTTCAGATGTCACTCAAATGGGTCACAAGACACTAAAAAACTCTAATTAAAGTCTTGTGTCACGTTTAGCCAAAAAAAAGTCTGTTCAGAAACAATCAGGAATAATCTTTTAAAATAAAATTTTAACTTAAAAATGAAAAATGTGTTTTTTTATCAGTTTCAAGTCTATTTGTGGTTTAATATAAAACTAGTATTTTTTTTTAAATTAATATGTAAATGGAGGAAAATCATCAAGTTTAAATTGAAGTTTTTATCCCCGTAATTAGGAAGATCAGGGATTCTTATGGAGGTTTTATTTAATTCCCAAATTTGTGTTTGGGTGGAACCAAAACATTTTGATAATAAGAATAAAATAAAAAATAAAGTACAGGAGGGCACGAAGATTCATATAATTTAGGAAACTTCTTTTGTATCTTGATAAGAGAATTTCTATTTCATGAAATTTAAAATTCAATTAAAAAAAAAAGGCAAATCATTTATTTTCCAGTTTTGACATTTTAAATATTTCTGAATACATATATATATTTGAAGTAATCATACATTACGTTTATAATGCAAAAATTTTCTGTGAACTAATTTTAGGATATAATTTCTCCACTGGAAAAGATGTCTATTATTTCCCAGAAATGATGATTTATCTTTTCTGTGAAATCATTTTTTAAGATTTTGTAAAATTAAATACATTTCCATTTAAGTCAAACTATACCAGGTAATTGCCTTCTAACTTTTAAAGCAATTTATTCATTTTGTTTTATTTAAAAAATGTGCAGTAGGCTTTCAGTGACGCTTCAAAATCTTTGCCTTAGATTTAGGTAAATTTTGAAAATTATTTGTTGATTTTTAAAGTGTGTACGTGTGGGTTTTTATTATAGTTGCTCAAATCTGACTGAAAGCCCAGTAACACAAAACCAGACCAAACAAAAACCACAGAAAGCAGAACAGTATCAATATACGGACAGTTGTCAGTACTCCTAATGAGACGTTAAAAACACAAAGTTTAAACTCTGACATTTATTTGGCGGGAAAAAGAATCCTTGCAAAAACATGTAATTTTAAATTCCTTCTGAATCAAATATTTGATTTTAAAATATTAAACATTCAAACAGAAAAAAAATCAACCATTGCTGTGGACTAAGGGCCTAAATTAAACTTTGATGATATTATAACTGATGGTTTATAAGTCGATATGTGACACTTTAAAAAAGGTTTATTTTCTGCTTGTTTCTATGTAAATTCTTAAAACCTCATAATAGTATCAGGCATTACCTGAGCTGTAAGAAAACCCTGAAGCGATTAAAGTTTAAATTTAAGTCTTCTTGGGACCAAATGAGGAAAAAGAGTAGAAACCAGTAAAACTTAATTCAGAAAATATTTTACATTTTGTTAGAAAACAGAGAAGAGCCTAAGTTTTAGCAGGAACTGGACTCAGTGATGTGGTTGTTTATGAGCTGCCAGCTGTTGGTTCAGATGTTCGGACCTCATATCTCTAAAGATTGAAGCTTGAACCTCCACCCCCCCTCGCTGTCCTGTACGTCCAGTCCCGCTCCAGGCTCCGTCACTCAGCAAGTCTATTTTGCTCTTTTTTATTTTCAATCGCAGGCTTCAACGCGGCACCTCAGCCAATCGCCGGCGCAGGCGCTGCCAAAACAAAACGGCCGCTCGACAAATCGGAGCTCGTCCATCTGTCCCGATACGCCACGTCCCCCGAGCCGTGACGCCATATGTGCCAAATGGAAACAGAAGTCCCGACGACAGGTCAGACGGATGGTTCTGAAATCTGTATCTGGGCTCCTGAAGGGTTTTCTGAGGGTTCCCGTTAGTCAGTCTGGTCTCTGAGTCAGCTGTTCAATAGGGGATCAGATTGTAGATAAAGTCATTTTACAGAAATATTGTAATCTGAGTGCAAAACCCGAGTGTCCTCATCACTGACAGTACGGGTGGAACAATAGGGAAATACTGAAAACCGTCTAAAATCAGCATCGAAGGCAAACAGACTGGAGGTTTTAGAGTTTAACCAGCAATATTTAAAGGCGAGCAAAAACTTGTTACACTTTTATTTGGATTTCTTTTGCTTTTTTTGTTTACAAGTGGAATACAAAAGTCAAAAATGGAGGTTTGAATTCATTTAAACCAAAACCCCCTTACTTTTTATTTTATTTAATTTTTTCAATAAATGTGACAAAAAAAAACTTCCAATCGGGGTGAACCTGCGCAAATTGTTTATCATGCTGTTTTATTATTAAGCAAAATATTTCAATAAATATTGTGACAAAAATGCAGTATATTATTTTGAATTTTCATTTTCAAACTGGGTCTTTAGAAAAACAAATTGTAAAACTCAAACACTCGTATTTATTGGCTCCAATAATAGTGGTGTTCTTTTTTTTTTAAATCTGGTTTACGTGGAGCTCAGTGCATGATAATTCGTGTATAAAAACATATAAACCAGCAGCTGAAACCTCAAACAGATGTGTCTTTTTCTTCATGGGGGGTTAAGTCCTCTGTGTTCCTTCCAAATTAGACCAAAATCTAATATATATTTTATTTTTTCTTCAAAAATGTCTCACAAAAAGAGCTTTTTCCAGTCCTGAAACAAGGTACAAGTTGTCGTGAGTCTTTAAATGGGTTCTTTGTGTTGTGGTTGTAGATTTGAACAAATAAAATGTTATTCAGGACCGGGAGTTGAACACATCAGAACAGGAGCAGAAGAAGGAAGTGACGTCTGAGTGGATTTATTGTGAAGTGAAAGTTTCGGCGGCGGCGCTGACGTCTGAGTCTCTTCCACTTTCATTGGCTGTTTGTCGCCGCCGTGACGACTGGAGTCTTTCTCAGCCAGCAGGTGAGGCGGGATGTAACCCGACTGGGTCTTCGTGTGCTCCCTGCCTCGATGATGGTTGTTCGGGGACTTTTGAGGGCAGCGGCCCCTTTTGTCCTGCCCCCGGAAGCCCCTGAGTTTGGAGCTCCAGTGTTCCCGCCACTGGAGGGCCAGAGTGGAGCGGTCCGCCACCAGGCGACTCTCCTCGGGGCCCCAGCTCCGCTCGCCTTCCTCGGCGCCGATCAGGAGGAACGTCCGGCCCACGTGGAGGGCAGGGCAGCCGCAGCTGAGGTCAAGGTCCGGGACCCATAGGGACTGGGGGCCCCTACGGACGCGGGAGTTGGACCCTGTCCGGAAAACGGTTTGTATGGAGATGGAAAACTGCCACCAGGGACCCGAACGCTCCGTCCCTTTGACCTGCACCTTCAACACTGACAAAAAAACAAGAGTGAGGTTTGAAAATGATGAGATTTGGACCAAAACGGAGCACAACACTTATTATTAATAACAGAAATAAAAACTTCACACTAACCGTAATCCTTGAGACAATAGGTCTCCAAGTTCATCGTGACTTTAACCTGCGAGGGCTGGCAGTATGAGACACACTCCTCCGCTACATGAAAGAGGGAAGAATGTGGCTATCATTTCATAACACACATATCAGCACATGCATTTCCCCCTAATTACAATATGGCTTCTTCTGTTTGTCATCACAGTATCCTCTGACAAACACATGATCTCAGCTGCAGCAGGTGGGACATTCCTCCAGCTGCCACTAGGAGGGAGTGGTTAGCTACCGCTCCATTACTAAGTTAGAGCAGGGCTCGGTTAAACAATGCAGCAAAAAGCCATGAATCTAAATATTAAACATGTTGTGAGAACAACAGGGGAAACAAATGCTGAATCACTGAGTTTAAATCTCCTTAGTTTCTCATTTGACATTATCCCATCTTACAATTGCAGCAGAACTTAATTTCTTTGTGAAGCTGAATTTTACTCTTCTTAAAGTATTTAATGTATGATTTGTTTTATATATGCACCCCAAAAGAGTAAAGAATATGAATGGATCTACCTGTGGCATGACCAGAAAGATGACCGGAGCCTTTATTTGAACAATAACATAAGATTAGTCAACAAAATTTCTACACAATACCATCCTAATTAATGCACGTGTATAATATCTGTCAACTGAAATAGTTAAATTATCTAAAAATATAAACTTAAAACAACTGCTCAGGATATTTCTGTTTAGTTTAATACAGAGAGTGCCCTGTATTATGAGATAAACTCGTAAATATTAGATGCCGTCTGAAATTCATGACTTATAAGTTCTTATAATTATGAGATACTGAGTCAAAGTTACAAGATACTATCTCATAATAATGACATTGTATTTTTAGATACTATCTAATAATGACAAGATGGTTTGTCTTATTATTATAAGACGCTAAGTCATAACTATGACGGTAGGATGAGACACTAACTCGTAATTCTGAAATACTGTCATTACTATGAGATGGCAGCATGAGACACTATCTCATATTTATGACTTAGCATCTCATATTATAAGACACTAAGTCATAACTATATGATGGTAGTATATGACACTCATTTTTATAAAATAGTATTTCAGAATTATGACTTATCTCATTTTTTAGACAGCTACCTCATAATAACTCACAGGGTTATGAGATGCTAACTTTAAAATACTCAATAAATTACTCAATATATGCCATAAGTCATACAAGTGAGATGCTAAATTCTAATAATTGTACATTTAGGGAATTACTATAATGTGGTTATGTTATAATTAGACAGTTAAGATAGCTAAAATGAAGTTTATTTTACAGGTTTTAATTGGAAATAGACTCACGTGACCTTGAATGAAATAAATAGAGTAATAGTATTAGAGATTTTTAACACAGATACTTTGCAGTAATGCTAAAAGATTACTTTAATGATAACAACAAGGGTTATCTTAAACCCAAAAGACACCATAAGTTGACTGCAAAATTGTAAAAAGTTGGTACGTTTACTGACCGATGCTGTATTGAGGTTGGTACACTGGGGTCGGAGCGACTTCCTGAATTCCTGTGAGTAGAAGCAGACTTTCAAACAGGTGTCAGATGCACAGGGAAACCTTCAGGCTACCTACAGAGGCCGTCGGTTTGTTGCACTCGTGTGTTTTATAGGTGTTGTGTTTGAACACCTCTCAGTACGCAGGCATGTCCGCACAGAAGATAAGCAAATGTCACATAGGAGTGAGTGTGTGGTCCTTTTATGGTGTAGAAACACACCTTGTAAGGGTCGTTGAGCACCTACAGACGTAAACTTTACTTTTACTGATTTTAATAAGGTAAGACCGTACGAGACCATACTCCAACAATTGTACGGTTTTATCGCAAACATTAAACAGAGTCTTGTAAAAGTCGCTCCCTACATGTGAGCCTATGGGCCAGTAAAACGGGGAATCAAAATTAACAACTTGCTTAGGTGGACATATATTATCCAGGCCTCCTATAAAAGTTCCACCATATGAGCTAAGGCTTCGTCCTGCTCCTGTTTTCTTTGACCCAACCCAGGGCTGGTGATACCCAACACCCCCCAGGCTGACAGGCCCCCCTACATTTTCAAAGGCAGGGAGATGCTGTTTCTTTGTATGTACATGTATTTTCAGGAGAATATAATCAGTAATATGTAAAAGATCAAAATGAGGCAACTCAAGCGTGAGGGTCTTTGGTGAAATTGTGTAATCAGGCACATTACACTTTGTTTGCCTGAATCCTTGGCCTGTGAATTTGTCTGTTTTAAGAAACACAAAATTATCAAATCCTTAAAATTATAGCCAGCTTGTCCACCTGTTTGTGAACTTCATGAGTCATCTGAATGTTTGGGTCCATAATGGACCAAATCCAAGAGGTCCAGGTACAATGATGCCAAACCTGAACCAAGTCTGTCTGCCACCATAAATGGTTCCCCAAACTTAGGCTCAGTCAACATAAAAACCAGCCAAATCGAGCAATCTCTACAAGGTCATATCTTAATTGTAATGAGGTACAGCTGAACGTACCCAGGCTTTTTTTTATCTCTGTATTTTGATGGGCCGTTTATGTAAATGCTTTCGCCACAGAGTGAAGCAACCTGGGTATTTCAGCAATTTTATTAAAATGTCTGGCCAAATAGAAAAAATAAATACAGAAAAAACAGTTTATTTGGGGTCTTTAAGTTAACCTCTTTAGGAGTGAAGCTCTGCTTATGATAACGTTGTTTTTTTAGTACATCTGCGCTGATTTCGTTACGCTAGCAAGATGGATTAAATTGTAGATTAAGTTTTCGTCATAAGGCAGGATGTCTCTTTGCTTCATTTAGCTATATGTAATAAACATTTCTGTACATGTCGAAGTCATTATTTCTTTTTGCCACTAAGGTAATGTAAGTTAAAAAAAAACAGGTTTTAGCGAATGCTAACTGTGGCTAGCTCACAAGCTAGCTGCAGCTAGCTGCTCACTACTACTCTGTTTTCTCCTTCTTTAGCCGTTTGGTGGCTAAATTTAACTAATTATGTTTGCATAATGAACAAAGCAGTAAAACTAAATATGATTCTATAAACGGCCGTTCTAGTTGCAGATAAAATCGGACTTTATCTGAAGTCTTTTAGCTTTGCAGCAGGAGCTATGTTGGAGTTTAGCCCGGCTGCTGTGTTGCTTTTGGGCTGTTGGAGAGAAGAAGAGCCGAGGTGTTGGAGGTGGCGGCGGTGGTGGAGGTGGGGGGGTGGGGGGTAGACAGATGCTATACATAGCCTGTGATGGTCTGGCAGGGAAAACAAACAAGGTTTTCTTTCACTTGCTCCTTTCACTGCGAGAGTTATGAGTCTGAGCGCCGCCGTTGGGGGCGTTTTGAGGCGCGTAACAGGTGTCAAGCTGCCTACTTCTGGCTCCTGATATCACCTGATTGAGATTTACAAAGCAACACTGCCCGTGTAGTTGTCGGCACTCGTGCGATTTGTTGGGACTGTGCGTGCGGATTATCGCTTATGGCTGATTTTTTTTTGGGTGCCGGGGCAGGCAGAGATAGGAGGTGCAGCGATCCTTTTGATCTGACACTGATCTCTGATCAGCGTGAGATGAGGTTTCCTTGTATCGGTCAGCTCATGTTAACGCTGCTGTGGAAACCGTCTCTAGGGATGATGAAAAGGAGGCATGATGAATGACTGAGCTAAATTAGCCTGAAGAGCAGCGGGCCCTTTAATATCAAGCTACTAGTTGATAAAAGGCTTAAGGAGCTTCATACAAAAGGTTTAAACCAATCAGGCCATGGGCTAAAGAAGATGAAGGAAAAATTAGAGGTACCTTTGTCATACTGACAGCAAATCCAGAGGGGATTACGTCAAGCAAAATAATAAAAAAAGCAATTTGTTTTGATTAAGATCTGATTAATGGTATACAGCTGTTGTACAGCTTTGAAATAAAACATTCAAATTATACACCAAAACACGGTTTAATTGGGAACAGTGTGCTATGACTTTTGGTTGCACAACGTAGACTAAATTTGCCAAACAAAGTAATGGAGATTAATGGGATTATGGTGGAACAGATACGAAAACCCAGCCCTCTTTGGAGCTCTACAGCTCAAACATACTCCACAGTAGAAACTTCATTCAAAGTTTAAACAGGACACAGAAAGCTGGACTTTTCATGTCTCAGTTGACATTTTGATATCTTTTCTGGTTTTTACACAGTTACAGTTTAAGTTTTATGATTTTCCCACAGACAATTGATGACGTCTCACACTCTGACTACTGAATTGTCTTCAATTTTCAAATCCTTTGCAAACAAACTCTTCTTATGCCCCCAACTTTTTTTTAAGTACATATAGGCCACAAATTCTCCATCCAAACATAGGCCTTTTGTTTCTTTTTTTCACCCAGCGTCTCTCACTGCTATAGGACGTACCATTTTCTCTCATATCCAACCAGAATACAGAGACTGCACACCCAAGCTTCCATAGACTGATTATAATTTAGCTCAAAATACTCTCTTCAAAGCTGGAAAGGAAAGTCACATCTCCTACATGAAACACTGTCGACACATAAAAGAATCACGTGTGACGATCAAAGTCTTCTGCTGCTCGCAGCTCAAAGATTTTTGAGATTTGACTCACAGTTTTCACACAGCCAGCGCTCAGTCTGCCTCTCATTAACTTGGCAGTCAGGGAGCGACAAACACAGGTGTGCGGTTACCATGGCGGCCATAATGAGCCGCTGGCAGCGGCTTTAACAGGTTCTTCACAAGCTGACATTACGACCGAAAAAACACGTCCCTGACCCGATTTTAGAGCGGTCTCACTGGATGCGGTGAACTTACTGACGCACGGCCTCAGGGGGGAATTGCCCTGTTTGTATCCCGGGGCGCAGCGGTTACACCTGGGGCCAGTCACTCCGTCTCGGCACAGGCATTGACCCGATGTTTGGTTGCACCAGCGACCCACCGCCCCCAGGGGATGGCACTGACAGGCTGGGAAAGGAAAAACAACAAATCATTTGGCCTGATTGAAGAGTAATGGTTAAGACGAGTTTGAAGCCACACTGGGGGTTACCAGACAAACTAAACGAGATGATATAAAAAGATGGTTTGGATTTCTTTTTTCTTTTTTTAGTGGAGTTGTCATCAGCAGTCAGTATCCTACCTGCAGCAGGCAACAGTCTGATTTTAGGCCCCGCCTACCCTAACAATACATTAGCTCCTCCTGTCCACACATAAACGGAGATTTGGTTGTGGAAGACAAATATTTTTAAAAAAGGCTTTTTAAAGTAGAGATCATAGTATATATAAAATAAAAACACTTCATTTTTGTTGTATCCATGCAGACTTAAGGTTCATAGAAAGAATGTCGTAGCAGCAGTAAAAATTCCTAACAACAGAGAGGCTGAGGAGGACTGTTCACAAGCGAGCCGGGTTTAATCCTGAATGACAGCAGGCGTCAACATTTGTCCTTGAGTTAGACAAAGTATATCCCGCGCATGCCAGTGAATCTATTTTGCACCCGTCTCGATGGGTAAACGAAGACAAATTCCTCCACGAGGATAAGGAAAATAACAAATCACCGTGATGCGTCCTTATCGCCGCCTTGAGGCTTTAGAGGCGACGAACAACCTTCACCCAAATGAAGACGAATGCCGTGTCTGACCAGATTTATTTCCTGCCGTATGGGTTTGCATCGCAGCCGAATAATGACTGCTCGGATTTTTTTTACACAGTTTACACGGCGAAGCTTCTCACGAACCACTCACCATCCCGGGACGAGACTAAATGAGGGAAGACAGACGGAGAAAAGGAAACCACATTTCAGCAGCTCTGGTCACACTCGAATAATGTTTACACAGATCCTTTTAATGAGTCCAAACTGCCTGAGTGGAGAAAATGAAGACTAATACCGCCGCTTGTCTCTGAATGGTTTGCTCAGTGAAGCATAGCTTCAATTAGGGGAAGCGCAAATATGACACAACGCTCGCGTATTTCAACGGTTTCAAGCATAAAAAGTGACAAAATGTGGGGGGTCTTTTCTACTTAGCTCTGTCTTTCCACATCCCTGCACAGCCTCGCCGAGCCCGTTAACTTTGGCTGCATGAGGTCAAGTCCCCACATAAAGCATGCCAGAGTGTCAGGGTCGCCTGTGACCAGTCAAAGGTCAGGGGTCGTGGCAGATGCCGAACGGTGGTAACGATACAGGTGGCAGCTCAGCGGGCGTGTTTGTGTGTGTCCAGACAGGAATAGTTGTTCATTGCCACAATGTCAAAGGCCCGTCATGCCAGAGCTTTAGACCAAGATCATCTTATCTTAAAAAACGATGGAGTTTTCACCTTTCTGGTCAAATCTTGGAAACAACGTTAGGAGCGATCGCGCGCTGTGATGCGTGATTTTCTGCGATCTGTTTGCACTCGGACCGTGTGGTGGAGGTGGCTCTGAGCTGCTGCCACACCAAGTTTTAGCTCAATATCCATAAATTAATTCATTATATATTTTTCCTAACACGACAGAGAAGTGAACACACAGGCAATTACATTATCACCAGCCTTTCAGCGCAATACGAGAATAAAGACTTCTGTGTGTTCAGACAGAGACCAGGTGGGCCCTTAAACAACAGCAGAAGCACAGTCTGATGTAAACACGGTCAAAGGATTAGATTTTTTCTGTTTTTTCAAAAATGCACAATGAGTCAAAGCCTCGATTCAACATTTCTTCCCTACTGCCAGCATCACACACAAAGCAAACACACACACATGCATATGGACTGACGCTGGCAGGCCTTGCGGTGGGTGAGCGGCTTGCTGTGGTCGCGGGTGTATCCGTTCTGGCAGTACTGGCAGTGGCGCCCGGCCGTGTGATGGCGACACTTCAGGCACACGCCTCCACTTCGCCGACCCGACTGCTGAAACACCTCCATGCTGAAGCGGCATTTGTTCGAGTGGCCGTTACACTCACAGGCTGGAAACAGGAAACGAAAGCAGTCAAGAACCAGGGAGGAAATAATTGTTTATTTAATTATTATTAATTCTTGCAGATAAGTTGTTTGATAAAACTCCAGCAGGCGATCGTGTTGGTGCCTCTGTGTGTGTGTGTATTTGTTTGTCTGTTAACCTTCAGAAAGTAACCGTCGGATTTAAATCTAAAGCTGATTAATATTTGAAGCCAACTCAATTCAGCATGGCCACTGCAGCCAGCTGACAGCTTTACAAATATTGAACTAAATTTGAAGCTGAGAGTCATCTCCAACACATACTCCAAGCTGTAAAACATATCATAATATCTTTATTTATTAAAAGAATGATAGGCAATTTGCACTTCTTCCAGGAATTCTAGTTTCATTATCATCTGGTAACCCTCAAAAATCCTCCATCAGTCATAATCAGTGTTAACATTAAAAAAATGTTGGAGTTTTGCAGCCTTGAAATAAGGTATAGGAACTGTTCATTAATCTTGTGACCGCTAAACTAAATAAATAAAAGACTGACTGTGGGGCAAGAAGTTGTTCAACATGACGTCTTAAACTTTATAGCGATTCATGCAGATGCTATTTTATGAACCTTTACGCTTCTGTCTGTTTTGCATTCCAAAATTATTCTGGTAGAAAGATTATAATATTCCTGCTAAACCTGCCCCAGGCTGCACCGGAAGTGCAACAGCTAGCTGCTGCTTCTGTTCGTGCTTGCAAATAACCATAGATTTCTCTGTAAATAATCATGTAATGTATATTTGACGGCAATGTAATGGACTATAAATTAAGGTTTTAAGAGTCGCTCTACAGTTTTGGAGATTGGAGTTGTTTTAAAATGGCAGCAATCTTCTTCAGTCTTGTTCCCGCTCAGACTAGCTGTTAGCTCATCAATACAATCATAAATGAGCTTTAATTCTTTGAATTGATTAATTAATTGTTCAGAATATTTCCACAGAACCCCACTTCAAAAAAATCTAAACCATCAAATGTTCTCGAAAATGGACAAATGTAAAGCCCTTTGTAAAATTCCTTAATATTTATCCAGAAGTAAAAGTGAAAAGTTTAGTGTTTGTTCTCCTAATACAATAGAAATTTTTCATTTAGAACAATTTAAGCACAATTTTAAATCAATAACTAAAATTCCAAACACAGAGAACAACTGATGATAAACTGAACACCTAAACATGTTTTATAGGTATTTTTATAGTTATCTAAGAAATAAATACCCCCAACTGACTTTTCTATTTTGTTTAATCTCATGTGACGTTTAAAAAAAAACGATTTAATTCATTCGCTTCAACTGATTCTCGGACTCACCAACACATGGGTTTGGGTGGGTGGGCGTGGCTCGGTGCCACGGTCTGTCGAAATGGAAATCCTCACAGACGTCACAGTCCGGCCCCGCTGTGTGATGCTCGCACATGCACACTGCGCGGCCCGCGTCGTCGCGGCGACACCTGGAGGCGTGTCCGTTACACTTACACCTGCCTCCGACCTGCAGGTCGGACACGGCGACTGGAGCTCGGACGGGAAAAACGAAAGCAGACGGCTGCGCCACCTGCAGGTTCCCAACACTTTGTCGTGCGTTGACGTTGTTGTTCCTCCTCTTCCTCAGTTCCCGCCCTTTGTTGCTCCTGCTCCGCCCTTCAACTGTCCAATTACAGTCTCCGTTTGGGCAAGGGGCCCAATAACTGTTTTCCTTGTTGCGACCACGCCCTCTGCTTTTCCCGCCTTTTTTTGACAAAGCAACTAAGTCCATGCCGAAACTTCCCTCCTCTTCCTTACTGGTCACATTGTGTCCATCTTCATCTTGACTGGACCCTTTTCGGTGGTTCTTTCGACGCTGCTTGTCCACCCGCTCCACCTTTATCTCACTGTCAAAAAACGCCAGTGTGTTATCTCTGTTTAGTTTGTCCACTCGATCTCCAGCGTGGCCTTTTATCTCTGAGCCCCACTTCAGGAACCCGGTTCCTCTGGCATCATGGGGACCATCAAGCCAATGGGCGTCCTTCATTTTATCGAAGCTTCCCACGTCATTGGACACTTGATGGAAGATCACTCGAATGTCCGTGGCTGTTACCCAATCCTGGAGGGTCGGGCTGTAGTCAAAGTCCGGAGAAGACGGCCGTCCATCCAGAGCGGAGAAGGCGAGCACCATGCCGCCCCGTTGCCTCTGCAGAGGTCTGGGGTCTGAGCAGAGGGGCTCCGTCTCTTGGTGTCTTATTTGGGCGATGGTCCGAGGGGGCTGCCCGAAGTTCCCGAGGCAGTCACTGGAGTAGTGCTGCATCGGCCTCCAGGTTCGCCCGTAATCCATCGATTTGAGGATAGAGATGGAGATCGGATCCGTTGGCTCCCCTTGGCTGCAGAACTGCAAACTTATGTAGGTGATCTCAAAGCGGCGGCCCAGCGGTAGGGTGAGGACCCAGTCTCCCCTGTCAGCACCCGCATGAGCCCTCCAGCAGGTAAGATTGTGAGGGTTATTCAGGTCTGTCAGGGTGGTGATGTTACCCTCAGAATCAGGCCCACGTAGCGAGTGGCTGGCATTGACCGGGACTCCATAGGCGGCGTTGATGAACTCCGACAGGCAGTGCCGAGGACGGCCACCCGGGTGGTAGCAGGGTTCATGAGGTGAAGTCCAACTCAGCGGGGGGTGGGAGAACGACGAGGAGATGAGCGACGGAGGGAGGAGGAGGAGGTGGAGGAGGAAAACAGGAATGAGAGAGGTGGAGGGGGGGAGGGAGAAGGGCAGGAACATCATGTCATCGAGCCTGAAAGAAAGGAACGGGAGAATTTCTTTTAAGAAAAATTTATGGGCGTGATAAAAGAAAAAAAAAAAACTGATTGATTTATAAGATGCTCATTTGTAGGAGATCCAAGATAGACCACCTGTGCCTGTATTGAAAACACATGATATCATCGGACCGTGTCTCTTCACCGGCTTTCTGTCGTATGCCAGTAAAGAGCTCATCTCATAAAAATGTAATCTCAATTCTCTCCACAGCATCGGACGCTGATCTGAACCCGTAATCTCAACAACCTTCAGGGACATAGCCATCTTAAAACGCCCCTCAAACTCAAAAATAGTGGAAGAGCCGGGGTGAAGAGGGGCACACACCCAGAAGGTCTGTCTAAAATGACAAAAAACACGCCTGACAGCTGGAGCTAAACCCCGCGCTGGCCCACATCCATCACATTTATTGCTCTCGTTTCCAATTGTTTCACCCTTGCTTGGTGCAGGAGGCCCGAGCAGCGGGTCTTGTCCCGGTGCAGAATGCAGGACATGAGAAAGGAGAGACAGGAGGGAGGAAGAGGAGTCAGAGATTAGTTTTTAGGATGGTTGGAAATGATTTATGGGCTGAAATGTGTGTTCGACTCGAGCCCTGCTTTGCTGCTTCCGTAGTGAAGACAAACACAGACTTGTGTCTCTCCGGAGTGTGAACAAATCCCTTTCTATCTCTTACAACTGGTGATAACTGTAAATTATTTTTTTCTGTCAAGATCGAATGGTAGTGAACAGTCATGTTGCCGAACGGAACAATGCATCTTCTTTCTCGAAAATATGTGATTTATTATATTTTGAAGCCATCGCTCAAAATAACTGCACCACACTTACTGACAACTAACTCTTTTGCCTGTTTTTTATTTATTTATTTATTTTTTTGTAGTGGATTTGAAGTGAAATTCTGCTTCGCTTCTGGGAAACTCTATTTTCCCACAAACCCCTCATACCAGTCAAACACGGTGGTGGAGGGGTGATGACTTGGAGGACCTGGGCTCCTCGCAGTCACCGAGTCCATCATGAACTCCTCTGTGGACCAATTCTTCCTCGAGTCAAACGTGAGGACATCCGTCCGCCGCCTGAAGCGTGGACCGAACTGGGTCCTGAAACAGGACAGTGATCCACAAACGCAGCAGCTGATCTACAACAGAATGACTGAAAAACAAAAGAATGAAGGTGCTGCAATGGTCCAGAAGAAGTCCAGGACCTCAGCCTGATTTAAATGCTGTGTTGGGACCTTAAGGTGTTATCTCCATGAGCTGTGACTGCTGGAGACTAGTCGACGAGTTAAAAATGTCAAAAAAACAGGTGAATTTTCCCTTGTAGTTTCACTGATTTGTAAGTGTTCCCAATTAAATGATCAGTGAGCCGTTTTGAGTGGCCAGTTTTTTAAAATTCACATCTTATTTTTTTTGTTGTAAAACCGTATTTTAGGTCGTTGACATTATCGTGTCACCCACCTCCACCCACATTTATGACTCAATCTACTGGAGTACACTTTTGAAATGACGATTGGTAGATTTTGATCATTTTTTTCCCAATGATTATTATGTATCATCAGTGTGGTTTTTAGACCTGGGTGTTAGTCTTGGAGAGGAAAGATCCCGCTCTAGCGCACTTGAGACAGGTTTGAGATGACTCTGCAACTATTCTGAGAGAGAATTTGTCCCACGCGTTATTTAAACGTGTTCAAAACTCGAGTGTCAAGACTATAAGCCTCTAGAAAATTGAGAACCTTTTCCGAATGTTGTTCGCCTACTAGGCTTTAAGAGAGCTGTGCAAACGCCTGCAAACCACAACGAACTGGAACAATGTTGTAAAGAAGAGTGCGGCAAAATCCCTCCTCAACCATGTGGGAGACTGATAAAGCCATACTGGGAACATCTACTTCAAGTTATTGCTGCTACAGGTGAATCTACAAGCTGTCAAACAGTCGGATTGACTTATTTTCACACAGTTTTTTCATTTTGGCTTCGTTTTTGTTTATAAAATGAAGACATGATGGAATCTGTTGTGTGTTTTGGTACACTTGAGATTAGATTAGGATAATTTTAGAACCTGGTAAAGACCAGACTGTTTTATTACGTCCTGAAAAGCCTAGACATGAAAGATGGTGGACTTTCTTGTTCCCATGAGTGTACATGAAAAGCCTGTAAATATTTCATCAATAACGGACTCCTTTCCCCCTGCGTCTCCGTCTCCATTCATCACCTGCCCCCTTCATTCTCTTCGGAGAATATTCTTAACTGCTGTGAGATTGATGATGTCCTAACAAGCGTTTGACACTGACAGCGAAGTCAGCAGGGCAGCATAAACCAAGCTCGTAGGAGAGGACGGGGGCTTTCGAGCCTCACCGGCCTCGTCATTCCACTCAATTAGCCGTCGGTCGAAACATGAAGCCTTCCTCGGGGACCACACGGCTCCGAGGGGGGCCCGCACGCAGGCCCCGGCGCTCCGAGGGGCTTCCTCGGACAAAACCTCCCCGCTCCTGACCCCGCAAAGGCAACAGAAAACGCTAAAACCGGGGCGGCTTCGTTTTTTTTTTTATGTTGCCACAGGAAACGCAGCGAGCGCCGCGATGAGTGGTCCGACTGCGACCCCGGTTCTCCCGAGCCACATTCCTGGAGTCCAGAATGCCTCGGCCAGCCATTCCTGGCATGTCTCGACATGCCCCTCGGGAACCTGAAGGCACCGATAAGAAGCAGGACTTATAAATTGTTGGGTGATTAATTAGCTCTCTGGTTTCATTCGGTGTCCGTATCCTGCTGGTATAAAAAAAAAGAAAAAAGAAAAAGGGGAAGACGGCGTGAAGGGGATTAAAAGCAGGGAAGATGTCAGTAAAGGATACGGGGAAAGCCGCGGATGGTTGAGATCACGCTAAAGAATTTATCCCGGACAGGGAATTTGGAGCGGGTGGAGGCAGGTGGAGGTTCAGCATCGGAGGGGAAACGGGGGGGGGGGTTGTTTAACATTCCCATGACACACACTCGCCCTTGTCTTCGTCACATTACACGAGTAATTAAACATTGGTCCATTACAAGCGCTGTGATAAATGGATGCTCATAAGAGGAGCCTCCCGGGGGTCTTAATGCACCCCTCAAGACCAGATCTGGACTCGCTCTTCCTCCGAAAACAGATCATCCGTCTGGCACCACCAGCCCGAACCAGCAGATACGGTTTTTTAACAGGTTTTCTTAAGTACTTCACATAAATTCACACAACGAATTGGGACGAAATCTGGCACATATTTTCCTAAACTAAAGCGTAAAGTGCTAAAATAACCCTCTAAGATGTAATAATGCTCTTATTTATGAAACTCTACGTGAAGCTGAGGTATATTAAACAACTTGGCAGCGATGTGTCTTAAACGCTCAAAAAGTGGTTCGGTGAGATCAACTGCGTCTCCGGCAGTTGATCTTTAGAGGCAGCTATGCTTGGCCGGCAGGAGGCTGGAAAAATACTTGCTGACAACCTGAGGGCATGTTTACGGCCCCGCTCGAAAACAGAGCGACGCTCCAGTTCGTGCTCTGCAGGCACCCCTAGTTTATTATTATTTTAATGCTTTTTTTTTTTTCATTAAGCTGCAATTTGTGCAAAAACACGGTTTATTGTATCTGTGGTAAAAATGTGTTTTGTTCTATTTTTTCTGGTCTCGTGAATAAAGCTAAATTGACATGATGCTTTTTTTTAAAATTATACATCAATAAACAAAACAGATGACTAGAAATCCAGAGCATTGTTTGTAAGAAGAAAATGTGATCTTTTAAAGGCATAAAAATTACCTTATGCTTTTTTGTTTTTACTGATTGCTTTTTTTTCTCTTCTTTTTTGTTAGTTCATCCACATTTTCTTTTTGGTGCCTTGTTTTTTTCTTGCATGATGAATAAAATCTGTTTCAAATGAAACACAGAATGTTCCAACATCAGCCTTTAAATGATCTTTTTTTTCCCCACCCTTTAGCATCGTTTCTTCTAACAGACCGAGGATCTGACATTAATTTGACGTTATCTGACATGGATGTGCGGCGCTCTCTGTTTTCACCTGCTGAGCCGCTCTGCCCTGTTCACACTTCGAAGCCGTCGGCCTGGTTTCAGTCAGGCGGTTCTGCTCAGCAGATGAGCTGGATTTGGCCCGTCTCGCACAGTTTAACATTCCTCGTCACGGCCCTGTCCGCTTGCAGAAGCAGAAACTAGGCCCGCTCTACGCGTCTCTGGTTTTAAACAACTCTTTTTTTTTCATAGTTTATTTAAAATAATGTCAATATAATTAATCAACAAAAAAATACCCATACCTTGCTAATAGATGGCAAAAATGTCCGCAAAAAAGACAAAACAAAAACATTCTCCGTATGTTTTTGAATGAATCTCTTTTTCTTTGTTCACGCTTGTTTTAAATCCGTCCAAAAATTCTATCAAAAACACTGAAGTACCCACACATCACCACTAGGTGGCGAGAACGTCCACATTAACAACATATCAGACCACAGAGAAAGAACACGCTTAGCTTCATCCTTCCACAACTTGTTTATTTTTTTTCTTTGATGCCGTTTACCGTTTAACAACCAGTTCTGCACACAATCAAAGTTTTACAGCAAAGGGATCAGGATAAAATGCAACAGGCCAAGAAAAAAATAAACAAGAAAAAACTGCTTCATATTAGTTTTTTCTTGACCACTTTGTGCTCAAGAAAAGCTTTGTATCTCCAGTCCACATGGACCCACCAAAAACAAAATAAAATTAAATATTTCAATCTTTATTTTAGAAGAAATCAAGCAAAACATCATCATTTCTTAATGTCTCCACATCTCAATACCAGATTCTTCAAATATGCCATTTTGTTTTTAAATCTCGGAAAGCATTCTTTGAATGTCTGTTTGCATGTGAGGCAGAAATGCAGCAGAAAATTTTTTAAAAACATCCGGAGCAGCTCAGACAAAGTCTTTGCTCGGCCAAATGCTGTGGAAGATTTTCAGTCATCCAGGACACGGTAAATCCCAAAAAAAGTTCAAACTCCTCTCACTGCTTTGTGAACTGAGAAAGCTCCTCGGATGAGAAGCCAAACGTCTTCAGCTACAGAAAAGAAGTCGAGTTGTTTTTGTTTTTAACATTTTTTTTTGGATTTGCTTGGCTGAAGATTTTCTCAAAACAGCTGAAATGTTTTGTTGTTTTTTACACTGGTTTACATTTTCCTTTAAACTATTAACCAGCTTAACACACAACTGAAATCTAATGGGAACAGAATCAGAATAAAACAAGACAAAGAAAAAAAAAAAAAAAAACCATAATCAGGCAACCTTTAGGGCTGCATATTTTATGACAGTCTATGTAGTTAAAAAAAAAGATCCTTTTCTTAACGACTCCACGTGGATCCACCGGAGGTGGAATTATTTCAAAAACCTCTAATCAAGTTTTAAATCAGTTTTCTCTCAACAAAGAACACCTTTTGTGTATGAACCCAAACCGCAGCAGAAGATCCCAGCTTTTTTATTTTGTTTTCTTTAAATCTCAGTGCAGGTGGGGCCTCGGGCTGTCCCGACACTTTGCTTTCGACGTTTATCAGATTCATTTGTGTACGTAAACACAGGGCTGTGCCGTGGTTTAACGAGCCGGATGAAGTTCCCAGGGTTCTCCGTTGCAGCTTTGCTCGAACACGGAGCCTTTAAATAAATATGATCAATTACATCAGCGCGCTCTCTCTTCCAGCTGAGGAGGTCTGAAGCTGCACCTGTTGGCACATGTCACCGAGCTGACACCTTTTGTTAATTTGCAATTGTTCTCAGCTCTGTCAGAAATACAACCCTGGACTCTGGGGAGGGAAGCGGGAGACCGTACCGGCCGTGCCTTCGCTGCTGTATTCCCAAAGTGAATTCCTGCCCATTCGGCCGGACACCAAGCAGGGCCTTTTTTTATAGTTGTTGTTGTTGTTTTTCCATACGGAGCAGATTCCAGGGGCTCTGTTTAAGGTTTAGTGGGGGGGGGGGCAGCGACAGACGCCACAGGAGGGATTGTCCCGGTTCGTATCTTTAGCTGCAGGACTCGTGTACCTCCACGAGGTCTCACTGCCTCGGCGTTGACCCACGCCGGACCCTCGCTTGCTTCGATATTTGAACCAAATAACACATGTTGATAGCTGATATTTAAAAGCCAGTTTCTCTCACCCCCATAGCCCCCCCCCCCTTCTTTTTTACAGCCTCATACGAGTTGGCGAGAGGCTCCGCCGGTCTCCAGCTTCTCGTGATGATGTTGAAAAACAGATGGAGATGAAATCACTGCGATTCCACGTCGCGGCCGAGCCAAAGACAACTGCTGGCACGACGATAAAAAACAAAATAAATTAAAAAAAAAAAAAGTTTTTCTTGTTTTGGTTTTTAAAGAGATCTCTGCTGGTAATTGAGCGAATGAAAGCCACATGACGGCAGGTTGATAATCAGAAGCAGAGAGGCTGCAGGGTTCTCATGAGCAGCAGGCTGAACAGAGTCTCGTCGGCCAGCTCGCGAGCGAAAAATACGTTTTTGACAAATGCCATAAAGCATAAAGTAAAAAAACAAAACAAGGCTTTTAAAGTTTACATCTCCGCACCTGTAAGACTGTAAATTGGGCATATTTTTCCCCTCGGAGGGATTTTAATGGAATAAAAACATCTCGAAAAGCAAAAAAAAAAAAGAAAAAAGGACAGCCTAGAGTCACATCTGCTGAAGCTGCCTACAACCTGAAGCCTGATGCGGTTCATTAAACCCAAATGTTTATCATATTTAGCTTGGATTACTTTGGCAGCAGCCGAGAGTCGAGTTTTCCAGCGTAATTGCTTCAGTTTCTGCAGTTAATTGCGCTCGTTGAGGAGAAAATTGGCCGCAGTCAATTATCTTTGTCTCAGGGAGGAACAATAATATTTACTCAGAGAGGCTATCAGGCTGATCAAACAGCTTCACTCAGATGGTTTCGGCTGATAATCCAGGCTTGTGTGCACATTTATGCTGGAAGTTTGTTTATTTTATGTTTATGCATGTGCTGTGATTATATTTTCGTTTGAACCTGCAGATGAAGGATGTAATTAAGGACGAGGAATACAGGAAATGATGACATGAAGGCTTTCTTTTTTTTTTAATTTATAGAAATAAAAAGTTTGGATTCCACATTTTTGTGGGAAAGCACTAAAAAGGTCAGAATAAACTTCATTAGATCTATTTTAGATCAGTTATTCTATCTATTAACTGTGTAGATTTTTATTTTAGGATTTCAGAGAGATTTGTTTGAAAAAGTGATTCTGAAAAGGGACTTTTAAAACATTAAATTGAAGCAGAATGAGCAAAATTAAGCATCTCAGTTTGTTCAATAACCTGAAATTTTAAAAATCACTATATTAGTTCAAAATTTCACCCAAACTCCTGACTTTTACAATAATTTCCCCTAATTTCCCACCAGATTTTGGCTCCTCAACACAACTTCAGCAGAGATTTTTAAAAAATAAAAACTTCCCAAAGAACTGATTTCAGAAGAAACAGCAGTAATAAAAAAAACAAAAAACAAACACAAAATGGTTGCGGGAGCTCACCATGTGCGTCCCTGCAGCTGATTGTCCCTCTGCTCCCGCGGCGCGTCCTGACCATGGAGAGGAGCGCAGCGAGTGTCCAAACAGGCAGCTCAGCAGAAGGGAGGGACTGGGCCACAGGCCGGGTAGTGAGGAAGAGGAGGAGGAGGAGGGATCAGCTGGGAGGTGCTCCTCCTGACAGGGACTGGGCCAAGAGGCGCTCCTCAGCCTGGCTCAGAACCCATAAATCAAGCTGACACTAATGGAGATCAAACCCAACGCGGGCCCCCGCAGGATGTTGATTTCAGGATTATCTTCTCTGAATATGAACTGTGTGAAATAACAAGACTCCTTTCATTCAATAATAATAATAATAAAAAAAGGGCTCTTTTGTGTTGCGTTTATGTCAGGTGTCAGCTGCAGAATGTAATGTAATTAATTCAAGCAGACGATAAAACACAAGTGGTTGCTGCCTGGCAAAAGATCAAGAAGCGAACCGTAAGCTACCCTTTCTTGGACCATTATCTCCCAGAGATCTCTGTTGATCAGGCAGAGCTCAAAGTGTATGTTTGGGATGACTCTCAGCGACTACCACACCGAATTTTACCTCCGTGTCTGTAGAACCGACTGACTTATGGCCATGTTCGTGCTCTCTAAGGTCGATTAGCTGCAACAGCCATCTTTGGTGAGGCTGACTCACTGACTGGTTGTAGACGAACACCCAGCGGGCGTTTTCTGAGAGTTTCAGTAAAATCAGTCCAGCGGTTCAGGAGATATTTTGCTAACAGACAGACGGGGTTGACTCCAAAGTTTGAAGGGAAATCCACACTCTGAGGATGACTCTCAGCTACTACCACCAAATATTCGCTCAGCGTCTGTAAAACTTGACTGAGAGGGAGCCGGGCTCGTGTTTGCCGAGGTTGGTAAGCGGTGGCGGCCATCTTGAGCTAGGTTAACTCTGAAAGTTATCAGTTGTAGAGTTTTATTAAAATCTTTCCAGCGGTTGATGAAATATTTTGCTGACACACACACACATGCGGTGCCTGATAACAGTTGGAGTCCCTGCCTGAAGCCGGGGCTGATGGGAGTTTTCTGGAGCGGCTAGCCGGGCGACAATGCTAACGCTAGCTAGCTGGCTAAAACACGGAACACAAGAAGTGGGAAAAAACTCCTTTTTTTTCTGTTGTTTTTGTTTTATTTCTGTCTTTTATAACAACGCCATGTTTTTTGTTTGCATCTCAGCTTTCTTTAAAAAAAAAAAAACATAATTTTTTGCTGCTTTTAATGTGAAGAGGCTCTAACAGGCTCTGGTGTTCACATCATTCAGTAAAGGTTTCCTGCAGATGATTTAGATCCATTTTAAAAAAAAACAAACAAAAAAAAAACAACCCTAACAAGCTCCTTCCTGCAGATTTCCCATTTGCCTTTTTGTGTTTTAGTGATGCATTTAGTGGATTTTTCTATAAATCTGTGTTAATATTTTATAAAGGATTAGATAATGACAAAAAAACAAAAACAACCTTTCATTTCATATTTGGGCAGGAAAAAAAAAACAGCAGATATTTACTGTTTGTTTGTTTTTATGTGTGTGTGTGTGTGTGCGTGCAGAAATACATCTAAAGAGAAATCCCCTCTGCAAATAAACTTGGTTTTGTTTAACTTTAAGGACTTTTTGTCTGTTTCTCTGGAAAGTTTTATTCTTAGAACCACATTTTTTATGAAAAAATGTGGTTTATGTGGACTGGTATGACCTTTAGATACAGTTATCAGATCAACAAACAAAAACAGACAAAATATCTGTACTTTTAAAATTTGGTAACTGTGTTTAAAGCTGTTAAATTAAAAAAAAACAACAACATTCTTCTACAGCCATCCAGCACATAGTTTTACTTATTATCTTGATTATTAAGTTGTCTAAACTTGGCACGAGAGGCGTTATTTTAGATGAGGCAGAAGAGAAGTTTCTGCTGACACAGACGTCAACATCGTGAACACTTTTCTTCAAACTCTACGTTTCGCTGACATGTCTGCTGATGATTTTCCAGCTTTATATTTTAGTTTTGGTTTGTGAACGCCAAAAACAAACAAACAAAAAAAAAACCTTATAAACAGATTGATCTTTATATAAAAAGTCTCATTTTTCCAGCGCTGGCAGATTTATCCCTTATCAAAGCAAGCCAAGAAGAAGAAAAATAAAAGAAACAAACCAAAACCTTAAGACTGGCCTCGACGTTTCATAGCTTGTTATGTAATTTGATTTTACACCGAGCACATCCTCTGCCCTCGGGTTTGTTACCGGATTCAGGGAAACGCAGGAAGCTGCAGTCTTACAGGAAAATAAAAAAAACAACAAAAAAAACAAACATCTCAGTCAGTTTAAAACAGAAAAAAAAAAAGAAATTGTTGAAGCTAATTGGCTCAGGATGGTTGTCAGATGTGAAGCAAAACTGATACAGATGGAAATCCAAGAAGGAGAATCGAGGCTGATGGGGGAGGAGGGAGGGAAGACGCTTGATTGGAGAGGAGGAAACTTTCCCAGAGAAAGGACATAAAACTGATTGATGGCTTCCCTGGAGGAATGTTTCCCCAGGTGTGTGTGTCTGCCCTTGGATGCGGGACAAGTGCAATAAAGCGAAATTGAGGGGCGAAACGGCACGTTTTGAGCGTCGATAATGCACTCTGGCGGACGCCGGGGACTTCAGACGGCTGCGGCGGAGGCCAATTGGTGCCGTTTAATAAAGGGAATTAAGGAACGCAAATTGATAACAGGAGTCATCCCTGAAAGTGACATCAGGAGCTGTTCAGCAGTTTAATCAGGCTCTCTGACAGATGCGCCGTGCTGCCAAAGCTTACGCCCCGCGGCAGAAAGGTGCTAAGGAACCCAAGTCATAATAAACCGAGTGGCAGCGAAGTGTAGTCATAAAAGTCAACAATAAATCACCGGCTTTCGCAATACCTGGCATGGGAAGGGTTCGATAGATTAGATCTGCCTAAATATCCAAAATGTGACGGCACCGAGGCTCTGCGGTGTGTGCTGATAATGAGGGTGTGAAGGTGGAGCAGAAATGTGTGCGTCTCATCGTCTCTCCGCTTTAATCTCCTTGTTGTGTGTGTGTGTGTG
>NC_051436.1:11058862-11078421 GCF_001649575.2 Kryptolebias marmoratus
GATTTGTTGCGAGTGCCGAGTTCTCTCCCGGAGCCGTTTGAACAAATGGGATCGAGAGAAACATCAACACTGGTTTTATTTGAATGTGTTGAAAAGGAAAACAGAGGCCGAGCCGAGTCTTGTCTTTCGGTCCTAACGCCCGAGGAGGTCGGAGTTACAGCAAACGAGTCTGGAAGACGGTTCAGATGCTCAGAAGTGGGGTTCTGAACAATAAATATCTTACCTGTTGGAGGTCTTTGTCTTTGATTGACGAGCTAAAGTCTAGTCCGAGTAGGACCAAGATCAAGGCTGCTCCCATCTTAAAACAACTCCAGTTGTTTTAATAGTCGATGTATTGTCTAGTACTTCATGTATCTTGTATAGTATTGCATTGTATTGTTGTTGTATTGTCATGTTATTGTATCGTGTTGCATTTGTTGAATTGTATCATACTGCATCGTACTGTACCATTGTTATTGTGTTGTATTTTATCGTATCATCTTGTCTTGTCTTGTATCGTCTTATACTGTATTGTACTGTTTTGCATTGTGTTGTATTGCATTCTATTGTATCGTATCGTATTATATCAGGTTCTATTGTTTTTTTTTTCTGTTGTATTGTATAGTATTATATCATGTTTTATTGTATCATGCTTTATTGTGTAGTATTCTGTTGTATCGTATTAGGGATGAGCGAGTACACCACTATCTGTATCTGTTCAACCAACTAAATTATCTGTATCGTATCTGTACTCTGAGTGGGCGGGGCCTAACCCGGAAGTGGGCGTGACATACCACCAGCCAAACTTAGAGAAAGCAGACGGTAAAAAAAAAAAACCTGACCGGAGTGGAGGCAGTGACTGACACGATACGAGCCGTTTTCAGCTGTATGACGCACAGCTGTCGCTGCAGACACGTATGTGTGTGTGTGCAGGGAGGGGCGGGCGCTCTGTGGCTGGCCAATCACAGATTGTGAAAACAGTCAGTTACCCAATGAGGACTTTCCTTCAGGACGAGCGCAGATATTGACGAGTTTTACGTATCATACTTTTCAAAAATGCTTTATCCGCTTTAAGGCTTCAAGGCTCAACCCTATATCGTATAGTATTGTATCATATTGTATTGTATCCTGTTGTATCTTGTTGTATTGTATTGTACCGTATCGTATTATATTTAATTGTGCCATATAGTATTGTATCAGGTTCTATTATAATGTATCATGTTGTATTTTACTGTCTTATATGACATCATATTGTTTTTATATCCTAATATATTGTTTTGTAATATACTGTAAACATTAGCGAGCACATTTCTTTCTTTTTTTCCATACATCACATCTGTCAGAACAATGTAAACTGAGCTGAAAGTTTCTTTGCACAAACACCTCATTAGTGTCGTGAGACTGTAAGCGAAAAACATCCTATTTTTAACTCGCTGCAGACGTTATAAGAGGATCGATCTGTATGGAAGACGTGTTTTTGTTTCGTGAACAGGTGGTTTAGGCACCTAAAACCTGCCGAACGACGAGTGGGATAAAACTAAACGTACAAAGCAGTGGTAGGAATGGGGCAAAACCTCCTCTGTTCCATCAGCTTGAAGTCAAGTGTACCTTCTGGCTGCCCAAGGATCTCCGGGAAGTTTGGATTCATTTTCACACAAGCAACAAATAAAAGGTTCCCTCAGCCAGCTCTGTCAGCGGAGAAAGTCCAACAAGCCCGAGGATAAAAACTGAGGAACATCCAAAGACACAATCTTATCACAGCAGCATCTTTTTAGGTGAAAGTTCAGCCACGACAACAGTTTCATAAAATAAAAAAAACAACCCACCTAATCTGCTGCAGACTGTTTCAAAATGTCAAGATTCAGGGACTCTTCAGAAGCCTTCCAGTAACCGACGCATCTAAAGTCACACAAAGTCTTTAAATTACAAAAAAAAAAAAAAAAAAAACATTTCCTCAGATGTAATTTCATTTCTCTGCATCAGGAGGGAAGTGTTATTAAAATCGGGACAGAGAGCTTTGGCTCGAAATGTAAATGCTGGCACAAAGAGGCAGAGCGGAAAACTAATCCTGCTGCCATGAACCCAACAGCAGCGTTGTTGGTTTTTTTGTTTTCTTCACTTTGTGTCAGAATCGAGCGCTGACAGGAGGCGGCGAGGAGGAGAAGAAGAAGAAGAAGAAGAAGAACAGAAATGACATGTTTAACTAGGATGAGGAGGATGGAAACGTGAGAGCGGTTTGGCTTCTGCTCGAGACGATGTCAAGGTTTTCTCACAGCGGGAGACTCGAGCCGCGATCGAACCCCTCACTGGTTCGTTTCCTCCCACATCTTGTTTGTCCATTATTAAACAAGAGCAAAAAAAATAAATAAATAAATAACATTAAAAATAAATCAAACTGCCCTCAATGTGAAACGAAGAACTCCCGAATGTGAAGGTTTCTGAAAAGCTGACCAACATGTTCGTACAAATAACAATAAAAACTTCTAACAGCTTTTATTAATTTAGTTTTTCTTTTCTTCTCGGAGCGTCGTTTTCTGGCTCGTGCGAGGCCGGAATCTGTCCCACGTGCTCCACCGCGTCTACAATCGTTACCAGGTCAGTAAGAAACCAGAGGAAACGTAGCATCAGTGCAGAGAAACCTGAAGAATGAATATCCTACCTGTTGCGGATCGCTGTTTGAAGAACCTCTGTTTGGAGAAATGGAGTTCAAATTCAGCCGGACGGCTAATTTCAGCATGGCCAAGACAAAAGTGGATCTTTAAACAACTCTAATCAAAGTTAAAGGCTAGGAGAGCATATCTCCTGACGCCTTTTATACTAAAGTTTTACACTAAAATCACCTGTGTTGAAAAATGGCAACGTTGCAGCTGTTTAGTTCAAATCGCTAAAAAGCACATAACAAACAGTCCTCCATATTACTGAGATCTTACACGATCTGTTATTGCTCTGAGCGTGTGTCGGGGATGACTCTCAGCTACTACCACGTCAAATTTTAGCTCCGTATCTATGGCAACATAGAGGTTTCGCATGAACGTCTATGAAATGTTTGAGATCAGAGTCGTTCGATCCACTCTGGTCTTGGCCTCGCTCCGACTCGCCGTTAGCTCGTTAGTCCGGTCAAAATGAACCCGTTTCTCTAAACTGAGGCTTGCTGAGAGAGCCGTCTAAAACAGGTAACATGCTAACTCTTCGTAAACAATCATTTAAAACCAGACATTTTCACTAAAATCTGTGTTTTTGCCTCTCTTTTGTCAGACATCAGGAGTTTGTGTTAAGCTGCCGTCGCTCAGAGGCTCCCTACCCTCCGACGGAGCGTCTTCTTCCCCAGAGATCCATCCGGAGTGCTTTACATCCAACTGAATCCGTGGGCAAAAAAACCAAAAACACTCCAACATCATTATGGGAACAACATTCGTTCTCAAATCACATTCCGATCACTTCACACCTGCGCTAATGAAAAACACAAAAAGCCGTTTACAGATCCAGGCCGCACGTCAGAACCCGAACTGATAAATCGGCCGACACACGTCTTTTATGACCAATCCTCCGTTTACTCGCTGACAAAAATAAACGCATCCTGCCTTTGGAAACAGGAACTCAAAAGTTTAATCTTTTTTTAACATCAGAGCCTGTAGAAAATCTATGACGAGTTTTCTCAAAAGAAGCTGTATTCCATATATTTAAGAGAAGCTGATAAATGTAAACACTTTAAGTCTTTTTTTAGAACAAATAAAATACGTTCTTGCACGCTGGTCAGCAGGAGTCATTTCCACACATCTGACTGCCTGTCTGCAAACCCTGCGTCTGCTTTAACGTTAAATAATAACCAGATAATCCAGATAAATTAAATACTTCTTGTATTTCAGTCACATCTGCAGATAAACCTTAGAATGTCACAACTACTCGTTGTCTTAAGGAACAAACGAACAAACAATCAAAGTCTTTATCTTCCTCGGTAAAGATTCCCACGCTCCTCTGCGGCGGCGCCTCGTTCGGGAACAAATATGATCGGACCCAGAGTGGCTTCTCCGTGCAGCTCTGCAAGACCAGAAACATCCGAGTTATAACCTGTCAGGTTAACAAGTCCCCCGGGAGCAGAGGGGCAGCAAAGCTGGCACCGTTGTTTCTGTGGGATCTCCGGCTCCTGCGCGCCCTCCTGTGGCTGGTTTCGGCGCCACTGCAGCTCTCACACACGCCGTCCTCGCCGTCCGCAGACCTCCAGCTGAGGGGGGGAAAAAAAAAAGAAAAACTAAATCTATTTTATTCTGCGTATTTTTTTTTTAGAATGAACTGATCTGGAGACGGACCTCCCGTTTAGAAAGGAGCAGGCCTTTTTCTCGGGGTCCCTCTCAGAAACGGGCACGGCTTCCAGGTGACAGGTGATGTAAATCTGCATGTGAGGGGGGGGACAGGCTCAGGAACCATTGCTCTACACAGAGGGTTTAAAACCAAACCTGAAAAGGTGCTGTGTTCAGTGCTGACGGCGTGTCTGCGGTCCTTGTGGAAGAGGAACGGCTCCAGCTGAATCCGGAGGAGCTGGTCGTCGACCCGGGGCAGGAAACGCGAGCCGGAGCCGCTCAGCAGGGAGTCGGTGAAACATCTGCGTGAAAAGACAGAAAGACTCATCGGATTCAACTCCTGGGTTTCGCTTTTTTAAATCAGCATCTGAAAACAATACGAGACGGGAAGCATCCATTTAACTGAAGGACCCGCTGCGGGCGTCGAGGGCGGGTTAGGGACTCACCCCTGGCGGTCTATGAAGGCGTATCTGGGCTCAGAGGTCACATCTGGAGTCAGAGTGGCCATGCAGCCGGCAGCAAACAGACGGAGGGGAGGGTGACGGTGGTCTAATGAGGCCTGGATGTTGACCGTTTGGTCCATGAAGTAAATGGGAGAGTTCCTCTCGTCGGTCCAGTCATCTGACAGGAAGAACATAAAACTGATGTTTGGCTTTGACTGATATCTTTGGTTTACACAAGATCAATAATGATCAAGTACGACAATAATTAATAACTAGAAGCACTCAGAGAGCCCAAACCTCCGCCGAGGCCGCAGCGTGACTAAAAAGATAAAAACAGTTCGATCCGGATCAGAATCTGGATCAGCACCAAAATATAATCCATCGGTTTTTGTTTCCTCCAGATCTGTTCTTTAGTTTTTACCTGATCTTTGCTGACAGACAGACAAACAAACCAACAACCGGAAACAGAAGGGTCGCATGTAGGAGCAAAGACAAGTTTTTAACAAAGGGGTCACCTGTGACCTTTGACCCCCATGACCCCTAACGTCAACAGGCATCATCTTTGACCCGTGATGATTCCAGCTGTGCAGTTCGACGTTCTTACATCACACTGATGCTGAGTTAGAGCACCAGGTCAGCTGTGAGGATGACTTCTGACCCCATGACCTTGAAATCAATGGTGATCACCCCTGACCTAAGAGGTGTCCAGGAGTTTAATGATGGCGTAGTTAGAGCGTGGGCTCATCTGGGAGCTTGACCTTTGACCGGCTCACCACCGGAATCGCCTCACTCGTTCCTTGTTCCGTGTTCGACGCTCATAACGTTCTCCACCCCCATACGTAAAGCATGGTGGTGGTCCTGTCATGGTTTGGGACCAAAATGAATGAGATTTTAAAAATCATCATACGACGCCATCCGGAAAATGTCTGTTTGGCAACGATCTGAGGCGGGCCGGAGGCGGAAGGAAAACAAACTACGGCGACAGAACGTCCCCAGATGGAGCTCCGACGGTCGAGAACCGAGAACCGGGGGGTCAACCGTCGTCCAAACAAGAGATCAAACTTTAAGATGAATTAAAGAAACGATAAGAACGCTTCCTGGGGAAGAGTTCAGGCTGTGCTGAGGAATAAAGATGACTCTGTGGTTGTCTTCATATTCCGCGTCTTCATCCTGGGATCATCCGGGAGGAATGGCTCCAGGTTCTCCGGTTCTCAGCTCCGGGTTTCTGCTCGAGTCCACCAACCGTAAAATATCTCTAAAGACATGAACCGATCTCCTTCCTGTATAACATCGGCTGTCAACCACAACCACCGCGAGCCGAACGCCGACGCGCACCCACCCGTCATGAGCCTGAGCGCGAAGTCCAAGCCGAGGCGAGCCGAGTGGACGGAGACGAGGGGCGTCCAGGTGGGCCTCAGAGCGCCGCTGCTCACCGAGAACCTCCTGCAGGTCGGAGGAGGCGTCAGACAACAGGCAGCCGATATACGAATAACAATAAAAACATCAGTAACAGTGTCTTTACATCCTAAATTATATATCCTGCGGATAAACAGGTCTGCTTTTAATTCTTATAGGTGCGTTTTTATTATTATAGCTATTTTTTACAGCTTTTATTTTAGCGGCTATAAATGCATTTTTATTAAAACAAATACATTAGAGTAAAATAAATCAATCTGTGAAACCACATGTAGCTTTAAAGAAAACCCGTCAGAAGTCAGAACAGTTTGAAAAGTGGTCACTCTACAAACTGAAGGAGACTTTTCTGGAATTAATCAGTCATTTTTATAAGATTTTTCCAGTCTAAATAGTTCTTGATTTATTTTTTAAGTCTTTTTAAAGACTGATGAGACAAAATAATTAATAACAATTCTAATAAAAAACTTTGCTCCATCAGACTTATCTGTAAAAATTTGACTCTCGTCCTTTTTTTAAATAAATCTGAATGGCTGAATTTGTTTTTTTTTTAGTTGAAACCTCTAAAAAATAAAAAACATTTTTGTCATTTTAGCCGTTTAACCACGTGGACTGTACAGCTTGGCTATAGTTGAACAATTCTAATCATTTTTATGTGTTTTTATTCTATTTATTGCCAGTTTTATTACTTTTTTATCCTCCACCATCTTGTCAAAAGACTAAACTTTAAATACTTTAAAGCACTTCTTTTTAAACGAGTCATTTTAACAAATTTGACGTCTTGTGATGAACCTAAAGCAGTTAAATATCCTAATTTGACCAAGATATTTCCTCTGGCTGCGAACAGTTTTAAACGAAGCTCGACGAGCCAAATCCAAATTCCCCGTCAGGGTTTTTAGAGCGAGTTTGGAAAGATTCGGGGCTCGGCTGCACCTTCTGTGTTTGCACAGCACAGGAACAGCAGCCGCCTCCACCCGAACGGCACCGGCGAAGGACAGCAGCAGCAGGTTGGTGTAGACAACGTCTCCCTCTGTGAGCTGAAACACAGCAGCAGCAGCAGTGTGAGGTCACGCCACCGGGGGGCGGCGGAGAGCAGCCACCCGACGGAGAGCCTCACCGTCACTCGGCTCCCGCAGGCGCCCAGGGGAGCCCGGACGGAGAAGACCCCGTCGGGCGACAGCTCGGCGGCGCAGGGTCCGAGCCTCAGCCCCACCAGCCTCGCGGGGACGCCCGAGTCCGGCAGGCGGGCTCTCGCCGCCACCTCCACGCTGTCCCAGAGACACCTCACCGCCAGGGCCGGGCCCTCTCCGGCGGCGGCGAGGGCGCCCCCGTCGGGATCCTCCGCCGAGTCGGAGGGGGACCTGGTTGGAGAGCGGAACTCGGCGAAACCCAACAGGAAGCAGAGAGAAAACAGGAGAGGAAGAGGAAGAGGAGGCATCGTTTGGAGCTTTTCCTGAGACTCTGTCAGGCTGAACCAGGAGCAGCAGCACAGCTGAGCCTCATCAGGCCTGATTACTGACACCAGGAACACGCTTAAAGAGAAACACACCAACGTCACAGAAACCTTTTATTCAGCGTATAAAAACTGTACAGAATACATTCAAATACTGCAGTTTGAAATCTAAATTGAATATCGGCATAATGCCACAGACTTCTGTTGGTGCAGAACATTATTACAAAATAAATCTAACTTTTCCACCTCGACCTACCAGGGATCAAATGAAGGGACTCTGAAAGTTGGCTCCTGTCGCTTCTGCTCCTCTGTAAACCGCTCGGTTCTTCTTAAAGTTCTCCGGCGTCGTGAGTCCGTCCTTCACTCTGTCCTTCAGTCCGTCCCTCAGTTCGTCCTTCACTCTGTCCCTCAGCTCGTCCCTCAGCTCGTCCTTCACTCTGTCCCTCAGCTCGTCCCTCAGCTCGTCCTTCAGTCCGTCCTGCTTCTTCTTCCTCTTCGAGTCTCCGGTCGTCTCTCCACACCTCCTTCAGACAGTCTGCGGGGGGAGGAGAGGGACACAAACCGTCCATCAGGTAAACATGTCCCCTGGTCACATATTTAAAGTCCACAGAGGTCTGAGCTCACTTTACCGTCTCACTACTCTGGACATAAAAGTGACATTTTTCGGCTGCGTTTCTACTTTAGAAGTTGTGGCTGAAAATGTTTATTCATCTGTTTTTATTTCGTCAGATATTGCTGTCTGGTGTTTTTGTGCTTTTTAATTTTTACTGGATTTGAATCTAAAATGTTCTGAAACGTTTTAAGGTTTATCTTGAACAGTAGCTTAAAGTTAAAAGCAACAGAACAGTAGCTAAAGGCTAAAAGAAGTAGAACAGTAGCTTAAAGCGAAAAACAGCAGAACAGTAGCTAAAGGCTAAAAACAGCAGAACAGTAGCTAAAGGCTAAAAGAAGCAGAACAGTAGCTTAAAGCGAAAAACAGCAGAACAGTAGCTAAAGGCTAAAAGAAGCAGAACAGTAGCTAAAGGCTAAAAGAAGCAGAACAGTAGCTTAAAGCTAAAAACAGCAGAATAGTAGCTAAAGGCTAAAAGAAGCAGAACAGTAGCTTAAAGCTAAAAACAGCAGAATAGTAGCTAAAGGCTAAAAGAAGCAGAACAGTAGCTAAAGCTAAAAGCAGCAGAACAGTAGCTAAAGGCTAAAAGAAGCAGAACAGTAGCTTAAAGCGGAAAACAGCAGAAAAGTAGCTAAAGGCTAAACTTCTAATGACAACAAAATACTCAATAAAAACACAAACATGAATCCTGACAGGAAATATTTGGCATTTTGGTCTAAAGCAGAAGAACAACTTTCTACCGTTTATTCACTCAGTCAGCCTTTTTTCAGCTACAGAATTTGACCACCGGCTATAAAACGACAGCGAGCAGCTGCCCGTCTCTGTGGTGTACCTCGCTCTGACGCCTCGAGGACATGGTCCTCGCAGAGGAAGTCCTCCAGTCTCTGGTCCTGGTGGTGGAAGTACCAGTCCTCCACCACCTCCTCATACTGCTCCAGCATCGTCTCACACTGAACACACAACACAGGTCCGTCTAAGAGGCTAAAGGCGCCCGCACACACCCTGTTCACTAACGACAACAACAACAACAACAAAAAAACAGCAGCCCCAGCTTCCAGTGAAGCCACTCCATAAAAGGTTCAACTCAGGTTTGGAAAATATGACTTCAAAATCATTAAAGAGGTCAGAGGCCGAGCAGCTTGGACGCCTACCTGCTTCTTCATGTCCGCCACCTCCACCGTCGGTTCGTCCCAGAGCTCGTACGGCATGCCCAGGTCCACCTTCACGCCTTTGTTGACCAGATTCTTCAGAGTCGTCATCGTCTGACTGGATCCCTGCCGCCGCACAGGAGAAAACAGTCGTGAACTCACTCACACAACAATCCTGCGCACGTGTCTGGAGATGGAGCCCAGACAAGGGAAACCTTTGACCATGGCGCTATGAAATCAATCGGGATCATCCCCGACCCACGAGGTGTCCAGCTGTGCAAGTTTGACATTCCTGTGTTACATGGTTGCAGCGTTAGAGATGACAAGATTTCCACAAAGGGGTCACTTGTGACATTGACCTTTGGGAATGTGACCTTGAAATCAGTAGGGATCATCCCCGACCCCTGAGGTGTCCAGCTGTGCAAGTTTGACATTCCTACATTGCACAGTTGCAGGGTTAGAGCACAGACAAAATATCCACAAAGGGGTCACCTGTGACCTTGAAATCAGTAGGGATCATCCTCGACCTGCGACATGTCCAGCTGTGCAGACAAGACGCTGTGCACAGACAGACGGTCATGTGACGGACGATGAACCAATGACAGGGAGGTAACCTGCTTACCTTGGAGTACCTGAGGCTGCCTGGTCTCTCAGCGTGGACGCTGTACTGCAGGAAGCGCTCACAGATGTCGTCCAGCGCCTCAGTCAGCCTCGTTTCCCTGAATTTAAACACAAGAATAAACATCAGCCCCCCCCCAACAGACACAGAGTCCTGAGCCTGCCGTCATTTGTTTATATGGAAATTCACGTTTTTTTTTGTTAGCTGTTAAAATGAGTCTTAGATGAGTTTTACTCACGAGGTGTTATATTTGATCTTCCTTCTTCTCCTGCCCGAGTCCAACACTTCTCCGACCTCCAGAACTTCTTTGGAGCGACCGGTTTTCTCCAGAGCCTCCTGAAGCTCCACTGTCAGAAACTTGCACACTGACACACACACACACACACATACACACATAAACAATAAACAAAGCTGCCTGCAGGTAAACAAACGCGTCTCTTCCTTGTCCTACCTTCACATTTATTCGGCAGCCTCTCGTCTTCATCCGCGGCAGCGAACCTACTGCACACACAGAGCAAAACCAGAGCGAGAAACTCCATTTCGGCTAAAACATTAAAAACTACAGCCTGACTGCAGCCGCCACATCGGCATTTCTAAACTTGCTGCCACGCGCATGCGCACTCGGCCCCAGCGACCAGACGCGACGAGTCGACGGCGGCCGTTCGGATTCTCAGGGCGAAGCAATCGATAGAAGAAGAAAAACTGTCACATTTTACTAAAGAATAAACTGCATTTAGACAAAAACACCACCGTAGTATTCATGTCCGTGAAAGAGCATACATTACAAATAATATAGGATAGCTGGATTCAATAAAAGCAAAAGAATAAAGTATTAAATTTTAACATGTCTAACATGTCTTGTTGTTTTACAAGGTAGAGAAAGCTCAAGACTGAAAACTCACAAGTAACTTCTGTTTAAAAATAAAAAAAAGTTCAAGAATAATGAATAAAATTGTACAATCAACAGTAACATTTTTGGGCTTATTAATAATGCATCTACTTTGTATCTCAGTCTCTTATTACAGACAGTTTTTAATTTATTTATTTAAATGTTGTTTTCGGCCCCTATATATTTATTTTGTGCTCCTGTCAAAACATTACATGCCTTTTGTATTTATGTACAAACTACAAATTATTCCTAAAAATAAAAACTTGCTTGTTTTCTGAAACTCTTTAGACTGTTCTGACATGTACATTTAGTGTTGTTTCATAAAGCAAATCACTGCAAAAAAACATCTAGAAGATGAAGCAGATATCCCTTCATCAAATCAAGAACAACCAGAATGTGCAGCAGCACTATATAAACAAAAGAAACATATTTTTGTTTCAGCATATTTTAATTTAGATAAAATAACAAGCGAAACCCTGGATTTTGGCACCAACATAATTATTAGTAAATAACAGAAGCGATAATTGATCTGCACCCAGTGATAGCAGAGGATATTCAGATGAAATAAAATTTTACTCTATATTCATGTACTATATAATGCATGTTTGACATCAATAAATATTTTTAATCCTGGTTATAAATGACTTTGAGTGGGAAAAAAAACTTTAAATTAAACAATTGTCTGAATATAAAAAATGAAACCCTGCATGCAAACGTAATTATAAAAGAAGTATGTTAACTTATATTATTTAGATTAAAGTTTGTGTTATAGAAAAGATCAATTTATTAAGATTTCTTTGCAAAAACAAGCTAAAAGAATTTTAGATTTTAGTGTTTTTTTTCTTCTGGAAGCCAAGTTGAGTTTCACTGATTCATTAGGACCTTTTAAATCAGCTGCTACTAAGTGCTTTTTGTTTTATTGTGTCCACGTTAGGGAGTAGAAGGGCACAAATATAAAACCCTGGAGATCTCTGCGAGTCCCTGTTTGACAGATTTACAATACCGAGGTCTCCATCCAAACAGTTTGTTCAGGTCCAATATATGACTTCAGCTGTAAAAATGAAACAAACTCTTGTTCAGTTTAAACATAATAACATGGAGATGATGTCTGGTCTGTTTTTAGTTTGTGATCTAAGCTGTGTTGAAGACTTTTGATGCTTATTCTTTCACATTTTATTTCAAATACAAACACGTCAGTTTGATCACTTTCTCACCTGAGGTGTTTCTAAAATTAGCCAGCCTGAAATAGAGACTAGAGATTGACCCGTTTCAGCTAAATAAGCACACACTGGTTTGTTTTTACCTCCTAGTTTTAAAAATATGAAAGAGGTGGTGATATGTGGCAGCGAAGCGGTTAAAATAGAAGGTGGTGGCCTCTTGGTTTCTCAGGTGTCAGGGGCAGCAGACTTGGCAGCCACCGATCCTCCACGAGTCTCTGCGAGGAAGAAGCTGCAGAGGAGGAGGAAAAAACCAAAAGAAAAATAAATAAAGACGAGGGGGAGATATGGTTCATGGTAAAATGAAAGCTGCATGGAAATGGGGCGAGACAACGTGGAGAGGAGGGAGGAGAGGACAGAAGAGCAGCAGCAGTAAGTGACACGGACACCCACACAAACACACACTTGCATGCAGGTGTCAAAGGATAAAGTGTCTGAAACTCAAGAGCAACGGTAGATTTTTTAATGCTAAAGGCCTCCCGTTGTCTTAAACGGTGTGTTATGTCCCTCGGAGGGGTGACTTTTGTGCCTATTGTCTCTGCAGAGGAAGATAGAGTTACACACAAACACACTCAAGCATCAGCTTCAGAAGTTGTTACATAAACACACACACTCAGATGATTCAGCATCAGATGGAGAACCTGCAGGTCCTGCATCAAGCTGAGCCCTCACACGGCGAAACAAATAAAAAAAAAACACTGAATTAAATAACTGGAGGCGATGCACCGAACAGTCCTGACACATCCAGAGGGAAGAGGAGGAAGGAGTATCCGTGGAAGAGGCTGGCAGTCCGACTTTAACAGCTGACTTTGACAGCAGTTTCCTCAACGACTTGCAGGTTCTGAGTTTGCTGTGGCCGCCTAAAGTTTCAAGACAGCAAGTGGATGAACGCCTGGCATGTCTGAAAGGTAAAAACCTCCAATATCCAAAATCATCTGCAGACTTTTTATGTCAAATGAAATCTTAAAAAAAAAACATGACTGACAAGTCGTCAGCACTGAGCATAATCAATAATGCAGACACTGACTGTCGTTCAAAATGTCTCTTGTTTTCTGCAGCTCACTATTGTTTGTCTGTGCATTAATAATGCATGTTTGCTGGAATGCATTACTAATTATCCTTCATATATTAATGGGTTTAAAGTTTATAAACTGGCTTTGACGCAGTGGGAACATGTTTGTATTCCTTAGAACTTTAGGCAATTGTTGGTTTCTACTTTTACTCCAGAAATCACAAACGGTTGTCTTCAGCTGTGTTGTAGGTCACAAAGCTACATTAAACCTGTAGCTTTTCATTTTCAGCCATCTATTTGTTGGTTTTATATGCAGCTATGATAAAAACAAGTATTAGCTTATAATTTTAGGGGTTTATATACTCAGAAAAAAAAGCACCTGGATGCTACTCTATGCAGACGATGTCTTAATTTCTCACTGGGCTGCAACTGTTGGTGACAAATTGCAAACCCCATCTGCTAGAGGGGGTTCCAAAATGTCTCAAAATGTTTCCCCAGGAGAGTTGCAGGGCTCTGCTCTCGTGTCCCTGGAGTTTTAAACACTTTTGAAAGAGACATGCGTCCTACCTGCCCTCTGACACTAGACAGGCATCTTCGCTTCCACTTTTTAAATCTCATTTAAAATCTGTTTTCACTGCCTTTTAATACAGCTCGAGTTCTTGTTTTTCTGATACTTTTACTCAGCTTGTTTTCTGTCTGTCTTGTTGTCAACTGCTGTTGTTTTAAAGGTGCAATACAAATACATTTGACACTGACAATTTCTCCTCTCAAAAGTCACAGAGTCGTTTCTGGCGCCTGGAACCATTCCCGATTGAGTTTCCGTGAGTCAGAGAGTGTGAGAAATGTTCCACGACTTTGGGAGGGGTTTGCCAATCTGTGAGCCCAAATTGTGACTGATTGGAGACAAAAAAAAGAGTAAAATGTGATCAAAACAGCAACAGGTGCGGTGTTGAAAGGATCAGATCCAGCTCGTTGATTTTACCTATTTATAAATATATATATATTTTTACAAAAGTACTGTATTATTGAGCAGAAAATCATTAGATGGGACATTTCTAAGCAGTAGAATATGTAACTTAAGGTTGTCAGAGAGGGCCTTTTTAGCTTATCAGCAAAACGTAACAAGGCCTCCAGTCTTGTCACAACTAAAAGATTGTATCATTTTATATCATTTCAATCAACATGACCTGGTGTCAAAGTGTGAAGAGACATGTACTTAATATATCAATGTCATCTAAAGAGGACATCTCAAAAGATTTATCAGTGAATCTTGTTTTTCGTAACAATCGACTGGCTGCAAATGGCACGAGGCAGAGAGGGAACCTCCTGCCTGATATGCAAGCCGTGGATGGAGTGGTGGCGAGTGTTCGGTGTCTTGTGTGATCACCGGATGCCTGACAGGCTCAAGGTGACAATCTGCAAGCCTGTTGTCCGCCCTGTCGCGCTTCACGGATCCAAACGTTGGCTGGCGACGACAATGTGAATGTTGCCATGGCGCCTACGGGGCAACGCCGTCAGTAAAAAACGTTCAGATAGGCTTTTTCGCCAATCACAGAAAAGATGTGAGACCGCGGTGGTACTGGCATGGATTCAGTTGCCAGCACAGCCCTATGAGGTAGACCAAGAAAGACTTGGATGAACAGGATCAGAGAAAACATGAAACAGAAGATGCTCTCGATCGAGCTGAAGGGAGACGACTGACCAAACGAGCTGAACCTGCAATCCCGCAGGACGAACATTAAGGCAAATCAGAAAACATATGTCTGTCGTTTAGGACCTCATAGTTAGGTAAACACAAGTTTGCATCTTAAATTATTCCACCATGTCAGTATTTCTTTAACCTTTAGAATAGCTATGCATTGATGGAGATGTAAAAGTTTATAAACTAACGTTTGCATAAGTTACTATGAAATTATTTGAGATTGGAGATATTTTAAGATGGCAGTAATCCACTTTGGTCTTGTTGCATAAATGTTGTTTGGTTGTTTGGTTGGTTTTGTTGCAATGAGCTCACAAAAAAGGAAGACCGAAAGAAAAGATACATTTTTGGCAGAACACAAATCACAGGCTGAGTGAAATGGCTACAATTAGCTTCTATTTAGGAGTAGAAACAGCCAAAACTTGCACAAAAACAGCTGAGGCAAATCAACGCTGATCCCAAAGCATCAGCCACACATTTCCAGGTAACTGCAGCTCGAAGCGCTCCACGTAAACATGTAATTTAACGTGTTTCTGTTTTCCTCAAACACGCATCAGAAAGCAATCTTCCCTGATAATTAACCAGACTGACCTGTGCGGTATCTGCAGACAGCAGCACCTGCATGGGCTGAAATTTATCCCCAGGCCAGTAAGCGATTTGACCCAACACACACACACACACACACATTTACACACACACACACACAAACTGACACTCACAGATGCACACAAGATGCTGACTCAACGAGGCCAGCAGTTCATATGACTAATGATGACTAAAACATTGCATGTTGCTGCTGTGACCCCCAAACAAACACGCAGGAGCCCCCAACTACAACCAGGAGCCAACATTTAACACCTGCAGAGGAGTTCTGGAACAAAATTAAATAAGATTTAATTGGACCTGTGTTTTGGAGGAAAATACAAATTCTTTCCAGCAGTCTTTCCTTTTCCCGTGTCTGAAAGTAACCTTTAATTTCTGCTGTCAGCTCATCTAAAATCCTGCACTGGTTGCTTTTGTGCTTGATTGTTTTACAATAAATACGTTCTAAACTTAAGTTCAGTTTTCAACTCCACGTAAAAATCAGAAGAAGAGATTTGACACCGTTCTAACCACTTCTTAGCACAAATAACCCAAAGTGAAAAGGGTGGAATGTTATCTCTGAGTTGGGGTTGTGCCTCACTTTGCCTCGAGCCAAGTTTCTGGGTATCTGGGAGTTTTGTTCAGGCGTGATGGTTGGATGGAGCAGGAGATGGTCTGGCAGATTACGGCCTCATCTGCAGTAATGGAGGCTTTGTCCTGGACTGTTGCGGTGGAGAAGGAGCTTAGCTGAAAGGGAAAACTCTTGATTTACTCAGGAGATGTCCCAGAACTCACTGAAGGGATCAAACATCCCTTCTGGCCTTGGAACGCTTTGGGAGAGGGAAGTCTGGGTTTCTTTCCCTGACTTGTTAAATTTGCAACCTGAACACCAAGTGGTGGAAAAAAATGGATGGATGGAATCCAAGCTGACGTATAACCAGCCATACATTTATGTAGATTACTGTCAACATAATTCATTTACCGTTTATTGGCAAAACCCCTGAAACGACATTACAAGTTGACCATTTTGACTTTAAAAATATACTGAACATAACTGTCTTACGCCCAAACTTCACATTGCTGCATACCAGGCGTAACTGCCTGGTCAAACAGCTGCAACAAATGAAGATATTTATAATTTCGCTTTGACCATTAATGCTTGAATTGGTGCTGTTTTAATGTAGTGTAAACTGAATACATTCATATGAAGTGGGCTGCAGTCCGACGGTGTGATTCCGCCATAACGTTTACAATGAAATGTGTTGACAGCGTCATTGCTTCACATGTTTATTATCATTACGTTGAGGGGTTTGTTTTGTTTTTATCTTTGTTTGGGTTTGGAGTTTCGGACGTTCAGTTGAGTCGGTTTAGTCTTTGTTTGCAGCTTCTGTTGTGCCACCTGTATCTTGTTAGTAATCAGCACACCTGTTGTCACTCAGTAATCAATCCACCCAGTACATAGACTCCTTGCTCCTCCTCAGTTCTTGGTCAGATCATTTCTTAACCTTCATTTGGTTCTGTCTTGGTGTTGTTACTTAAACTGCCTCCTTCATGCCTTCAGTTTGGTCCTACTGAACAGTCACCATCCACCAAATGAGAATATTTTATACTAAATGCCCCACATTTTCATATATAAACGTGTCCGTTTTGTAAGCGTGACCACGTCTTATGACTGTCTGCTTTCCTGATAGTTGCATAAGAAGAGGTAGTGGTCATGTGGCCGTATAATGCGTCTACTTTCATTCTCAGTCACTGTTTGGATGGGTTTAGGCAGCAGAGCCGTGAGGTTGGGTTTAAGAAGAGATTGCTTAGTAATGAATTGTGGTGTGGCTTTGTCTGCACCACGTGGAACACCTTAAAGCTTAAAGTCTCACAGCTGAGAGGGTGAAAAGCCCTGCGCCAGCAATATTGAGGAAAAACCACAGCCGTCATACTTTGAAAGCCTGTGTTTTTGTCACATTATTGTGCCAAAGCCACATTAAAGTTTAAATAAAAAGCTGCTAAATGTGAGATCGTTTTGTGATATTTGTTTGATTGTCTGAAGCAAAGTTATGCCAATGATACCTGTTCTAACAGAACACGATTCTGTCTTCTTACAGTCAGTCCATTGATGGATCAAATATTTGGTTCCGCCCGGTGACTTTGGATAAAAAAAAAAACACAAATTTGTGTTTTATGTTATATATATATATATAACATATATGTTTCCAAATCCACAGGACTTGTTGTCCATGATGAGAGGAATAAACACAGTTAAAGAAATTTGAAAATAAGAATAAAGACTTAAATAACAAAGACAGTCGATGGATTCGGTTGAGTTCCTTTACTTGTGGCAAGGAGACAAGTCGGTACAGCAGCACAGAGTTGTCTGGATGCCTCACCGCTCATTTAGAAGCACGACTATCGTTACAACGAGGTTAATCATTGTTTCCCAAACTTGGTTTCACTCATGTGAGCCCAGTTATGAAACTGGTGGATGAAGTCAGTCATAGTTTATCTCCTTTTCGGAAGCTGATCCTTTTAAGATCGGGAAACTCCCATTTCCTGCGGCCGCGTTACATGCGGCTCGTCACGAGTCAATGTTGGCGGGCAACAAGCATTCATTGTGCATTAAAGGCCTGCCCTGCAGATACAACTTTCTCCTTTCATCGGTCCCGTTCACCATCTCCTTCTCCCCCCCTTGCTTCAGGTTCCCCGAGTCAGAATGCTGGGACAAATAAATGACTTTCAGGGTCAGAACTTTAGCGGGCTGAGGCGGGCCTGCCTGCGTCGAGGCGCGCTCTTCAAGGACCCGCTGTTCCCCGCCACCAACCACTCCCTCTTCTACAAGCGGGCACCCCCGCCAGGACTGACCTGGAAGAGGCCTCGGGTGAGTTTGACCACCCTCCGCGTCTAAAAATAAGCAGCCCCCGGTTACATTTTTAAACAACGAGTCGAACAAATAGCTGCTTTGTATCCGTACCGCCTCCCGTTTCCAATCTAAACTGAGCGGCTGCCTCAGCATGCTGCATTTCAACAGAGTCGATTAATTGAAGCAACTTTCTATAATTGGAGGGAAACTTGAGCCCCGGGGAGCAACTTAAATAAAAACAGTCAACTTTGAAATTTAGAATCGAGGTCACATTTGCGTCTCGTGGCTCGAGGGTTTAATTTGTCGCCGTGCGGTCAAGAATAAGTGTCTCAGTTTAGTGGTGAGGGTGTGTTTTGTGTTTCAATGCTTGGGGTCTTTTTTTTCTTTCCCTGGCCCGTTTCAGCGCATGAAAACACTTGTTTTTCTCATCAGCATCAGCCGTCCTCGTGCCAACAGCGTTTAATCCGAAACCATACTTAGAATTAAGTAAAGAGTCAGTGGCGTTCTAATGTTTCTCGATCGCGAGTTTCTCAGCAGGGAGCTGGATGAGGAGGTGCCATCTGTTGTCTAAAACACACACACACACATACAAAAAAAACCATTATGACAGTTCAGTTCACAGCTCGAGTTCATCTGCACATTAACATCCATGTTAGAAGAAGCTGATAGCTTCATTCAATTTACTCAGGAAGGTTTATAACCCCTGAGTGTGTGTGTGTGTGTGTGTGTGTGTGTGTGTCCAGCAGCAGTTCTTCAGTTACCAAACCCTGAGACCAACAGTTTCTGTCCACTCAGCAGATGCTCTGACACTTCCAGCTTCCAGGCCTCATAAAACCGCGTGACGATTCAAACTGCTGCCGCTGTTAGCATCACCGTTTACTTTAATGTGGGGGATTTTGAGCCTAAACTGAACTGTCAGCATGTGATATCAGAGTTTCATAATGAATAAAGTATGAAAGTAAAATGCAGTTTTACTGTATAGCACCTTTCTCAGATAAAAACCACTTAGTGCTTAACAAGTCAATACAATTTAATACAATAAGATATGACAATGCATCACAATATAATTCAATACCCAATAAAATAAAATACAGTAAGACACAATTTTGTATTTTAACATTTGACTTTAGGTCAGGGCTGGGCAACCCTGGTCCTGGAGGGCCACTATCAGAGGCGGCTCCAGATATTTTTTTCTGCAGGTGCTGAGGGGGTGCTAAGCATTTTATTGAGGGTGCTAATGAAGGATTATTTGTTCTTACAGTTCTCAACACACACAGACGCAAGCACAAACATATATAATCATATATATGGTATATAAATGAAGAACAGAATGACATATACATATG
>NC_051436.1:11080636-11095061 GCF_001649575.2 Kryptolebias marmoratus
CCTGCAGGTTTTCCTTGTTCCTCTGCTCCAACACACCTGATTTGAATCAATTGGTGATTAACAGGCTTCTGCAGAACAAGAAGAGGTGATTTAACCACTGAATCAGGTGTGTTGGAGCAGGGAAACAAGGAGAACATGCAGGATAGTGGCTCTCCAGGACCAGGGTTGCTTACCCCTGCTTTAGGTCAAACAGTAGCTTCAGCTCATAGAAGGCAAAAACTATAGAAAAGAAAACAATAAATACACAAAGGCCCAAGTTAAAAACTCAGACAATAGGTGTTTGTGTTGTGTTTTTTTTTCTCTACACCACAAAGCAGTTCTTTGTCAACCTCAACTTCTGACTTTCCTGCTCAAACTGGACCAAAGAGCGACATCAGCACCAACACGAGCGCCTCAGGTTGCTCCAGATGTTTCTGAGAAAACAGAAACTAGACCGAAACGGACAGTCCCTGTTGCCCAAATTAATCGAAGGCGTATTTGAGCGTATTTCTGTTTAACTTGGTCTCTCTTTCCTCCGGCGCCCACCTAGGAGATATGTAAGGACCCTCGTCTGTTTGTGGACGGTATCAGCACTCGTGACCTGCACCAAGGCAGCCTGGGTAACTGCTGGATGGTGGCGGCCATTTCCTGCCTGGCGTCTGAGCCATCCCTGTGGAAGAAGGTTGGTTGAGCCTTTTCATTTCACTCTCCCCAGCTGCCCTTCCTCCCATTCGCCATTGCCTAAACGTCCTCCTCCTCCTCGCCTTTATTTTGACTATTTCCTTTTTCTTGTTCCTCACCTGCGGTCTCTTTGTTCCAGGTCATCCCGGACCACGTGGGTCAGGAATGGAACCCGAAACGCCCCGACCTGTACGCAGGGATCTTCCATTTCCGGTTCTGGCGCTTCGGCTGCTGGACGGACGTCGTGGTGGACGACCGTCTGCCGGTCAGCGGGGACGGAGTGCTGCTCTTCTGCCGCTCGGCAACGCCAAGAGAGTTTTGGAGCGCCTTGTTAGAGAAGGCCTACGCCAAGTAAGCAGCGGCAGAAAACTGCCGTGGATTTGAGCATTTTTGAGTTTATTTGGCATTAGGTTCACTGTTGTTTTGTGTTTCTGTGATTCTATTTCCTGTTCATTCTGCGTTCAGTTTGTAAGTTCTTGTGTAGTTTTGTTTTCCGTGTCTCTCTCTTGTGGTCTGGCGATTCTGTTTTGTTCCAGTTTTCTCGTGTGCTTCCCGTGTCCCTGTTCACCTGCCCTCAGCTCCGCAATTCTCCGGTCTTCCCGCCACGCCCACCTCACCTGTTCCTCATTACATCCCAGCTGCAACCCATTTCCCACTCACCCTCTGTTTCGTCAGAACTGGTTCCTTTTCATTCGTGCCTCGCGGGTTCATTCCTGTCCGTTTGCTGTTTGACATCTATGCGTTTGTGTTTAACGAGCCACGTCCGTGCTCCTTGTCAACCCTTCCACCTGCTTGTAAGCTTTTGGGTTTGGCTGCCACGTCGGCCTTTTGTTGTCGTTCCCTTTTGCTAATAAATCAGTCATGAGCGTTCTGGGTTCGCCATGCATGTTCGTAACAAAAAAATCATATCAGTGTCGGACGAATAGGAATTTGTAATTTCTTAGAAAGGCCATGTGACCAATTCCCTGATTACTTCTACTACTAACGGCAAAATTAATAACACCTCCATCCACTTCTGTGGTTCTATTTAGTTGCTTCAGGACAACAACAGCCACGAAGTCTTGGCTAAAAGTCCGTCAGAACCTTTGTAGTAAAGAACGATCTCTTAACCAAAGATGTTCGGAGCAGCTGCCTGAACTGGTCCTGAAGCAGTTCTCACATTTCTACCAACAATTGGCTTTGGGCAGTTTTAAAACCTGCCTTTCAACTTTCTGCGATGGGTGACAAAGATAAGGATTACAAGAATGTCTTGCTTCTCAGAAGCGGGATAAAATTAAAGCTGGTTTTGAACTTTTCACGCTGCTACATTGCTTTTGCTTATGCTGGTGTAGATTCTCAGTCATCCAGGTCATGGTCAAAAAAGATTAAAAAAACAAAAAAACTGCTGGACTTCTATTCTGTAGTTGAAGACGTTTCGCTTCTCATCCGAGGAGCTTTCTCAATTCAGAAATAGAGAGTGTGGAGTTGAGCTTTTAAAGCTAAAACACTCCAAGCAACACCTGCACTCATGTGACCAGAGTGGCCCATCAGTGAGTCAGACAAACAAGGACCCTAACGAGCCTCTATTGTTAGGAGAGTGAGAACAATCTGCAAGTAATCCAGCTTACATCACATCTCAGCTTTAAAAGCTCAACGCCACACTCTCTATTTCTGCTTTTGCATGTACAGAGAGACAAATTACAAGCTGAACGGGTTGTCGACTCTCCCTTCTCAGACTGAACGGCTGCTATGAGGCTCTGGAGGGAGGAAACACTGCAGAGGCCCTCATCGACTTCACCGGAGGGGTTTCAGAGCCGCTCAGTCTGGACTGTCGGGCCCTCAGCCTGCACAGCGACCAGAGGAAGACTCTGTTCCAGACCCTGTCGAAGGTCCACGAGCACAAATCCCTCATCACCTGCTCCATACGGGTAGGGCTGTTTTTAACTCTGAAACTCCGAGGGTCTTTGTTGTTGCAGACCGAGCGATCAATCGGAAGATTCTCTGCGTGTTTTCCTTTCCGCAGCCAGCCGAGGGAGAGACTGTGGAGTCGGTGTTGGAGTGCGGCCTCGTGCGGGGACACGCCTACGGCATCACAGCGGTGAGGAAGGCGAGGCTGGTGGAGAGGCTGCTGAGGACCGGCGGGGCGTCCCGCCTCTTCTTGGTGCGGATGAGGAACCCGTGGGGCACCACGGATTGGAGGGGCCCCTGGAGCCAGGGGTGAGGACGCGTTCAACCCATTTCATCCGGCTTCTGATATTTTGTTGGAGCCGTAGGAATGAAAAACCTCAGCTGACAATGTGCTTTACAACATTTTACAACGCCACTGCAACCTTTTCTGGACGATTTCAGCCCATTTTACAACAGCCAGGGAAATGTTTTACAAGTGAACATCTGCTGTTTACATTATAAAAATCTGAGAAATGGTGAAAATGGCCACAACGGACCAGTTAAAGGTTTTCCAGAAGTTGAAAACATACTTGTATATGTACAGTCATGGGAAAAAGGAAAGCCACTCTCTCTCAGTTCTAAGGTTTTACGTATCAGGAGGCAATAAAAAATGTATCATGTTCTAAACTTGTGAACAAGGGAACAAAACCACACAACATATTCCACCATGTCACTATTTATTAAACAAAATGCAGTCAAAATGTAAAATCTTTGTGAAAAGTAAGTCTGTCCCATCAGCTTGTAGATCCACTTCATCAATAACTCCCAGTAATCATCTTTTTATCGGACTTGATCAGCCTCTCACATGATTGTGGAAGGATTTCAACCCACTCTACTCTCCAACGTGACTTCAGTTCATTAATGTTTGCAGAGGTTTTCTTTTTGAGTCATTCTGTTGTAGAGCAGCTGCTGTGTTTGTGGATCATTGTCCTGTTTTAGGACCCAGTTTGGTCCAAACTTCAGCTGTTGGACAGATGTCCTCACGTTAATCGTTTGGTCTACAGAGGAGTTGACTGCAAGTCCACTGTCAGCCAAACGAACCCAAATGAACACCCTTCCACCACCGTGGTTGACAGCTGGGATGAAGTGTTTGTGCTGTGATATTTAAGGTAAACGTCTCTGTTTTAGTCTCATTTTGTTCCAAAAGTCTTGAGGTTCATCAAGATGCAACTTTGCAAACCTAAGTCATGCTGCTATTTTCTTTTTTAGAAAGAAGAGGTTCCCTCCTGGCAACCCTGTTGAATCTTCTTCTAATTGTCCTGTCATGACCTTTGACCTTTGACCTGATAACTGAGGCCTGCACAGTCTGACCTCGGGGTGAATCTGCTGCGACCTCCACTCCCGGGCCGACAGGCGGCTGTTTGAAACGTGAAGAATCTTTCTCTCTGTTTGGAAATGACCTTTGACCCCTCTCAGCAGCTGCTTCTCTCTGAGGTCATTTCTGATGTCTTTCCGCCCCGGCGTCGTGTTAACACACACACCTGTCCGCTCCGGAGCAGCGAAGCGATCAAACTGCTGCTGTTATGGAGGCGATCAGTTCATCGATACATTTTGCTGCTACTTTCCTTTGTTTAATAAATATATAGACGTGGTGGAATCTCTTGTGTGCTTTTGTTTACTTGAGCTTAGATTTAAATAATTTTAGAACCTTGTGAAGACCAGTTCATTTTTTATTATGTCCTGATACATAAAACCCAAGAACTGAAAGAGGGTGGACATTTTGTTGTTGTTGTTGATGCATGTCTCCTGAAGGTCAGAGCAGTGGCAACAACTGAGTCGAGCAGAGAGGGAGAAGATGGGGCTCATTGTTCGTGACGTCGGCGAGTTCTGGTGAATTTGATTTTTTTTTTTTTTTTTTTAAAGCAAAACTGAAATTCATAGCAGAATGCCGGATATTTTCTGTAAATTCAGGGCTGTATTCATGCAGAATTCTTCTCACTCAGGATGGATTTCCAGGACTTCTGTCGCTACTTCACAGATGTGGTGGTGTGCCGGCTGGTGGAGAGGACCCTGCTGTGGCCGAGCTCTCCCTGGAGGGAGGTGAAGTGCCACGGGGAGTGGGTCCTGGCTCCCACTCCGTCCACAGTCCTCCGCAGTGACACCTCTCTGACTAAGAGTCAAAACAACATCAGGCCTGAGAGGATTAAACAGAGGGAGACCCGTCAGGAAGGGGGTAGAAGAGGGAACCACGATCCTCGACAGAAAAGGATGAGTGCAGATAAGGATATTAAAATAAATGGAGCTCAGGAGGTGCTGATGGACCGGAGGAGCCGATGTGGAGGCTGTATCAACCACAGAGACACCTTTTTGCAGAATCCACAGGTAACAAAAAAGAGGAGAAACCTGCCTAAATGAGCATAAAAGTGGTGGAAAAATACACTTCTTTGATTCCTTTGTTAGTTTATGTTTGAGGTGCGAAGCAAAGAGGAGGAGGTGCTGATCTGCCTGCAGCAGGAGGACAGGAGGATCTGGAAGAAGAATGGAGGAGGGGAGAACCTACCGATAGGCTTTGAGGTGTTGAAGGTGAGCAGAAATGCAGCATGGTTTGTTTGTTTTTTTTCCTCTTCAGCTCTTCACTCCTTTGTAATCGCGCAGGTGGAGGTGAACCGCTGCAGCCGGGTGCAGCGGGTGGCGGAGCAGGCGGCCAGCTCCATCTACATGGACTCCCGCAGCGTGACACTGAGGGGCACGCTGGCTCCGGGGCGCTACGTCGTGGTGCCCACCACCTTTCTGCCGGGCGCCACCGGCCGCTTCCTGCTGCGCCTCTTCTCCCACTCCGGCGTCAAACTCAGGTGTGTGGAAGTAAGGGGGCGCAGGGCACCAAAGCACTCCCCCACAATGGATATAAGAGGACAAAAGAAAAAGAATGAAAACAGATTTTATTAGTGCTGCTCACGTTTAAATTCCAGTATTTTGATATTATTAAGTTTTGCCTGGATGTGCTTTTTGTTCACGCCCATCCTCACCTGTTCCTGATTGATTCATCACAGCTGCAGTTGTTGCTTCCCCTGTTAGCCCCAGCCCTTATATTCAGATCCTCCGCACCTCGGTTCTGTCCAATCATCGTTGCACCGTCTTGGTTCTCCTGTGTCGCCTTTGTTTTGTACGTTTTTTTTGCTGCCATGACAGCATTTTGCGTTGCTTCAGTAAAACCCTCGTGTTTTTGTTGAGCTCCGTCGGTTTAAGTCTGCGTTTCGGGTCCATCCTTTTCACACAGCGCTGCCAAGTTTGGCATAAAAACCAAGCACTGTAACTGAACATCTGTGCGCAAAATGTTGCAAATGCCTGAAACTCTTTAAAGAGCTGGCAGAGCGGCATCAGGTCACGGAGGGTGTATCAACCACAGAGACACCGCTTTGCAGAATCCACCGGCAAAAATAAAGGACAAACCTGCCAAAATGAGCAAATAATTGGCGAAAATACACATTCGTATCTTCATTAAGTTTATGTTTGAGGTGCGAGGCTTCGCAGCTGGTTTAGGTATTGTCCGTCCAAAATATACAACGTTCTGTTTTATTTAATGTTCACATTTAGATAAGACAACATGCACTGGCAGTGTGCATTTCACTGCCCGTTTGGTATGATGATATTCTTCATATGGGTGTACAGACTCACACATGATCAGCCCCCCTCCCCCGCCCAACAGAAACACATTCCTGTGGCTTTGGGTGTGTGGAAGGTATCTGTCTTCATGTCATTTACTTGTTATTGTAGTAGTATTGTAGAGTTACTGATTGCCCTCATTGTTTGTCGCCCACAGATTCTGCATAATTGTACTTAAGTGGAAATATACAATTAAACGGGGAAGTTCGCCCTTCAGTTTATTTTAATTTGCTCGTTAATTCTTTAGAAACCCAACAGTTTATCTTTTGTGAGAATCGGGTACCGGAAAGTGCTTTTGTTTGACATTAATTGTCTTGTTCCTCTATTAATAATCAGCCTGGGTTTCTCCTTTTTCTCTTTTTTTCTTTCCAGGGAATTAAAGGACGACCTGCCGTCTCCCTCCGTGTTGCAGTGTTTGCTCCCTCAGCCCGCCGTGGTGACCACGGTTCACCTCGGCAGGGCGTCAGGTCTGCAGCCCCCCAAACAGACAGGTGGATCAGCTCACACGTCCTGTAAATTCAACAAACTGTTGTTGTTTTTCTTTGCCTGTATCTGTGGTGGTATGCTACACCTTGAATTAGTTTGATTAGTTGCTATTTTTTGTGTGTGTGTTCTGGCCCTCAGCTCCAGATGTTTACGCTGTGGTGCGATGTGAGAGCGACGCCATCAGGACCAGGGTGTTCAAGCAGTCGGGGAACCCCGAATTCAACCTCAGGACCATCTTCTACAGGCGATACCCCAACGCTCACATCTCCGTCGAGGTTTGACGTCCTCACGGGTCCCGTCAGAGGCTCGAACGGGCGAAACCGCGCAGGGATCAGTCTAACTCCTGGATCTGTGTGTGTGTGTTTGGCTGTTGCAGCTGTGGCGCAGAGGTCTGCTGTGGGACTCCCTGCTCGGCGTGGCTCGACTCCAGACGTCCGAGTCAGAGAGGAGTCGGAGACACGTGATCAGCCTGCGAGGAGGACCCGGAGGCCGGATCCACGTGGAGACGTCCTCCAGCCTCTGCCTCGCGGACTTGTGATGGCGGCTGTCTGGTTGCCGTGGTAACGGCGGGAGCTGATGGATAAACTCGCTGAACTGTGACCGACGTGGACGGATTTAGGAAATACAGAACATCTTTTTGTTTGCTCCTAGGTTTTGCAATGATTTTTGTTATTTATTTTAAAAAAAACTGGAAAATGTACTTTTTAATTTTTATGCGATTAAATAATTGATATTACATGTTGCCTTTCCTTTATTAAAAAAATATTAAACATAAAGCATTAAATTTGATCCACTGAAAAAGACTAAAATAAGGACATTTTAAAGGAGGCCTTGGAGATTATCACTGAGTGCACCAGAGCAAATAATTAACCATAATAGTTCCTAATCTTAGTTTCTAATAGTCAGCACAGAAGATAAGACTAATTGTAAAACCCCGCGATAATATAATATATGACTCTTTACTTCATTATGTATTATTCCTGCTTTTTTTTTCTGTCCTTTTTGTCTTTTGCAATCTAACTACTTCATCATACTTTGTGCCATTTTATTCATTCCTATGTCAAAACGTTCAGCTTATTAAGGAAATGGGTGCCAAGACTTCTGAAGGTTGTAACTTTCACATATGTTGAAATATTTGACTATATTTACAAATATTTTCCCCATAGAAATACATTAAGATCTTTTCTCTTTGCAAAATGCTTTAGCAAACGTTATTTTTGTCCCCTCCTATGCTACATTTAGCTATTTGAGACTGTCAGCTAGCCTTAACTTTGGTATTTTGTTAGTTTTAGCCTTTAATTTTCGAGCTAAGCTTTAATATTTTTCGTTCTCATTTTGCTGCTTTAATTTTAGCTGCTTTTAGCTGTTAACTATCGGGACTTTCTGCAACTTTTATGTAGAATTTTGCCTTATTTATTTGGCTTTTAGCTAGCATTCTTTTAGCTTTAACTCAGTTTCAGCGAAATTCCAACAAAGTCAATCAGCGCTCAGACACATTTGTGGAATTCAAAATATATTGCAGATATCAAGCATAATTCTTCATTTTGGTAATTTAAAATGAAACTCGCGACTCGTAACGATTTGCACACAGAAAAAGTGGCACCATTTGTCTTAGTAGAAATCAATTCTGACATGTTGATTATATGAGGGATAAATAACATTCTTGGAGGCAGGACAAACCCAGGAATGCAGACTGCCACGAGGAGCTTGAGATAAAACTTTTAAAAAGTTTTATTTTTTTAACAAAAACAGAAATGCTGACAGAGCAGCGGGGAACAGAATATTTGGGCTGGGGCTGATGAGGAAGTTGGAAACAGGTGATTAATTACAAACCGGGAGGAAGTGTAGATGGGTGAGGAAGAGGGGAGAACCACAAGAAGAGACTGAACCCATCGGCCTAGAGGACCACCATCCTGCACATTTGAGATGTTTATCTGCGCTTCAGCGGGTCTCCGAGTTCTGCAGACGCCCGTTAATCGCTCATTCATTCAAATCAGGCGTGTCAGAGCACGGAAACACCTAAAACCTGCAGGATGGTGGACCTCCAGGACCAGGGTGGAACTGAACACAAAGACAAGATCACAACGAAAACAAAAATAGGCATAAAAAACAACCAGAATAAAACACGGACTGTGACAATTCTGCATATCTCAAATGTTTTAACAGGGAAAAAACTGAGTGTATCTGCTTTGGAGACCAGGCCTATTAAATGATCATTCAGCTTGCCATAAGTCTGCTGTTTCTGCTGGTATAAGGCAGATAATTGGGGTTTTTGCCAATGAACTGCTGGAGAAATTTTAATAAAACTTGCAGAAAACCAACTGCAAACCATTACCCCTTTGGCGTCAACTTCATTCAAGATGGCTGCCACAGCCAACTGACTTTAATAAACACCAAAATGACTTATAATTTGCTCAGTTTTCCAGATACTGAGCTCAAATTTGGTGTGATAAAGAGTCTTTCTCAACACCCATTCTTTTTATTTATAACATGTTGAACAATATATATCAGCAATAACCTTATGAGGTTAAGGGATGATTACAAGAGACAATCAAACACACAATCAAACACACACCGATACACGCGTATTAAAGATTTAACGACCATTCTACCTTGGTTGTTATGTACTGTCACTACATCCAGCCATTTCACCCGACGTCTCTTACCCAATCCCACCTGCAGTCCTCAACACCTATTCTGAGCATCTGGTGATATTCCTTGAGTTAATATTGTTTTCAACTCCATCATTTCTCAATATAAGATGACCTCAGCCTAAAACTGACATGAAAGGTGGCGGGTGATGTGTACTCCCTTAAGGAAGGGTAGGCTGTTCATTACAGAAACCCCAGAAACTTGTTTCCACTTTGGAAAACAAAATTATCTTTGAAAAGGTCAGACATATTTATAGTGTTTTGTTTATCGTGTTTGGTTTGGAGGAATAAAGGTGCTGCTGTTGGAGCTCCGCAGGGTTGTTCAGGAGCAGCCTTTCGACAAAGAGGCTGGTTTTACTCAACGCTTATCTGTTCCTTCATTTGACAGCATTTGATTATCGGGAGCCCGAGCCCTGCTGCCTCTGAGATTAAAGTAACAGCTGCGTTCCAGCGTGGGGGCGTGATCCAAGTTAAAATTTAAGAATTTCAGGCGTGTTTGCACGTGGTCGTTTGCCCTGCTCTGCGCTGGGATACGTTCACTCACTGGTCTGGCGCGTCTTTAGATAGAGATTCCTCTGAAGTCACATAAAGACGCTGCGTGTTGAAAAGATGTCGGCACACGAAGATGAAATCTGAGGTTTCCAGTCATGACGCGGTGAGAAATGTTGAGCAGAACTATCGTTAAAATGTGGACCGATCACTCGTTAAGAATGTTCCGATGATATCTGAGCTCAATAAGAGGCCTTTTGTCGGCACATACTTTCTTCTTGTCCTCAGGTAGTTGAAGAACACTTCTTACTTTCAGTTTGACAACTTTAGTAAAACACGAGGAAACCCAGCCTTCTTTGGAGCTTTATGGCTCCGATATCCTTTACAGTAGAAACATTGTTCAGTGTTAATATGGGTCACAGAAAGTTGGACTTTGCATGTTTGAACTGTCATTTTGAAACCTTGTTTTGTTTTTTTTTTACAGTTTTATGATTTTTCTATTTTGAGGCGTACTTTTCGGTCTGTATTTTTTTGTCCGCCTGTCATTAACGGCAGCGAGAGAGCGGCAGACACAGGTGTGTGGTTACCGTGGAGACCATAATGAGCTACTGGCACCAGCTTTCACATTTTTTGGCTCTATTTACTCTTCTCATACAATTTATACGTCAAAACCCAGGAAGTTTTTCGCAGCTTAGGTTATTACTTATGCTGGAATTTTTATTTTTAATTTTTTTTATTATTTTCATTTTATATTAAAGATGTAGGTTTGGAGATCCAGCATGTTCACGGGTGAACACATTTAGAATTCTTTTGTCTGCACACGTTCTTGTCCTCACGTAGTTAAAAACCACTTCTTACTTTCAGTTTGACGACTTGTTGACAACGTCTGTCTACTTTTTCTGTGAGTCTCAGAGCCACTAAAGAGACGTACAGATGTTTAAAAACGTTCATCAAAACTTTATCAGAACATGGCGAGCTTAAGAGCTCGTTTTGTTCACGCCAGCTATGACTTTTAGTCATGGTACGTCACACATTGTAGACACTTTTAGTAAAAAAATACAAGAAAAAGTTAATGGAGATGAATGGGAGTTTGGTAAAACATGAGGAAACCCAGCCTTCTTTAGAGCTTTATGGCTCCGATATCCTTTACAGTAGAAACATTGTTCAGTGTTTATGTGGGTCACAGAAAGTTGGACTTTGCATGTTTGAACTGTCATTTTGAAACCTTATCTTGTTTTGGTTTTGTTTTGTGTTACAGTTTTATGATTTTTCTATTTTTCCACAGACTGCTCTCCTGTCAGCTGATGATGTCACACTGTAACTTTTGAATTGTCTAAAATTCTCAAATACTTTGAAAACAACGCGTTTTATTTGCAAAACTCTTTTTAGTACTCTTCTTTCACTCAGCGTGCCTCTCACTGCTGTAGGACTCATGTTTTTTTCTCAAACCCGATCAAAATGCAGCCATTCTTCTACAGATTCAATTACATTTTAGCTCCAAGTCCTCTCTTCAAAACCAAAAGTCAAGCATCTTTTTAATCTGTCGTATCTCCTTCATAAAACCCAGCAGAAACACAAGAATTCACATATGTGTCCATTAGAGTCTTCTGTCGCTCACGGTTTAATTTTTGAGCTAGGGTTTGTAGTTTTGGCACAGCGACAGATTGTTTTTGAGGTGTACTTTTCGGTCTGTATTTTTTCGTCCGCCTGTCATTAGTGGCAGTGAGAGAGCGGCAGACACAGGTGTGTGGTTACCGTGGAGACCGTAATGAACCACACTTCTTGTCTCTAATTAAACTTCTTGTTCCGTTTATACGTCAAAACCCAGGAAGTTTTTTCCCCAAGTTAAGTTGGAAATCTTTTCAAATTTTCTTTTTTATTATTTTTATTTTGTATTAAAGATGTAAGTTTGGAGATGCAGCATGTTTGCAGCAGGTGTGTTTCTGAGCAGCAGGGGGGAAAAAACAGGAGAAATAAGCAAAAGTTTTGGCGCTTTTTAAAAAAAAAAGTTTTGTTTTTAAATCAGCGAGCTGCGTGAACGCGCCTCCCTGGCTGCGCGCGGCCCCGATAGGCGGAGCCTGTATTTGAGCAGCGCAGGCAGGCGCAGCTTCTGCAGCTGTCAGAAAGCTCCACACACAGCTCCCAGGAACCACAGCAGGAACCACACCGGAACGGTAAGTTGTTGTTTTTGTTTTCTTAAACATTTCCAGCCCGAAGCGGCCACTTTCCTCCCCTCCTCCCCCTCCTCCTCCGGCTCCCCTCAGCGGAGCCTCCGGGCGGCCGCGGCCGGACTCCGGACCTGTTCGGGCGGACACGGAGCCCGGGCTGGTCCCCGCCCCTCTTCCTCCTTCTCCGGGAGCAACGAGCGGAGCTTTTGTCCCAAACCGGAGAGGAGTTAAAGCCGAGCAGGGCGAGGCCGCAGGTTCGACTCCTGCTCCGGTTTGTCTGCATTCTTCCCGTGTGTCACAAGACTTATTGTTTTCTTATTGTTTTTTAACCAAAGTGAAGTTCGCTGAAGTTGCTTGCCAAAGTTCAATATCCGCTCCCGCTGCCTCGGGTGGACAAATTTCCTCCATTTTATTTGTTTATTATCATTTATTTATTGGTCTGGTGTTCAGTTTTTCCACATTTTTCTCTCCAGGTTAGACCTAAGTTGGCCAAAGTGGCCTCAAAAGCTGCTTTTTAATGTCTAAAAAAACAAAACAAAACCATAACAAAAGGACCTAAACTGACTTGTCTTTACTCTTATAGTTACTAAAAAGGAAACCGCAGATTTACTTCCAGGCCCTAATTCCAACAAGTTGGTGTGAAAGTATAAAAAAAAAAATCTCACCAACCCTATCTTATTCAGAATGGAATATAGTAAAGAAATCGTTTATTTAAAGTAAGAAAGTTCAGATAAATGTGCTTTTTTTTGTTGTATTATAACCTGTATCCACTTTCCTGCATTGATGGAGTCCTTCCAGATGTGTAAACTGGCCTGTGCCATAAGCACTAATGCACCCCCATACCATCAGAGAGGCAGGTATTTGCCTCAGAACAGAACCAGGGAACCAGGACCTGGTTTTAATGCAGTGGCCCCCAAAATCTGCCCAGTTTTCTGATCAGGGACTTGACTTTGAAACTGTTGCACTATTTTTAGATTTAGATTAGATTTTATTTATTTTTTATTCAGACCGGTGAACCCCTGCCTGTTTTTACTTCCGCTTCGACCCCAGTCCTCTCCCTGACCCGTTGCAGATGTTCCTCCAGCTGTTTCCTTCTCCCTTTTTTTTTTTTTTTGACATGTTCCTGCCTTCAAACACATAATCTTCCTCTGGTTTCCCTACCTCTGTGTTTCGACACGCGACGCGTTCTACCGCGCTCCGTTTTGACTAAAATACGGGTTTGTGAGATTTGCAAATGATCGCATTTCTGTTTTTTTTCTTTTTTCCTTTACACAGCGTCCCAACTGTTTTAGAATCAGGAGTGTATTTATTTGTTGGGGTTTGTTGAATCAGCCGGTTCTAAAAAAAAATGGGGCTTGTACTTCTTCGAGATCAGGCTTTAGAAGATTTGTTTTGTTCTTGTTACACGTGGGGGTTCTGAACGACGGGGAAATTCAGGATCCGAACAGGTTCCTGTCTGGCGCCGGTCAGACATTTTTACCAGACTGCTTAAAAATAAACAAAAAGCACCCATGAAACCAGGCAGGTTCTGTTATTTATGATTACATGGACACTTTGACTTAGTTAATTAGCACTTGTTTAATTGAAAGTAGACTGAGAATTGCATCTGAAATGGGACAGATCAGCTCTTCTGAAGCGAGGATCTGTAGAAAAGTTACGAGCAATAAATATCTTACCTGTTGTGGGTAGCTCTCCGAACGACCTCAGTTTTGGATTCAGTGCAGATACTCGCTGTAAGAACATCACAGTATTAGTTTTTTAGTTTTGTCTCCTCGGATAGTTGCACTCGTGTTTCGGTCTGTTTCGGGAGGACGACCGATCACTCTTTGGGAATGTTCCGATGAGATCTGAGCTCAATTAGAGGCCTTTTGTCGGCACATACTTTCTTCTTGTCCTCAGGTGGTTGAAGGACTTGTTGAAAACTTCTCTTTTTTTTTCTTCTCCTTCTTCTTTAAGTCTCTGCAGGTTCGAGTCCTCGTTGATCGATCATGACGAGCACCATCGTTAGACGCGTTCAGAATGTCCCTCGGCCTTCAACACCGACGCTAGGTAGGAGTCCGTCGCATCGGAGGCGCACGTTTTCACGTCGCGCTCCTCATCGTGTGTAAAAATGTGCTTTTTTTTCTTTTTTTTTTTTCCCCCTCTTGCAGCGTTTTCAAAGGTGGGTGTTTGCATCCTGCCCATTGCTCAGATAGCGATCGGTGAGTCTCAGAGCCCCTATTGTTTGAAAATGGCGACCTTTGTTTCTGTTTGACGCCAGCTGAGTTACTTTTCTTGCTCCCTGAAGACGTTTGCCGTCTCGTCCTGGGAGATTTTGATGTTTCAAACTGAGAAAGTGTGGCGTTCCCAGCTTTAAAGCCGCAGCGAGTTGCTTCCTTTACGTGAGCTGAGCCCACGTGCAAATCACTCTCCCTCCTGATGGTCAATAAAAGACCCCCCCCC
>NC_051436.1:11095113-11113155 GCF_001649575.2 Kryptolebias marmoratus
GGGGGGGGGGGGGGGGTTTACCTCCCGTGTAAATCGATGCGGTTTTAAAGCTCGGAGCTCCGCCCCTGAAATCTCCTCAGGTGAGAAGCAAACGGTCAGTAACACCCCGTCGTCCCTCTTCCGTCCACCAGGGGCAGTGTACCTGAAGGAGTGCCCCCGCCAACCCTACATCCCCATCTACCTGATCGTGGTGGGGGTCTTCGGCCTGGCTCTGGGGATCCTGTCGTGTCTGCCCTGCGCCCAGAAGTCCGAAAACAGCGAGAACAACCCTCTGAGCTGCATCTGCACCGCGTGGAACTCGCTGTCGTCCCTCTTCCTCTTCTGCTGGTTCATCGCAGGTGAGCGATTCCCGGGGGGGGCTCGTTGGGCTCGTTTCTGGTGACCTGGCAACTTGTGTCAATATGGCCGTTCTCTGCGAGCGCCCCGCTCTAAATATACACCGGTGAGGTTAAAGTTTAACCAGTGAGACGCTGACACAAAGGTCCTGAAGAGCACGGCAGGATAACGAGAGGCTCCGTTTCTGTTTCCAAATATTTAGAAAAAAAAAAAAAAAGTCAAAGTTTTCCAAAATAAATTCCAGGATTTTTCACGTAGTCGCTCATAAAAGATGGAGGATGACGACGCGTCTCCGTGCATTTCCGACATAAAAGCTGTTCGACTGGCAAACAGGGTTCCCACGGGTCCTTGAAATCCTTGAAAGGTTGTGAATTTTTGAAAAAAATAAGTTCAAGGCCCTGGAAGGTTTTTGAAAACAGCCAAAAAAAAAAAAAAAAAAAAAAAGAGACCCGCTCTTGAAAGTCCTCGAATTTTTGTTTGGCATTTGAAATCTAACATTAATGGCGACCGCTGTCGACGTGTCACATACGAAATATAGTCAGTAATCTGTTGGGGGGGGGGGATTTTTACTTTACAAATGACTGACATTCAGGGGTTCACGAGATATTTCGCTAACAGGCGGACTGCGTTGATCCCAGTAGATAAAGGTTTTAAGCTCAGCTCTCGTTCAGTCAGTTAGAGGTCAGAGTTCAAGTTGGGGATCAGTCTCAGCCACCACCGCACCAAACTGAAGCTCAGCATCTGTAAAAGGATTTGAGTTTTCCTTCAATTTCCTCTTAAAAAAAAAAAAAAAAANTTCTGTGATAGAGTGATCGGAACACATACATGTTTGTCACAAAAAACAGTCATAAAATTTGGTTCTTTCATAAATTTATTATGGGTCTGCTGAAAATGTCACCAAGTCTGCTGGGTCAAAAATATACATACAGCAACAAAATTTGTCAATTTTGGTGATGTAGCGAGTTGTGTCAATCAAATTAGCTTCATGTCATGGCCTCTTCACTTCTTGTAAGTGATTCTGATTGACTACAGCTGTTGACTTCTCATGAGCCCATTTAAATAGGGCTCATTTGACCCAGTGATTAGAGTCAGCTACAAAAGTTACAATGGGAAAGTCAAAGGAACTCAGTGTGGATCTGAAAAAGCGAATTATTGACTTGAACAAGTCAGGGAAGTCACTTGGAGCCATTTCAAAGCAGCTACAGGTCCCAAGAGCAACTGTGCAGACAATTATACGCAAGTATAAAGTGCATGGAACAGTTGTGTCACTGCCACGATCAGGAAGAAAACGCAAGCTATCACATGCTGCCGAGAGGAGATTGGTCAGGATGGTCAAGAGTCAACCAAGAATCACCAAGAAGCAGGTCTGCAAGGATTTGGAAGCTGATGGAACACAGGTGTCAGTCTCCACAGTCAAGCGTGTTTTACATCGCCATGGACTGAGAGGCTGCCGTGCAAGAAAGAAGCCCTTGCTCCAGAAAAGGCACCTTAAGACTCGGCTGAAGTTTGCTGCTGATCACATGGACAAAGATAAAACCTTCTGGAGGAAAGTTCTCTGGTCAGACGAAACAAAAATTGAGCTGTTTGGCCACAACACCCAGCAATATGTTTGGAGGAGAAAAGGTGAGGCCTTTAATCCCAGGAACACCATGCCTACTGTCAAGCATGGTGGTGGTAGTATTATGCTCTGGGGATGTTTTGCTGCCAGTGGAACTGGTTCTTTGCAGAAAGTAAATGGGATAATGAAGAAGGAGGATTACCTCCAAATTCTGCAGGAAAACTTAAAACCATCAGCCCGAAGGTTGGGTCTTGGGCGCAGTTGGGTGTTCCAACAAGACAATGACCCAAAACACACATCAAAAGTGGTAAAGGAATGGCTAAACCAGGCTAGAATTAAGGTTTTAGAATGGCCTTCCCAAAGTCCTGACTTAAACCCCATTGAGAACATGTGGACAGTGCTAAAGAAACAGGTTCATGCAAGAAAACCATCACATTTAGCTGAACTGCACCAATTCTGTCAAGAAGAGTGGTCAAACATTCGACCTGAAGCTTGCCAGGAGCTTGTGGATGGCTACCAAAAGCGCCTAGTTGCCGTGAAAATGGCCAAGGGACATGTAACCAAATACTAATGTTGCTGTATGTATATTTTTGACCCAGCAGACTTGGTGACATTTTCAGCAGACCCATAATAAATTTATGAAAGAACCAAATTTTATGACTGTTTTTTGTGACAAACATGTATGTGTTCCGATCACTCTATCACAGAAAAATAAGAGTTGTAGAACTTATTGAAAACTCAAGACAGCCATAACATTATGTTTCTTTACAAGTGTATGTAAACTTTTGACCACAACTGTATGTAAGAAGTCGTGATGTTTTAGTTCGCAGGGCTCCGCGCATGGCGCTCTGGAGGCGTTTATACGTGACGCTTACGTCGGTGCAGTATTCCCCGGTTTTTCCCTTAATGCGCCTTATATATGACAAACGTTTGAAAATGGACCATTCATTGACAGTGCGCCCTATATTGCGGAAAATACAGCAGTCATTTCTGTGTTTTGGTTAGGTTGCCTTGCTGTGGCGGCCATCTTGAATCATGTTGACTCCAATAATTAATCAGCTGTAGATGTGCGTCCTGTGGTCGTTTTTCTGAAGGTTTCATTGAAATCCAAGAGATCTTTGGCTAACAGAGAAGCTAAAACATCATCGCCGCTCCTGAAACGTGCTGTAAGGATTGTAGTTGCACTCATCAGCCACTAGATGTCCTCCTATTCTTATTGGCGGCTGCTGATGAACCCTTTCCACGTTCCTGACAAGATGAATTGAAGGAACCGCCGAAGCTGAAGATAACTACGTTTCACCTCCGTTTTTGTTTTTGTTTTGGTTCTAGGTAACGTGTGGATCTACTCGATCTATCAGCCGAACTACACGAAGAACGAGACGGACTTGGAGACCTACTGCAACAAGACGCTCTACCTGTTCGCCTTCTGGAGCACCACGCTGATCTACATCCTGCTGGGCCTCTTCCTGGTCATCGGCTGCTGCGTCCTGTGCTGCATGATGATGTGCGGCGTCGCTGACGCCGACGATGATGTGTAGGGAGGGCTCCCTCCGAAGCCGAAAAGGTGTGGGGAGGGGAAGGGGGAGGGGGACGGGAGTGCGCTGCCGACGCTGTCCCGAGGTTTAAGACGCACGTCTTCAGTTCCCAAACATAAATGAATAAATAAAAGAAAAAATAAATAAATAGAGCGAGAAAGGACGACGGGAGGAGTTGTTCTTCCCAGCTCCAGGAGATTTCCACCTGACTTCTGGAATGTGCAGATTTTTTTACACTGGTTATTATAAAAAAAAAAGAAGCGGATCAGATCTCTTAAAAACTCTGTGGAAATATGAGCGATTAACATCTTACCTGTCATAGATGGCTCCTTGGGTGACCTCAGCTTGGAGAAATGAGCTTAAAGGGGTAGTCTGGTCATTTTTTTATAGTTCATTTATTTGTCCAGTTTATTTATTTCCAGCTGCTGCCCTCGCGACCCGACTCTGTTTTTAGGCACGGAAACGTGGCGTTGTAGAAACATTAGTTGCTGTCAATAATGTGCAAAATAAAACTGAGGCCCTCAAATAAAACCTAAGTACTGGAGTAGATTCAGTAAATAAAACATTATGCTGTATTGGAGAGAAAGAAAAGTAATAAATAAATAACTAAAAAACACTAACAGATCCTTTTAAAAGGCACTGGAGCACAGCCTGAAGCTGTAAAATCTGTTTGTTTAAATGTAGACTTGAACAGATCTGCAGAGTACATTATTTTGTAGAAATGTGTAGAAATGTGTGCGTTTGTATAGTTTTTGTTTCTTGTACCTCCTTAAAAACACAATGCTTACAATACAAAGCAACAAAGTAGTTGTTATTGTTTACTACATGAAGTGGGACTTAGAACGTATATATTTTTTTAAGTTGGTAAAATTGGCTCTCCAGACTCCTGGGCTAAGCTAATGACGGTGCCGTCGGCACGCGGCAGCGTTGCTCGGACGAGAAAACGGCAGCGAGCTGAATAAACGGCGCCGCGCGGAAGTGTGCCGTGAGCCGACGATGTGGCGTTCCTTCATACCGGCGGGTCATGATTGGGAGAGTCGAGCTTGAAGAAACCGTCGTTTGGCTAACCGTTAGCCTAGCCTGAACCAGGACTTCAGCCTCTTTTCTCCACGGCTAACTTAACTGTTTGACTGAACATCACTTTGAAAATGACCAAACTATCCCTTTAATCCGGACCAGATGGATGAGCTAACGGCTAGTTCGAGTGCAGAAGTAGATATTAAAAACAACTAATCTGAAAAAATGTCATAATTCATTCGAAATCCGTTTGACAAGTTATTACATCGTCAGTTTTAAAATCTACTTATTCCAGCAGAAGTATTATAATAGTAGATATATTTGTACTATAACAATACTAACTATATAGTACTTAGAAAAAAAAAACAACTCATATGTTATGTTGTGTAAATAACCTTGTAATGAAAAACTGACAATCCGGGCCGAATGCTGCTGTTGTTTCTCCAAACTGGGGTCGCTCGAAGCGCTACCTGCTGCAGGTAAGATACTGTTTACCACCAGCCCCTCCCCGCCGCTTCAAACGATCTGAACTGTCCTGGGCGTTTTCTACCTCTGAAGAAGCTGAAACTCAAAACGAATGTTCTCCGCTGTCGCTGGTCTCGAGCCGCCTCGCTGACATGAACGCGGCGCGGTCACACGCCGACCTTCGACCCTGGAGCGCCAGGCGAAACCACGACTGCGGGTTTCCTTTTAAAAGCTTGTGCTCGTTTTAGGCTAATGGGTTTATTAACCTGTAAAGTCGGCGCAAGTCGTCAGCGTTTTTTCGGCTGTGGTTCCGGCTGCGGTAGATGAAAACCTAGATATTCACAACCAGAACTGATTAGAAGAGCTTCTACTTTTTCACCTGATGTTTTTTATTTTGTTACAAACAGTTCTGTCCTCTTCAAGTTGTGCAGCAGATAAATACCTGGAAATAAATGTGGAAAAAAAAAGACTATCATATTGTGGCTCACTTTATTATCGCTAGTTGCAAAAGGAGGGCAATGATGTAACTGTGTGTGTGTGTGCTGATTGCTGATTAACGTTTGAAGTCCGTTCAAGATCTGGAGTTGTGGCGCGCCAAATTTTACCTCAATATTTGTAAAATTACCTGAGTTAGAGCCATTTCTGTGTTTGCTAAGGTGGAGTGGCTGTGGCGGCCATCTTGAATTGAACTGACTCCAAAAGTTAATCAGTTGAAGATGAACATCCAGCGATTACCCTCTGAGAGTTTCAATAAAATCCACCCAGTGGGTCATGAGATATTTTGCTAACAGACAGAGCTGACTCTCAACAGGACAGGAGAGACCAAAGCAGAGATAATGGACAACTTCCTGTTTGGCAAAAATAAAAAAAAAAATAAAAAAAACAGCATATGAGCACAAAAACCTCATACAAGCTGTCGGCACGGTGGTGGAGGGCTGATGGTTTGGGCTCCTCGCAGTCACCGAGTCGACCCTGAACTCCTCTGGAGACCAAAGGACTCTAGAGTCAAAAATGAGTTTTATAAAATGAACCTAAAACACCGAAAGATCTTCACACGAGTTCTAAAAATTCATTAATAATTAAACAAAAACAGCAAAAATAAACTTGTTTTTTGTTAATTGGGGGAAATGAGCCACTGTCTGAGCTGGTTTGCCCCTTTTGAGTCAAGTCCTTCGTATTTTAGACAATAAAAAGCTGCAGAATCTCTGTTTATCTCAGCCGTGTTTATTAAGGGTCTATTCACACAGCAGCGGTATTATTTATTTCCCATAAATTACGTACAAAACACAAAACCAAATACTCAGTGTTATAGAAAACGTTACCAGCTGTTCACAACGGCGTTCCGTTGAAAATGGCGCGGGGTATTAATATAAACATTTCCGTTCCTTATACGGCGGGGCGTTCTTTTGGTTTTTTTTCCCCCCGAGCCGTCCCTCTGATTGGTGGGCGAGGCCGCGGCGGCGTCAGCACGGCTTGCGGGACAGGGCGTCCAGCGCTTTGGCGTGCACGGGCTTGTAGAGCAGAGCGAAGCTGGACGGGCTCAGGAGGCCGCCGCCCTGGGCGTCAATTTGTCCCATCAGCACGTAGTTCTGGCCTGAAACCGGATTCACAGATTCACGAAACAAACAAAACAGGTCAGAACACCTCAAACGTCGCAACGTTTTCGCTGAGAGCAGACGGGTCGGCGGGTTAGATTGGGACCAGATGTATCGGAGCGCCACCGGCTCGGTTTGGAAAACGAGGCGAACGTTTTCTCGGGGAAGACAAGTTAACGGCTAGTCTGAGCTCCGAAGGGATCTTAAAACAACTCCAGGTTTTAGCACAGCGAGGCTGGAAGTGATGGTGGACCACCAGATCTCTGAGCATTATGAGATCGAATGCTGACTACTTGGAAACGATGCAACCAGGAAGTTGAGGAACTGCTTTTTAACCTACTTTGTTTTTATCCTTTACGGTTGGTTTTACAAACTGAGAACAGCACAGTCATCACTCCTAAATTCATGCTTAGAATTTAAGCTAGCCGTCCTTAAACGGATGCATATTGACATGCCAACCTCGGAGCGTGTCGGGGGTGACTCTCACCAAGATGTAGCTCCGCGTCTGTAAAACTGGCTGAGTTGTGACCTTTTCCATGTCGGCTGAGGTCGAACCGCCGATTAGCCCGAGTTGGGTCGACTCCTAAACGCAATCGATCGCAAATGCACATCCGATGATTACTGTCTGAGAGGTGCCTTAAGACGGTGAGATATTTAGCTGACAGATAGACTGTCCGGTCGACGGGGGGGTCGTCGAGCCAGGACGCGGCGCCGCCCTGGTGGGGGGGTTGTGTCGTTGTGGGAACACGGTGCTGACGTACAGAGCAAGGTGAGGGTGCAGAGGAGCTCCTCAAGGATACAGATACCTTCTTCAGGGGTCGCCACAGCGAGCGAACTCGCACGATTTGGCGATTGTTTTACGCCGGATGCCATTCCTGCCGCACCCTCAGTTCGAACCTGCAACCTCAGGATTACAGGACCGCGGCACCGACCACAGAGCCACCGCAGCCTCAACTAACCGTCAAACTCTACAACCGACTTCACCACTTCGCCGCAATTCAGACACATTCCGAAAAGAGCAGCAGGGTCGTCATCCAGTGTGAAGGAGACCTAAAGATCCATCTAATGCAGCAGGAAATGTAAACTTTAATAAAATCGTTTACCGGAGTTGCTTTAAGACACCAAACATTCGCTTTGGTCCTACTTGGACTAGCCGTTAGCTTAGCTTCCCCTGAGAGAACTTCTCTCTGATTTTCCAAACTGAAAAAAAAAAAAAAAAAAGACGCTCAAAGAAGCTTTTCAGCTCTACTTCTTTTGCATGGAAATATGGGTCCCAAATGAAAAAAAAAAAAACCCAAGAGAGGAACAACGAGTACTGTACCTTTGATAAGTCCGGGGCATCTCTTGCAGGTGGAGGTCAGCGTGACCGACTTGACGGGTCCTGACTTGGTGAGGTTGAGGCGTCCCGTCTTGTAGGCCCTGATCAGCGACACCTCGACCGTGGCTGAGCCGTTCGCCCCACCGGTCAGCAAAGTAACCTTTCCGGTGATAGCTGAAAGACGGACCAAAGCGTTAGAAGGAAACCTGAATCCGCTATGGAGAAGAGACGTGGTCACGGCGTCAGACGCGGTCGTCACTTCAAAACCGGACAGATCAAGTCGTCGCTCACCAAAGTCCTGAGCGCAGAAGCTGGACTGGAGCGTTCCCGTCCTCTTGCAGGGTTGTGTGCACAGCGGGTTCAGCGGAAAAGCTACGGGAAATTCGCAGATCAGCAAACGCATTCATACACACTGCCACAAAGGTGAAGATTCCCAAATCCCACCCCCTCTAATTCCACTCACGTATCTTAACGACGGCGGGCTTCTTCGTCACGGTCTTGCTCGGTCTCGGTTTAGGTGTCGGCTTGGGCTTTACCTTCAGTTTCACTCCGCTCTTTGGGGTCGGCTTCACCGGCTTGACCCGAGGTTTCATGGTGGGCATGGGTTTCACGGCGGGCTTGCGCGTGGGTTTGGGCTTGGCGCTTGCTTTGGGGGTCGGCTTGGGTTTGGGCGTGGGTTTGGGCTTGGCGCTCGCTTTGGGGGTCGGCCTGGGTTTGGGCGTGGGTTTTTTCACGGGGAGCCTCGGTGTGGGTTTAGCTGGTTTGGGTTTGGACATGGGCTTGATTGCAGGCTTGGGGGCAGGTCTACGATAGGGAGTTTTCTTGACCACCGGAGTCCTCGATACTGGCTTCTTGGGTAGTTTGGGGGTTGGTTTTGGACGGAGCACGGGTCTGAATTTGGCAGGCGGTTTGGGAGTTGGTTTGGAGATGAGTTTAGTGGTTGGTTTTAAAGACGGTTTGGCAGTTGGTTTCGTTTTTGGTTTTGTTGTCGGTTTTAAAGACGGTTTTGTTGTTGGTTTCGGTTTTGGTTTAGGTGTCGGCTTTAAAGACGGTTTAGGTGTTGGTTCGGTGGGTTTTTTTGGCTTTACAGTTGGTTTCTGTGGCCTGGAGGTGGGCAGAGCTCTGTGGATGAAGTCACCTCCGGCAGTAGGCGTGCGGGATCCCCGGGGCACACTGGTGTAATGGGCCATGAATCCATCCGAGGTCACGCTCAGATCAGACACGAACTGGACGAGAAGCTCGTTGCCGTTCGTCACTATAGTTCTACGCAGAGACGAGGGGAAATCGGCGTGTTTAAACTGTAGGACGCATTTAAAGAAAGACGATCATTTATTTCTTTGCCAGCTTCTCACCCTGGGGGTCTATCACCACAGAATTTCCCAATCCTCCTGGAGTCGTCGGTCTCCCCACCGTTAAACAACGCCACGTAGTCGTAGCGACAGTACGTGTCCGACTCCAAATCCAGCTTGTCAAACTTCACCTCGATCACCTGGAGAAGGTAATAGCAACACAAATTCTGAACCTAAAACAGGGAGTGAGATCAGTGCATGTTTACTCTGCCTGTCTACCTTTCATGAGGTGAGTGCAGTGCAGCCACAAGCAGGAGTTTCGACATAAAGAGGGGCATTTACTCCCTCTCTTGCTCCTCCTGGTTCCTGCCTTGTTTTCTCAAGTTCAACCTCTTGGCCCGCACGAACCCACCCGCAGGGACTCAATGAAGTCTTTCATCTGACCTCCACCGTCAGCCACACGTCACACTGTTTCTTATGTGCGAGCGCACGTTCGTGCTCACAACCTGGAGAACGTTTCCTTCTTCAGGGGCCTCTTTGCTAATTTCATCTCATGTTTTCTTCCAACATCAATCCACTTTATTCTGTACCCAAAGCTGCACATACATTTTAACCAAAAATTAGATTCCTCATACTAAATCAATGTGCAAGGAACTAAAACCGCTGTTATCAAGAAACGGTGGTTTCCAGGAAAATGGACGGTAATTAGCCTAGCTAGTTAGCTAAGATGAAAACTGCTACATCGAATGTGCTTTTATTTCTTGTTTTTTGATCTATAGCTGATTTATTTCCCGCCCACAAAGTGTTAGCATTCAGCTAACTCAGCTAACGACGTTAGTAACAAGCAGCTAATTACGCTAACAATGTTAGCGTAATTAGCTGCTTGGCTAACAACGCTAGCTGTGCTCCCGACCGTGTTTATTTTGGAACGAGGCTTATAAAAGCACAACTCATATTCTAATTGTATAACCGAGGACCACAGTTAACACATTTTCTTGGGGAATGTTAAATAATTTTGTCAGTTTTATTAATCCAGTCAGTTTTACTCAGTAATTCGGTAATCTTTAAGCTAATCGACTTTAGCTTGTGCTAGCTGCTAATACAAAATAACTTCAGTGAATTTATTTATTTTTTATTGTGAACTCTGGATCCACATTTTTAAAATGTGACGTATGAAGTTTTATACTTTTTCAGTAAGTCAAATTTTATTAGAGAGCAAAAAAAAAAAAAAAAAATTAACAAATAGGTTTATTTAACAGGGACATTGAACATTAATAAGGATTTCTGGAAATGGACCAGAGTTATCTAAAGGGGGTTATTTTTCATCTGTGGTCCGTGGACATAACCCCCCCCCCAGCAAGATAAAATATCTAAAATATACAAACAGCAATAAAAATATAAGTATACACAAAAGACTAATGACGTGTTAAAATGTGGACTTCATCTCCCAACCATAAAAAGGCATCATTTTAGTTCAATTGCATTACGAACCAGACAAATATAAAAGGTGTCTATGTACAAAACAACCATTAAAGCAAGCTGTACCACCTCAAAAATATTTAATAAATTTATAATTACTCTGTGTAGACTCTCTATAAAAACACCTCATACACCTTTCTGTTTCTCATTGATGGTACCACAGCTGTTAGATTTGAAACCTATACATTAGGATAATTTAGAGAACTTTTATCAAGAAAAAAAGAGAGAATAGCTTCTTTTTACTAGATTTTCTTTGGAGAAGCTGGTCGTTAGTCCACATGCAGGCCACGTCTGTTCGTTTGTTAAAGATATTTTACTTCATATTCGCAGAGTTTTCTCAAACTGAACTAAAATTAACTGCGAAAGCTCTTTGAAAATCATAAATAAAACTAATTGAGCTCTAGTTATCATACCCTGAATGACTGAGAACCTTCACCAGCACCCTAGAGATCACTAGGGGGCACTGTCACACCAAACCTTTTGTTTTCTTCTAGAGAAAAATACGTTTCGACCACATAAGTAACGTCTTTGCGCTTTAAACTCTACTGTTCGAGTTGAAAAAGAAAAGGCTGGATCATGAAGGGCGAAGTGCAGTCTGATGGGCTTACGTTGCTCGGCTCCACAGAAATGTGCCAGGAGCAGCTGATCCCTGCCGGGTAGTTTGAGTTGGGCCAGTTGGGCGTCTTGACGGAGCCCTGTGATTTGGTCAGGCGGCCTCCGCAGAACTGGTTCTCTGTTGGATCGAAAACAGAGTTTGAAGCGTTTCTTTACCCCGAGGAGGATTGTAGCCCTTACTGAGGACAACCAATCCATAAAATCTTGTTTTTTGCTGAATAGTAAAAAAAAATTAAAAAATGTCAGAATAGGAGAACAGCAGGCAACACCTTCCATATGCGGCTTCCCCGCGTTGAACGACGCCAGGAAGCCTCTTCCTCCTGTGGCGTCGTCGGACACCATCTCCAACATCATGGTGTTGGAGGTGGAGATGAGGGCCCCCGGCCTGAACGTCCCGCAGAAACGCCCCAGCTTCTGCACCGAGTGCGAGTGGCCGTTGAAGACGTCCAGGTAGTCATAGCGGCAGGTGGGGTCGGCCTCGATGTCGAAGAGGCGAAACGAGAGCATGACCACATGACTCTCTGGAACCTGGGGGGAGGGGTTAGAGTTAGGACAGGAAGTGCTGGCGGTCTTGCTCAGACGTAAACTCAAATTAAGATTTGCAGCTTGTACCAAAATGCCCATAATGTGGCCGAACAATCATTTATTTCCTTTTTTAGGGCATACTACGAGCATAACACCCAGAGTCTTTGGCTAGGCCTGGAGATTGTAATTTTTAACAGTTTTCAGATCAGAAACACCAATTTATTCGAGGTAGAAAAACCGTAGGAGGCACCTGTAATAGTAGGGTAACATGAGACTGAACCATTGTTAGGGACTGAGTCTGGAGAATTAGCTTTTTGCTTGGGGACCGACTGCATTGCTGCCTCCCTGTGTGTCTGCGTTTGGGTCCTTTTTCACCACGATACAAGGCAGGGTTCCCGCTCAAGCTACAAAACTGTTGCCCATCTAAACATAAGGACATCTTTGTTTGTTGTTGGCTGAGAAGCCTGAAGACTGACGAAACAAGACATTTTAACAGTTTACTCCTTTAACAAACAGGGGTCTCAGCAGTATGTGGAAGAACCATATACAGTCTGATTTAATGAACCATTTTTTGGTTTCAGCCTGGCACCTTCAGCTCGGTCACGCACAGCTGCGGCGTGGCAATCTGCAAACAAGAACTGGTTGTAAGTCGGGCATCGTTGTTGTGTCGGTCGCTGTGGAACGATCGACACGCCCGGTCTGATCCCACAGGTGTTCAGTGGGGTTCGGGTCAAGACTGCAGGCAGGCCGGTCCATCCTCTCCACGTTTTGGAGGTAAAATGTATCTGGAGGACGGACCCAGCTCTGTGGGTGGGGGGGATTGTCATCGTGGAAGACGTGGAGTTTGATCCCAGATTTTGGAGATATGAGATTGCCACTGGTTGCTCCCAGGTGCTTCCAGTAGAGTAAAGAAGATGAGTCAAACTATTCCATGAGCGCAACCCACAAATGCTTTTTCCTAACAAATGTGGCCCCATTTAAGGGGAAAATAAACAGGCTTTCCAACGGTATAAGATTTGTTGCCAAGAAGCATTGTTACAAGACAGAAATAATCAACCAAACACAAATTCCCTTACTTGTTGTGCTCAGTTTATTTATTCACCTATCAGTCTTCTCCACCCTCTGGTTCCCGTTTAGGGAGACGGGGAGAGTTTGTGTTTATCTCCAGTGGTCCATGGAGGAAGGAGCGGGGTCCACCCCGTCCATCACAGGTCCAAACAAAGAGGCGAACCACCATTCATACTCACACCTCGGGCCAGTCAACTCAACATGTTTCTGGGCTGCGGACGGAAACCAGAGAAACCGGAGAAAACGATTGTTTACGAATGTAAACACGGTTCTATGAATGAAAGTGAACCTGTAACCATGTGACTACAACCCTCGGGTCAGGAGCATTATGCCAAATTAATCACACCTGTGGGTGCGCGTCCCATCCTATATGAATGAGGCGCGTGCACACACTCACCCTCTTTCTACCGACTGGGGAACCCCAGCCAATTAACCATCTGCATGACCTAAACGGTTACAGGTTCACTTTCATTCATAGAACCGTGTTTACATTCGTAAACAATCGTTCTATTTCATTTCAGTGAACCTGTAACCATGTGACAACAGTATACCAAATTAGTCATGAAGAGGGTGAATTGGCACCCAACAGGTATGTACAGTGGGTAACTGTCTAAACAGAACAGACCACAATAGAGAAATTCAATCACAATTGAAAACCTTTATAAACATAAACATGTTTTCTGGGCAATAAACATATGTACAACAAAAGGTGTCCCAGAACACACAGGGCTCCATAGCAATGGAGGCCCAGTACTAAGGCTTAAACTCAAAGTGTCATCAATCCATCGCAGCCCCGAGAACAGTGGAGGGGATGGAAGATGCAGGCAGATTCAGCCTGTAAAATCTGGTGAAGGTTGAGGAAGATGCCCAACCAGCAGCACTGCACACCTCCTCCAAAGGTGCACCCCTAAACAGCGCCCAAGATGTAGCCATGCCGCGAGTAGAGTGGGCAACCACTCGTGATGGGGGAGGTTGTCCCGCTTCAGCATAGGCAAGTGCAATGAGGTCAACTATCCAGTGGGACAGACGTTGTCTGCCAACAGGCCTACCTAATGTAGTTTCTCCATAAGACACAAAGAGGTTGTCTGCTGTGCGATGGGACTGCGTACGGGCTATGTATGCCTTCAGGGCCCTCACAGGACACACAGAGTGGAGCCTTTCATCTTCTGCAGAATGGTGTGGTGGTGGATGGAACGATTCCAGCACCAGGGGCCTGGCCACAAAGTTCTTAGGCAATACTTTGGGCTGGAAAGCAGGGTTTGGTAGAAGAAACACTGTCTTTTCTTCATCCCCAAAACGAAGACACCCTGCACTAACAGAGAGAGCAGCCAGCTCACTCACTCTCTTCGCTGATGTAATAGCAATCAGAAAGACTGTCTTCAGACTGAGAAGATGAAGATCGAGACAGTGTAAGGGCTCAAATGGAGGCAGACAGAGTGCCTTGAGGACCACCTCAAGATCCCAAGACGGGAGCAAAAGCCTCTTTGTAGGGCATCGCCTCCTCACACCCTTCAAAAACTGAGTTGCAAGGGGGTGTGCCCCAGGAGTCAACCCATCACACCGGCCATGAACGGTGGAAATTGCTGCAAGATAACCCCTGATAGTCGACTCTGACCTCTCTTGGTCAAGAAGGTGCTGAAGGAAGGAAAGCACTACAGGCATATCACAGGATAAAGGGTCCTCACCCTTGTCCTGACACCACTCACTAAACACCTTCCACCTAACACTATAGAGCCGTTGAGTGGAGGGGGCTCGTGAGGCCTGCAGGGTGTCAACCACCTTCCCACTCAGGCCCAAAGAATGCCAGTGCTGCCGTTCAAGGGCCACACATGAAGACTCAGGGCTTCGGGTCGAGGATGCCATATCTTGCCCTGTGCCTGAGAGAGTAAGTCTGCTCTGATTGGCAGACGCCATGGTTGTCCGTCCAACATCTCGTAGATCTCGGCCATCCAGGGCCTCTGTGGCCAACATGGAGCCACCAGGAGCACCCGGGCTCGAGACAACCTCACTCTGCTGAGCAAGGCTGGCAGGAGAGGAAGTGGAGGGAACGCATAGAGTGTGGCATGAGGCCAAGGAAGGCTCAGGGCATCTGTCCCTAGTGGCCCTGGGAGGCAATGCATTGAAAACCACAGGGGACAATGAGTATTGTCCTCTGTGGCAAAGAGGTCCACTGTGGCCTGACCAAAGCGGTCCCAAATCTGACTGACCACCCCTGAGTGAAGGCGCCACTCCCCGGGATGAGGTGCCCCCCTTGAGAGTAGATCGGCTGCTGTATTCAGAGGACCGGGAAGGTAAAAGGCCCTCAGAGACATGCCCTCTGTCTGAGCCCACAGGAGCAGGCGGCGTGCTCTGGCGTGTAAGGTTGGAGATTTCAGTCCACCTTGGCGATTGATGTAGGACACCACAGCCGTGTTGTCTGTCCTCACCATTACCTGCCTGCCCCTCATAGCTGGGAGGAAGTGTTTTAGGGCCAAATGAACAGCCTCCATCTCGAGGAGGTTGATGTGCCATGCCTGATGGACAGGGTCCCAAATGCCCCGGGCAGATCTGCCCTCCCAGACAGCGCCCCAGCCTGTTTGGGAGGCATCTGTGGTCACAGTTACTCTGGCTCCCCCTAGGCCCAGAGGAACACCTTCCACAACGGCACTTGAGCTCCCCCACCAGGCAAGGACTTTGAGGCACTTGCGAGAAAGTGTAAGCTGTCTTATTCTGTCTTTGGGCAGAAAGACCTTCTGGCAGGCGAACCAATGCTGTAGTGGCCGCGTGTGCAGCAGTCCCAGGGGCACGGCCTGGGCTGCTGCGGCAAACAGACCCAGCAGTCTCTGGCACTGCTGAGCAGACACAGTGCGCTGAGCAAGACAACTTGCGATGCATTCCTCTATGGCAGACACCCGCTTGTGTGTGAGACAGGCTCTCATTGTGTCTGAGTTCAGGAGAAGTCCAAGATACTCGACTGACCTGCCTGGTACTAGGTGGCTCTTTTCTGCATTTAGATGCAGACCGAGAGAAGTCAGATGTGCTAACACAGCCGCTGTGTGTTCGTTGGCCAGGCTCAAAGATGGGGCACACACTAGCCAATCGTCCAAATAATTGAGCACGCGGATGCCCCTCCGCCTCAGTGGTATAAGTGCAGCATCCATGCACTTTGTGAATGTTCGTGGTGACAGGGAGAGACCGAATGGAAGGACGCTGTATTCGTACGCCACACCCTGAAAAGCGAACCTCAGGAAGCACCGATGGTCTGGGTGTATGGGAATGTGAAAATAGGCATCGCGAAGGTCCACAGTTGTGAACCAGTCGCCGTCTCGAATGGCCTGAAACAGAGCCCTGAGCTGCAGCATTCGGAAAGGGAGCACTTTGAGGAATTTGTTTAGCTGTCTCAAGTCGAGAATGGGACGGAATCCACCTGTCCGCTTTGGGACAAGGAAGTAGGGGGAATAAAACCCCCGCTTTTCCTCTTCCAGACACAAGGGGCGTATTGCCCCTTTGGATAGTAAGGTAGAGATCTCCTTGGCAAGAATTGCAGAAAGAGAACTGTCCCTTACTTTTGTTTCCAAAACGCCCCGAAAGCGTGGAGCGTGGAGCTTGAACTGCAGACGATAGCCCCACTCTAAAGTCTGCAGCACCCATGGGCATGAGGTGCACTGGCGCCAAGCACTGAGATGGGTGCTGGAAAAAGCTGACGCCAGCCGATGTGCGGCGTCAGGGCCGCTGAGTGGACTTCGGCCCTCCCCGACCACCACGCTCCCGGGAGCGTGGATGTGGCCGCGGACGTCCCTGTTGGTAGGTCTGTCTACCTCCCCGAGAATCCTGAGATGAGCTCTGCCCAACTGAGTCAGGTCTCTGGATGCTCACACGTCTCTCTGAGGCAACCCGGGAAACCGGTCTAAACGGTCGCTGCCGCCGAATAGACTGGTTTCGCAGCCTTACTTTCTGGGCTTCATCCAAAGCTGCTTCGGCTGCTGGGCCAAACACCTGGCCAGGAGAGATACTGGTCCCCATAACAGCAGCTTGCTCAGCTTCAGCCAAACCTGTTTGGCTAAGCCAAATATGGCGCCTAGCCAATGTGAGTTGGGCCATAGAATTACCAAGGACTTTGGCCTGTGCACTAGCCCCCTGTATTACCGTGTCCATCACTTTGGTCATCTCAGGAAGCAGATCAGTTAGGCTCTTGGATTCCAGGTCCCGAATCAGACCCTCCAGATACACCAGCAGGAGGGCATTAGTATTTGCTAGCCTAGATGCCATGGCAGCAGACTGATAGGACTTCACCACCAGCCCATCAGTGGCTCTGCACTTTTTATTAGGGTGGCGAGCAACTTTTCCTGTGGGGAAAGCCCCAGCAAGGAGTGCAAACGAAGGTCCAATCCGTGAGACCCCATCCAGGCCATGCTCAGCTGCACCGTGCAACACGCTAAGTGCCGAGCGGGGAGCTGTGGCCTCTTTCGGCTGTGCCCAGGACTCTTGTAGGCGCGCTACAAAGTCCCCATACACTGGCAAAAGGGTGTGGCCATGGCGGCCAGGGCCCCGATCTAATGCAGAAGCCCTGGGTGGAGATGGCGGAGCAGGAAGACCTGCAGCTGCAGCCGCCCGGACAAGTAGGGCTTCCAAAGAGAAATCACATGCCTCAGCCAGACATTCACCCAGGTCCTCATCTGGATCTTCAAAGCCATCTAGCAAAGCAGAGGAGCCACAGCCAGAGCTGTTGGTCTTATCCAAATTACCTGAGGCTGCCAAAGAGACAGCATCGGGGTGATGGTACGTGCGCTGGGGAGCCTGGTTCTCCAGCAGTCGTTGCTGTGCTGCAGCCATGATATCCATGGTCTTACGCATTTCCTCCAGTTGCTTCTGCATAAGATCCACTCTGGGATCATAAACCTGGCTCAGCGTCCTCTTTCCTCCAGACTTCTGCAATGCCTTGCAAGGAAGAGCTGGATCTTGAGCAGGGGGAAGAGACTCTCCCGTGACATCATCCATGTGGTCATTGTCTGGCTCTGAAGCCATCTTAAACCACATAAAACAAAAATTTTTTTTTTTTTTTTTTTGGGCTCTTCTCTTTTTTCCCCTGTTGCCTTAGCAAACAAAGAGAAAAATAATTAATCAATCAAAAAACACGATCAAAACATGTATGAAACATTGCTCATTAATCAAAGAATGAGAAGAGCAAACCTCAATACACAATTGCAATACCACTCCCGGCCAGGGGCGGCGAAGGCGCACCCTTAGTGGTACGACGCAGCTT
>NC_051436.1:11116481-11154214 GCF_001649575.2 Kryptolebias marmoratus
TTTTTTTTTTTTTTTGGGCTCTTCTCTTTTTCCCCTGTTGCCTTAGCAAACAAAGAGAAAAATAATTAATCAATCAAAAAACACGATCAAAACATGTATGAAACATTGCTCATTAATCAAAGAATGAGAAGAGCAAACCTCAATACACAATTGCAATACCACTCCCGGCCAGGGGCGGCGAAGGCGCACCCTTAGTGGCACGACGCAGCTTCTACTATGAGTAGAGCAACGTTAGCACAACAAAACACAGAGGCTACAAACAGCCTCGGAAAAAGTTGGTCCAGGAGAAAAACGGGAGTGGAAAATACTCACAAACAACAGTCGAAGACTCACGGAACGCCAGAGGGGTGCCAGGGAAAACCAGCAGCCCAAATCAGCGCTTAAACGTGAGTAAATGGTGAAAAACCAACACAAACCGGCACAAGCTCTCAGTGACCAGGAGGATAGAAAGAGGGTGAGTGTGTGCACGCGCCTCATTCATATAGGATGGGACGCGCACCCACAGGTGTGATTAATTTGGCATAATGCTCCTGACCCGAGGGTTGTAGTCACATGGTTACAGGTTCACTGAAATGAAATAGAACCCACACGCGACGTGAGGGAACACGGGAACCCCCCCCTTTAAACGCTCGACCTTCTCGCTGCCTCCGAAACAGAAAGGGACTGGTTAGCGTGACTCACAGTGATGTACCAGGTGCATTTACTGTTGGGTTTGTAGTAATTCGGGAAGCCCTCACTGGCCACGATGCCGGAGTCGGTCACCAGGTGGCCTCCGCAGGGGAACATTGGCCTGAAAACATAAAAAAGATTCAAATAAGAGGAGAAAACTGCAGTGGGTTCGCTGTGTTGCCAGCTTGACTGAAGTAAAGTGAGGTAAAACTACACAAACAGAGTTCAATACCCACTGAAAACTACAGTGGCAGCCTGTGTGCATTAAGGCCACCATCTTGTGAGGAAAAAGTGTTTTTTTTTTTTGTTTGTTTTTAAGCAGCAGGACTGTCAATATACAGCCGTGTGCAGACGGTGCCACAAGAACGCTGTCAGGAGACACACTTAGCTGCAGCTAATAGGCACCATGAGAGGCTACAGCCACTTTCAGATAAACACACATCAAAGCGGCTTCGGCTTTTCATTTGGCTGCCGATCCGAACGTCGACTCCTGCAGAGTCGGCTTCAAACCTCCCACTGTTTTTTGTTTTTTTTCCCCCCCTGAAACGATCCTCTCGTTAGGAGTCTGAGCTCTGTTGCGGTCCTCGTCCGGGGCCACATTTTGGCCGGGAACATCCCAGCGGTTGGGAGTCCCTCCCTTCAGACCCTCTGGAGCTGGGCAGGCCACAGGTATTTGTTTGTTTCGCAGAGTAAACTGCGCACACACAGAGCGCTCAATAAAACGACTGGGCAAACAAAACAAAACAAAAAAAAAGCAAAAATTTCAAACTCAGCTCACAAAGACGTGGATTATCTCGTGTTTTCTTTCCCTCAAAAGGGGCTATTGTACGCCTGCTCGCCTTAATCGCCACATCAGTTCCAGCAAGGCGTCCGCCCGCGTGTCTCTGTGTGTTTATGGGATGCCGACCGCGTCTCCCCGATACCGAAACCTCCTATTTCAGTGATTGAAACACAGCAATCAGGAGAGGGACGCACGCTCACAGATGTGGACGTAAAAAAACTGGAAAAAAACCCCACAGCTCTCCAGTTTGAGCGCATCCAAGCAAACCGCTCTCCCGCAGACACACCTTACCTCAAGTCAGTGCCGTTCGTCTGATTCTGAGCGCCAGCCTGTCCGAAGGTCAAAGCGATGATGAGAAGGCCTGCCGTCCACACCCGGTCCTCCATCCTGCTGTCCTCTCCCTGTATCAGGAACGACGGGAGAGGAGGAGGAGGAGATGGGGAAGGAGGGAGCTGTTTCGGGGCGGAGGCGTGGAGAGGTGTTAAAGTTTGGAAAAAGGGAGGGGAGACGAGAGGGGAGGATGGAGGGAGTCGGAGTAAACCAAACCCACGCCAGCAACAAGCGAGGCTCCTATTGAGAGGATGTTTGGTCCTCTTTTCGCTTCTTTAATGCAAACCTGAACACCTAAACAAACACCGACTCTATGTGACGTTTAGTATCAGGAGTTCTTTGTTTTCTGACAGGTTTGGTAAATTAAACCTACTGCGGTGGACTTTGCGACCCCCCCCCAGCCTCTCCAGCAGCAGCTCCCCACGACCCGAAAACGAGAAGCGGGTAAAAGAAAACAGATGGATGGATTAACCGATCCCATTATTACCCGCTTAACTACTTGCCAACACAGGGAGCTAATCAGCCAATCACACGGCAGCAACTCATTCGGGCGTGTAGACGTGGTGAAGACGACCTGCTGAAGTTCAAACGGCATCAGAATGAGGAAGAAAGGTTTGAGTGACTCTGAAGGTGGTGTAGTTGTTGGTGTTTCAGGAACTGCTGATCTGCTGGGATTTTAAGACACAGCCATCTTTAAGATTTAAAAAAAAAAAACTCTCCTGTGAGCAGGAGTTGTGAAAATGTAAATGTAACTTCTCTTAATTTGTTCACTTTAGTTTAGACCAACTTTAAAATATTCTACTAAGAAGAAAGAAAGGTGTTTAGAGTGTATAATGCTAATTAGCCTCTGTTAGCTCATCACTGTAAGAGTTAGCATGCTAACATTAGCCGAGTACCCTCGAAAGATCTTTAAACACAGTAGGCTGAAAATGTTTTTGTTTTTTCAATTATAACTTCTTTTATGTTTTCTCACTTTTGTTTAGTTTATAAACTTTAAATATTCTACCAAGTTAGAAAAAGGAAAAAACATTTACGGTGTATAAAGCTAATTAGCCTCTGTTAGCTTGTCACTGTAAGAGAGTAAGCACGCTAACATTAGCCGAGTACCCTTCAAAGACCTTTAAACACAGCAAGCTGAAAATGTTTATTTCAAATATATCTACTTTAATGCTTTCTCACTTTAGCTTAGACTACAAACTTTAAATATTTCACTAAGTTAAAAAAAGAAACAAAGTTTACAGTGTATAAAGCTAATTAGCCTCTAATTGTCACTGTGAGGGCGTTAGCATGCTAAGTTTAGCTTTTTTTTAATAGAGCTTTAAGCGCAGCTGTGGACCAGCTGTGTTTTTTGGTTTAAGTGTTGGTTAATTACAACGATTAGATCCCTTTGCACAGAATAAAGGGAAACCGGTTCAAATTAAAGGTAAACGGCCCAAAGCAGAAAGCAGACAGGAATCCTAGAAGGTTTGAAAAGAAATTATCCGTTAAAATATGTTTTGTTTGGGCACACAGACACCTATCATTACTGTAAAAGTACATTTCTGTTTATTTAAAGCGAGTTTATTAGGGTTATAGCCGTCTGACAGTTTGATCCACACCTGTCCCAATCGTTGCCGTCGTCACGACGACCGTAATGTGCGATGGCCTCTGCGTTTGTCTGAGCGGAGGCATGCCTTTGTCTTTTTTAGCCTGCGGCGATCCCTCTGGGTTCAAACCACAGCTGAACAGAAGGAGGCTGCGGTCGGGGAAGGAAAGCAGCCGGCCCCGATCTGCTCCTTTTTCCTCCAGTCCGTTCTGGACGCTTTCTGTGTACTCGCCGCCAACTGTTGCGAAACGCCCGACCGGCAAAAATAGACGGCAAGGAGACGTCGAAGACTGAGCTGGAGGAGGAAGGGAGGAGGTGGAGGAAAGAAAGAAACCAAGCTTTGTGTTTTAAGACCGTTCAAGACATTTTATTGTCACCTTTTTTTTATTTTTGTACAAAGAGCTTCACAAAAAGTACGAAGAAGCTGTCGCAGACGCCACGAAGCGGAGGACATCACACGACCAGATCGGTGCCACAGACAGGAGAAGAAGAAGAAGATAGTAAACATTTTCTAGTCTTTTAGGGCTTTTCGGAGTAGTGTCCAACTTTTTTTTTTTTTTTTCTTCCTTAAAACCCACGAGTAACCAAGAGAAGCCCACTAAATTCCTCCGACGGCTCCAAAATAAAATACTGTCTGTGATGCTTTCTTTTTTTTTTTCCACTGCTGATCGATCGGCGAGAGCCAAAGTGCGACAGGAAGTGAACGTGGACTCAAACCACCGGACTCCGGTGTGCAAAAAAATACACTTTCTGTTCCCGAACCAGTCATCTGATTGTTTAGTTTTTCTAATTAATAAAAACAACATAAAATTAACTTTTTTTTTACAGTGCTGATTCATTTTAGGGCATTTTCCCCGTTTTTAAAGGGATAAAAGTGTAAAAAAAAATATGCATAAAAATTACCTGACTCTTACTGCAAATTTTCCTTTTTTATGTAAAAGTAGCTTTGTATTTATTTGATTTTTGTGTTTCTTTTTTTTTTTTTTACAAAATCTATTTTATTTATCTTTACAGGAGTTAAGGATCCCAGAAACAATCAATCTGAAGAAAATCACATCTTTCTGTGGAGACGTTTCGTCCTCCTGACACAATCAAACTCGTCCTTTGATTAACTTTACAGCTCAAATAAATACATCTAAAAAGGACGACAACAAGGGAGGAAAACACTAAATCACTCTCTAAAACTGAGTGCGTTTACATCTGGTGGTTTTTATACAACGAGCCCGAAGCGTTCGACTCGAACGTCCCGCCTGCTGAGCGGCGAGCGGCGGCTGCTCGGATCAGCGTGCGCCTTAAAGTCCCCGGCGGAGCTGATTATTTGTTTTTTGTTTTGTTTTCCTTCTGTCAGCGTTCCGAGCTCGGAAAGTCCTGGAAGGTGCGCGTGTTTTCCTGCGGATCGGCAGAAAGGGTCGCGATGAACCCGAGCGTGTTTTCTCTCTTTTCTTTCTTAAATTTTAAGTCTCGGTTTTTTCCTCGACCGTCTCTGAGATCACGCTCTGCTTCTCGGCTCTCGCGTCTCCGCCGTCCTCTTGTGTTTCCTGCTTTCGCACCTGCACCTCCTCGTCCTCCTCCTCCTCCTCGTCTTCGTCCTCTGGCCGAACGTCGTTCATGGCCGTCTCTGGGAGGTTCCTCTCGGCGGGGCCGGCGCCCTCCTCCTGAGCCTTCAGCACGGTGCACAGCTCCATCTCGTGGATCTCCACGTCGAACGGGGTGGCTGGAGGCACCGAGGGGGGACACTTGCAGCCGGCGCAGCCCTGAAACCACAGAGAAAGCGGAGGGGTGCGGGGTTATTTTCAGTTCTGAGGGCGGCGGCGTGAATGTACCGTAGCATTTAGCGGCGCGGCTCACAGAGATGTTGATGGCCCGTGGCAGGCGACCCGTCCGGATCCAGGGGTGGACCTGGCTCAGCTCCTTCTTCTGGTCGTCTGTGAAGCGAGGCTGGTGTTTCTGCAGGCTCCTCAGGGCCTCGCGGTCCTTCTGCAGCACCGTCTCCATGTCCCTGTTGTTCACACGCAGGACAGGAGGGTCAGCGTTAAGGAGCTTTCTGTCACAACGTGGCTACAGGCTGGTTAGAATGCGCCAAAGTATTCAACGATGGCAGGCCATTGTTTCATATAATCAAACCACACTTCTGTCTTTAACCACCTTCTTTTCAACGGGACATTCTTACAAGTTTTAATTTAAGTATCTAAAACATTTCTAACGGTAAATATTACACTTCAAGGTCTCCACAACTGAAACTGTATTCATAAAACAAAATAAGATATCCAAAACGCTTCAAAACAAGATTAAATGGCTTTTAACATTTAATATTTAGACTGAATATTTATTACAGATATCTGTAATTAAACTCTCATGAGAAACTAACATTTCACATATTTACCTTGCAGCTGTTACAGGTAATAACTTCCATTAAATGTTTTATTTTAAAGTGTCGTCCCATCAGTTTCATCACAAATAACAACATATCTCCAGTTACTGATGTCTGAAATAGATTTTTAACCAGACCTGATATGATTAAAGGGTCTTTTTAGTCACATTTTTATTTTATACTTAAAATGATACTTGCAATATCTTGACGTAACAATGTTTTATAGGCATTTAAATGACTAATAAATACTTGTAGTTTTATTTAGGATTTGTTCCTCCTACATTAATAGATTTTACTTAAAGCTCCGCTCGTACCTGACAGGAAGCTGGTACGTCATCATGACCTTGTTGTCCGTGTTGGCCATCAGCAGCCAGATGGGGTCCTGCAGGACGCACTTGATGAACTGCTCCTCGCCGCCGTCGCCCCCGCCGCTGCTGCCCCCTGCTGGCTGCTTGCGGGAGTGGTCGTTCTCCGACGAGTCGATGCTGCCGAAGTACTTGCTGGTGTGGCTGCCCTGGCTGCTGCCTGAGGGGGACGACACAGTTAAAACCTTAAAGTTAGGTTCACTGAGTTGGAACGAAACACGGCTGCTGGTCCATTAACACCGCTTTGTGTCCAAATGTTTAGTTTTTTAAAACTTCAATAAGTTCACATTCAATTTAAAACTTCTACTTGTAAAACCTACAATGAATGTAAACACAATATAGTCAGTTTTGAACAGAAAAAAAAGTGTTTTCATGTCATAAACTGATGTATAAAAGTCAGATAACACTAGAAAGGCTGAAAATAAATTTGATCTATCTGACATTATGAACAAATATGTTAAAAATCAGAATCTCATTAATCACTAGAAAACTGAATCATTCTGTTTGACTCAGATACACAGATTTTACGTTAATTAATTTAATGTGTAGTGTGTGTGTGTGTGTATATGAAACCAAAAGGACCCAGGTGCCTCTTTCTGACAGGTCTGTAAATGTTATTTATTTACTGTACGATCCTCATAAAACAAATTAAACACGCGTCTGATGTAACTATGAATGGTAGCGGTTTCCCCTAAAACTAAGATATCTGCAGAAAAAAAACAAAAAAAACTTAGTTTGTGCCGCAGGCGTGTGACCAAAAACAACAATCAAAGAAACAAAAAGAAAACCACAGGTGCAGCTTTACTGAAAATGAAACGGAAACGCTCGTCAGAGACGCACAGAAAAGGAAACGGGGGGGTTTGTTCGGTCTGTGTGTGTCGGAAATGAGAACGGGGAAAAACCCCGAAAAAGAAGCAGCGGAACTAGATCCGGAGAAAAAGCTGTGAAGATGTTCCGAAGGGAGAACCAGACGGAAAAGATTAACTGGTGCTAAAAACCTAAAGAGTCGTGGGTTCATCGCGCTCGTCTTTCTGCGCCTACAGACAAATCAGAACGCTGTCTCAGTACTTCCTGTTTGTGGCAGACTGACCCACCAAGGACTGTGAGAAGGTGCTGATGTCACCAGGAGCTGCAGCTCTGTGCAAAAGTCTCGAGTCATCCTCGTCCCCAAGCAGCCAGACTTTCTTGTAATTGTTAAAAGGAAGGTTTGACAAAGTTCTCCTTTGGACTTCAGCTGTTTTTTCATCCATTCTCTGTCCAGTTAGTAACATATTATCAAGTGAGTGCTTCAAAAAATAATAAAGAACACTAATTCTATCAGATGAGCTGCATCTGAAAAACCAGACATGCTTCATCCTTTAGCTGATCGACTGAATGTCAAGTTAGCAGCTAAAATAGTTCTTTTAGAATCACCTCACTGGTGCTAAAATGCTTTTTAGTGTGTCAAACTGTGTTGTTTTAAATATTTCTGAATGTTTGATTCCAAGAACTAAAGCACACGAGTCAAACTCTGTCCCTCGGGGGCTGATCTCCTGCATGTTTTAGACATTCTTGCTTTAAAACACCTGATTTAAACAGACGACTCGTGGGCGTGCTGATGGAGAACTTGGTGATTTGGTGAGGAGGTGATTAAACCGTTAGAATGAGCATCAATAGAGACGCTCAGACATGATGGCGTTCAGCTGATCGGGATGTTTGAGTGTTTCAGATCGACTGAAACTGAGTTCAGAGAAAGTTTCTCACCAAGGATGAAGTCTTACTTTACAGCTTTGTCCAGAAAGATTTGGAGGGAGGATATATTTACCTTACTGTGGCGATAATTCGCTGTCCGAGGCGGCGCGAACGGACGTATCCTGGCGAGCGGAGGGGGCAATTTTATCCCCTCACCAGGCGCAGCGGGTGGAGCCAGAGGGTGGTTAACTCTGCGGTGGCCATCTTGGTTTTTTGACGTGGCAACCCAAATTTCGACAGGGACTCGTGTCTAGACACATCTATGCACCAAAATGGAAGTCGGCGTGTCGCTTATTTTTCAAGTTCAAGGACGGACGGAGAGCATTTCCAAGCCCCCGCTTTGTGTTGCAACGGGACAAAAAAAACATTTAACATCAAGAGTCCCGCCCTTAGAGTCAAAAACGCTGCTGAAAATGTTCAATTTTTTTTTGTTTCAAGTCAAGCGGGTCAGATTACCTTGTTCAAGTTTAAAAATCAAAGACTGAGGTTACAGAAAAACAAGCATCAGTCAGCAGTAAAAAGCTGCTGTCGGCAGAACCCCACCTTCTCCAAAATAGACCACCGACACATGAAGTGGTTATGAAACCGTTTACATGACATCTGGACAGACAGAGCCCAGACCCTAAGTATAAAAAACTCACTCAAAGCATCAACAACAAAGAGCGTCGGGCTGTTTATGTAATGGTTTATGTAACGTTCTTGTTGTCAAACTGACTGACTGGAAATACGGATGTGATTTAGCACAGAAATGACTGTTCTGTGACCTGTGAAGACCGCTTTGACAGAAACTGTCTCTTAACGTCCATCGTGGTGTGTGTGGAGGAACAGAAACAACAACAAAACAAAAATTAAAAATCTACTGACTGGTGCCGCTGGTGCCCGAGGAGCTGCAGCCGTTGGAGCCGGAGCCCGAACCCGAGGACCTGGTGCCTGAGGACCCAGAGCCGGAGGCGGCCGAGCCGGTGCCTGAGCGCGAGTCTTCCTGCAGCAGCAGGTCCAGCAGGTCGCTGGAGGTGGACATGGCATCCTGGTTGGACTCGATCGCTTCAGCCTGAGTGAGACAAATTAATGAATTTATTGTATTAAAAAGGAATCAATATCGCCCGCCGACTTTCTTGCACGAGTTTGAAACTAAGTTTTGAGAAATGAAAAGGGTGCAGCTCCTGGAAAGACAGTCAGTTAGCGCTCAGAGTACGTGCTGTGTATGACTCTCAGCTTTTAACTCAGTATCTGTAAAACTGACTGAATCAGAACTATTTTTTTGTCTGCTAAGGTTGATTAGCTGTGGCAGCCATCTTGAACTGGACTGGTTCCAACGTACAATGATTACAATAAGTGTCATTAAAATCCATCCACTGGTTCAGGAGATATTTTGTTAACAGACTGTGAAAACCATACAAAGGCAAAAATCACTTACATTCTCAGCCTCCTTGGAGGTACCATCAGAGCTCCTCTGATTGGCTGGGTTCTGGCCCCCAGTGGCCCCGCCCTGTGCAGAAGGCGGGGCCTGCTGTGATGTCACCAGCGCCGCGGCGACCTCCAGGCGGCTGCTAGGTGGCTCCTCCAGCTGCAGCAGGTTGAGGGGTGAGGAGCAGCGGGACTGGAAGAGGGGGGACTCGGCCCCGTCGCGGTCTGCGGGCGTCTGAGTGAAGGACTGCGGCGTGCTGCTGCGGGACGGGGCGCACGTGCCCGGGACGGGGACTGGGTTGGACACGGAGGGGACAGGGACCGGGGGGATGCCGAAGTAATTGAAGTTGGGATTGTAGAACTGTCCGGGCTGAGAAATGGGCGCCCCCATCTGGGGGAACATGTAGTTGGGCAGAACCAGGGCCATCATGGGAGGTACCATCTGGGTCGGGGGGAAACGCGACGGGTCGTGGACGGGGACAGGGACGGGGAGGGGCTGCGCGAGCGGCGGATAGACGGGGTAGATTGGAAGCATACCGGGGGCGAAGGGGGCGGAGGGAATGCTGGCCTGGGAGCCCACAGAGGGCCAGGAGGAGGAGTTTGTGGGCGCTCCGAGGGGCCCGCCGAGCGACACGGGGACCGCAGTGGCTCGGGGGTCCTGACGGTTCCCGTTCAGGCCTAATGAGCTGTGCTGGTCCGACGACTCCTGGTGCTTGAGTCTCTTTCCACCGCGGCCCCGTCTGTGACCGGTGCTTCCTCCTGCAGCCGGGTAATCCCGAGAACAGCGAACTCCTGAGGAGAGACAACAACACCAGGTTTAGTTTTTCACATCAGTCAGCTCATAACATCACATTTAAAGATTCTTTGTAGTGTTTCAACTTTCTGTTCCTTAGTCAGAAATCATGATTGTTTTCCTGTTTATTTATTTAATGGTTTTCTAACTACATCTATTACTTCTAACTACATCTATTAGTACTTTTAGCTACTGTAGTCTTTCATATAGCTAAATGTTCAGCTCGTTCAGGAGATGGGTGACTTTTGTTGTTTGTAACTTTCAAACTTTTCAAATGATTTACGTTTAATTACACCAAGATCTCAATTCCTTCAAAAACATTGTTCTCTAATGATGCCATTTTTTCTACATTTAGCTTTTAGCTAACCCTTTGATATTTTCAGCTTTTAGTTAGCCTTTTGTTAGTTTTAGATCTTAGCTACACTTTTACTACTTTAACTTTAAGATAAGATTTTGATATTTTTAATTAGCCTTTTGCTGCTTTTAGCTACAATTTTTCTACTTTTAGCGTTCGCTATTAGCCACCCTGTTGCTACTTAAGCTTTTTACTACATTTAGCTAGTCTTATGCTACTTCTGGCTTCTAGCTTCCATTTTGCTACTTTTAGCTTTTCAGTAACTTTTTGATACAATGAGCTTTGACCTAGTGTTTGCCATTTTAAGCTTTTAACTAACATTTTGCGTATTTTAGCTTGTAGCTAGTGTTCTGCTTCGTTTTGGAACTAACAGCTCAGTTTCAGCAGATTCAGCACTCGGGCGTCACGCTGCAGAAAAGCCTACTTCTTTAGTTATTAACAGTGATTATTAACGAGCAGAGTTTGGGTGTGAGCGTGTTTGTATTTGACCTCGGGACAGAGCAGCCGGGGTGGGGCAGTGCACAGTCGAAGACGTCGTCTGGTCCAAGACGCGCAGCTTGCTGAGATCCTTGAAGCGTTCGAGGAACGCCTGCTCCTCCTGCTGAGTGTGGGCGGACAGCACCTCCTTGGTCAGTCCTAGCCGGCTGGCTCCTCCTCCTCCTCCACTTCTCCAGCTGTCTCTCTCTGACTGACTGGCTTGAGCCTGAGGAGGAGGAGGAGGTGGCGGTGGGGGAGGGAGGGAAGACGGGGTAAAGGCGGTGTTAGCGGGCGGCGCTGGAGCACATGTGAGAGGAGTCAGGGTGGCGGTGGGAGGGGTCGGTGTTGTAGCTGGAGGAGGGGCCAGGGTTGGAGTGGTTGGAGCGTCCTCCATGATGATGTCTGACGGAAGACAAAGAACGACCGAGTGTCAAAAACAAAACGTAACATTTAGGCATCTTCGTTCATTTTCTCCTGGTTAACTGGTTTTGTTCTACCTTCGCATTAAGCTAAAATCTTTGCCTCTACAAATACTTGTGCTGGCACACGTGCACGATTAGCTGCTGTTGCTTTGGACAAGAAAACATTTAAGACAATCTGACAGTCTTTAAAAGCTGAAAACACACCGAGTACTCAGAGACACGACACACGTGCTGCAGGACCTACGAGTCTAAACTTCATCAACATTGTGTTATCATCATGGTGGACTTTTAATAAGTAACTTGAAACAAAAACAATAATGATTAACATCATGTAATAAAACGACTCATACAAGTTAGAAATCTCTGAAACCAAACTGTGACCGATTGGAGACAAAAAGAGAGAATCAAATCTGATCAAACTGAAACCTGATTAGATGTAATTTGGGACTCATTCTCAGGAGTGTTGGGCTTTATTTGCAGTTACACACATAAGCAAAGGTCTTGTAAGGACCAATCAGGGTCATTCCAACCCTGGGGTAGGGGCAGATATGAACAGTTTAGAAAGTTTTGTAATTTCTCGTAACTTTGCGTCTCCAACTTGTTGCCAACAGCGTCAGTCCCAGAGATACAAGCTTTAACACAAACTGCAGTAAAAACATCAGAGCTCTGTTACTGAATACCTTGCATCAGTCATAGAAAAATTCAACTCGACTGAGTCTATAAATCAGGATAAAATAAGTAGGTGTTTTTCCTGCTGTACCAACTCGTTTAACTTTTATTTTTCCCCCACTCAGGCTGCTCGTTCTGTACTCATTTCTATAAATCAAGATGCTTTTTGTCTAAGAGTAACAGTCTAAAACTTTTGCTCTAATTGAGCAAAATGACAAATTTTAACCAGAATGTGACAGATTTAGAAGGAAATACCCAAAGAGAAAAGTTTACACAGATATTATTGTCTAGTAGTGTCTACCCAAAAAACAAGTTCCTCCTCGATGCCATTTTTAAGTGGGCACTGTCATGTCTTGGTCTTCCAAAGACAGTCGTGTTTAAACGTTAAAAAAACCCAAATCGGAGCGGTTTTCACTCTGATTCATAATATTAAGGAGATGGAGGCAAACATTTTTCCACTTTTGGCTCAAAAAGGACTAACTACTTAAAAAACAAAAAAACACCCTTCAAAGATTACAAACATAAATAATGTTATATGTATGGAGTTTTTCTTTACTACCGCAGGACTTGAACTGATTTTAAAAAAGAAACACATTAAAATGTAAACAGTCAAAATGGGATTAAGGACCAAAAGAGCTGGAAAAGCTGCTAATCTGATGAAAAACAGAATGAGTTCACCCACCATCTGCAGTTTCATTAAACATTACATTTCAAGAAGGTCAATTTGGCCCCGTCCACACAACTCCAGATAAATATATACCGTATTTTCTGCAATATAGGGCGCACTGTCAATGAACGGTCCATTTTTGAACTTTTTGTCATATATAAGACGCACCGGACTATAAGGCGCATTGTGCACCTCCCAATTTTTGTAACTTTGAGCGGACCGCACTCCATTTAAAATGGAGGATTTCGCTGCTCTAGCGGAGCTGGTTCGCCTGTATCAGCATTTATATGATCCCTCTATGAGAGATCACAAAGATAATCAAACTGTTCAAAACCCACGGGAAGATACTGCACCGCCGTAAGCGTCAAGTATAAACTCCTCTACCGCTCGCCATGGGCGGAGCCCTGCATGACTATAACTGAGCCTTGATGCTGCGAGCGGTGCAGCTCTGTAGTTTCACCAAAGTCGGACTAAAACATCACGACTTCTTACAAATATAAGGTGCTCTGTTGTTTTTTGAGAAAATTGACGGCTTTTAAGTGCGCCTTATAGTACGGAAAATACGGTATACACGTGTGTTTATATATAAACCGGTTTTCTGCTTTGTTTGCTGCTCTATTACTTTCACAAATACAGGTTTTAGTTTTTCATTACGCTTTTCTGAAGTATAGATTTTTTAAAAACTTAATTTTTAGTCATGGGAACATGTTCTAGTTGAGGGGTGTTGAGAGCCATATGTGTGTGTGTACTCGTACATAAGTAATAATAAATAAATTTGTTTAATTTCATTATTTCTGAAGCTATGTGTTTGAACGTATATTTCTTCTGGCATCACCCTCAGCGCCTCCACCTCCAAATACGTAGGTTTTCAGAAACGGCTGCGTCACAACCTATTTTTGTGCAGGCCCCCTGTCACTTTGCCCCCGTAGAAACCAAAACAACAATTGGGCCGATCTTCAAGGTTATTCGCTTCATCCCGATTCTGTTATTAAACTTTGATTAGTTGATAACTAAGCGGAAACCAGAAACAATATTAAAGGAAAAAAAAATCATTTAGGTAGGATCTTTAGCCAAACTAAGCTCATTTTAAGTATTTTGTTAATATTGATGGTCTAGCCCCCTTGTGGTGCAGCATGGGTGTTACAGCCTTTTTGTTAGAATAAAGTAGACTGGGTAAAAAAATCTATTTATAAGAATTTCTGGAGCAGTGTAGACAGGGCCTTTAAGTAATAAACTTGTTCTTTTCGTGATCAGACTGTGTAATAAGGTTAGAAAGCTTAATTAGAAAAAACAAAAAAAAAAACCAAAGATCTTCATTTTCCAACCATGGACCTGCGGAGAGTAAGAGTGTTGACGGTGCCCACCTGACTCGGGAGGCTTCTTGTCTCCTACATGGACGATGGTGCTGCTGAAGCTACACTGAGACGTAACTGAGGCTACACTCTCTGCCTTGGAGGCCATGGTCAGAGGAGGCAGAGGAGGTGGTTCACCTACGAGGTTAACTGAACCACCTGAAGAGACATCATCATCACAGTTCACAGAAACACAGCTTTGTTAGTGATCTTAGAAATGTGCAAACTCATGAGCTCACATTATTTGGATTGCATGTGTGGGTCATTAGTTTTGACCACCTAATTATTTTTGATAACACTTTATTAAAGAACAAATGCCACAACTTGGGTACCTTTGCCGTTGCCGCTGGCGTCGGGCTGCTTGTCGTCATCGGACGTGGAGGAGGCCGTGCAGGAGGAGGAGCCACACTTCCTTTTGACGGTGTTAGGAATGTTACAGCTCTCCAAATATCTGCGTGAAACAAGAAGAAAAAACAAACAAACAACTGAATTAAATGTTCACAAAGGACTGGACAGAAAGGGCTTCAGTCTGGCGCACGGACCTGATGATGCTGTCCAGACAGTTGATCTGCTGGTAGGAGTATCCAGTTGAGGGCTCCTTCTGCGCAAGCGGGGCCGGAACCAAAGCTTTGGGCGGTTGTGTCAAGTCCGCTATCAGACTTTTGATCGGATCGCTGTTGATGGTTCTGATTCCTGCTGCGCCTTGATGGGAACACGGGAGGGGGAACGTTAAAAGCTGGACATCGAGTTTGCTTTGAACCGACAGAAAGACGCCGAGCGTTTGAAGTCTGTTTGTTTTCGTGTAACTTCAGATCTATGAAAAACAAGAAACAGAACTCCAGCCAACTGTCCTTTCATCTCACCTGTGTTGGTGTTTTTCCTCGGTGGTGGACGGTTGCGGGACTCGATGAAAACCTGCTGCCCATTGGTCTTCACCATGTGAACGTCTTTGCAGATTTGCTGGAACGTCATCTGGAAATAAAAATAAAAAAATGCATCCATTAACTTTACGCTGAAGGACACGAATGGCTCGTCCGAACCTGCCGTGTTTGTCGTACGAAAAGCAGATCGGCATCGGGACTCACGGGTTTGTGCGCAGACACCGTGGCGACGGCTTCCTCCACAGCAGGGCCGTTGCTGTCGCTGGAGGAGGCGGCCGAGGCGCTGAGGTGCTGCTGGTGGGAGCGGCGGGAGCCCAGGGAGCCGCTGGAGCCCCTCGCTCAGCTGGACGATGTCGGGCGTGGTCACCCGGCTCTCGCAGCCCATCGGGGGGGTGAACACGTCTTCATTCAGAGGGCTCCTAAAAACACGGAGCACTCCGGTGAAACTCGGAATGGGCTGAATCCCATTTTGGGGCATTCTAGCTCTCAAAACATTTAAAATCTCACGTGTAATTTATTTTACTGACACAAATACAAATATGTTGTTTTGTTTGTTGTCTTCTGAGGAGTTACATTATATATATATATATATATATAAACATCTGTAATCTGTTTAATGTATCTCAACTTTTGCTAATAGGTAAAAAACAAATCACGTTTCTCTGATAAATATGAAAAAGCTTACGTCCGGACTTTGTGGCGCCCAACAACGAACGCCACCTTTCTGCTCCAGGGGTTGACAAAGGAAGACCAGCTGGTGTCGATGGTCAGGTATTCGCCGTTGCGGGCACACATCCGCAGCGGCGAGTAATCGAACGGCTGCCCTGCAAACTGAAAGACTGGAAACAGACGCCAGGAAGCGTTACAGCTTCAACTCGAGAACAGAGATGGTGTTTTTGATCAGCTGCTAACAGCAAAGTGCTTAAAAAGTTCATTTAAATGTGTTTCGAGCTTTAAGCCCAAAGAACCGACAATTAAGACCGTCACAGCAAAGTGATGGCTCCTTAGAAGGAGAATAAAACGGGCAACAGGCCAACGGTTTGTGCAGATGAACAGACTCACTCTTTTCGTGAATGGCCACCATCATGGGCCGGTCCTCTGGGTGGATGTAGAGCAGGATGGGGGTCCCCACCAGGTCCTGGGGCAGGTAGCCCAGCAGAGGCACTGCCCTGAAAAAAACACACCGAATGACACATTTACAGAGGAGACGAGTGAAGAGTTACATAATCTGACAAACCAGAGTTTTATCCGTGTTAACTTAATCTTGTCAAAACACAAACACCAGAATAAAGTCGCTGCTGCGACTGAACCGAGTGACTCTGCTGCCAGACGGGAGCACAGCGGCGACAAAGACGGGGTCACCCACCTCTCGTCGACTTCCTGGAAGAGGCAGCTGGGAGTGTGACTGGTGGTGAAGATCCTCTTGTCTGGGGGGATACGAGGAGCTGACGGGCACAGAGAGAAACAAAGAGAGGAAAATAAATAAATAAATAAATAAGATGAAAAGCACATTTGTGACTTCAGTTCGCCTGACCAAATCAGTCAGATCCTTGTATTTGCAGCATGTTCAAGGTTCATTTGCATGAAAGCCGCGCTGATGGTGTGTATTTAATGCATATTCAGAAGAACATGGTCCTTCACGCCACTCCTGTGAGGCAGCCTGTCGTCCCCTTTGTGTTAGAAACACACATAAACACCGTCTACCCTCCTCTAAGATTTAGTCAAAGTGGGACTCTCGGATGTTTACAGAGACTTTGGACCTCTGAGTCCGAGAACCAGATGTCCTCACACAGTTTTGTCTGCACATCTTGTTTTGTCTCCCTACTGAACCACAGCACCTAACACATAGTAAACATTAATACGTGCTAAAAGTTAGCGGACCAGAACTAAACGAGAAGGGACGGCATTTAGTTTCTGTGCTCCACTTCTTAAAATCGGGCCTGAAGATAAGACTGCTTACTGCAGCTTTATCGCTTAATTTAACTACATTTTAGCTGTTTAAAACAACATATTACTGTTAAATGTATATTATAATAATCTTTTGAATGTAATTTCTCCTTTTAATGGATTTCCCTGAATCTGGAAAGCATCTTGAATTGTCCTGTGTACGAATACAAATGAACTAAAGAGGTAGTTGGCATCTATGGAAAGGCTATGAACAGTTAATATCTTACCTGTTGGAGGCAGCCGGTTTAACAAGCTCAGTTTGGAGAAACAGAGTTTAACTCTGACCACACTGACGAGCTAATGGCTAGTTTGAGAACAGCAAAGACCAAAGTGGATTGCCTTAAACAAATCAAATTTGAAACAATTTATAGTAGTTTATAAACTTTTATGCTGTTGTCAGTTTTGCATTACTCGGTTAATCCAATAGGAATATTTTGAAATTCCATCCAGCTGCACAAAAAACCCACAGCTAGCTGCTACATCCAACCATAGAAACCTCTAAATAATTGTGCAACCACAATGACGCTTTTGAGATTGGAGTTTTGTTTTTTGTGTCACAACAATCCACTTTAGTCGTGGTCTTGCTCAGATTAGCCGTTAGCTCATCAATCCTGCCAAATCAAACTATTCCTCCAAAGTGAGGTTGTACTAAGAGCTATCTATAACAGGTAAGGTATTAACTGTTCATCTTCTAAAGAGCCGAATAATTGCTTGAAATCATTTTATTTAGCAGATTTCTTACAGGTTCCTTTCAAACAAATATCACAAATATCATATTTAATGTGAACATGTTGCTTGTTGTTCTTGCAGAGGAACGGATTGAGTCAAAGCCTTGAATCATGAACATTTATGCACCCATCTATCAGAGTCCTCGGGGTAAATCTGAGCCAAATATACAGACAGGTCTTCAGTTTTTTTTGCTTCTTATTAGTGGACTGTTACTGCCGACATCTGAACAGTTCTGTGTGTTTTAATGTCCTGTTTAGTCATGTATGTAAACTATTTGTTTAAATGTAAAAGTGAACGGTGTCAAATACCTTCGTATCCAGAGTGAACTCGCTCTGCGATGAGCAGGCAGCAGGGCTGCGGCTCCGCGGCGTCAGAGTCCCTCAGGGTGAGCTGGTAGGGCGTGAGGCGAAACGGGTAGTAGCGCATCTCTCCGCCCTGCGCCCGGTCGGCGCTGATCCGGCAGAACATCGACTTCTCCTGGGTGCAGTCGACAGGAGAGGCTGGAGGGGAGGACGGAGTTCAGTCGCATTTCACATCACAGCTCCTAATGTTGTTCATCTCTCCAGTTTCAGTCAGGGATGCGTCAGAGTTTGTTTTGTTTTTTTTTCTCACCAAGTTGTTTCCTAACTGTAATTTTCTAGTCAGAATGCTTTTCTCGACATAACACCTACCACCCATCCCCACCTCTTAAAGTCTTTCTGACATCGTAGTTTATTTTGAAAGGATAATTAAGTGAAAACTATGTTCATGGATGGGCTTAGCTTTACTGTCAGAGTATGGGCAACGCCCTCCATGTTGAATGTTACCAGAGACTAAGGAACAGAACGGGGACAGTGATATATTTAAAGAAAAATCTAATAATTAAACAAATTCAGTCGTGAATCAGCTCACCTGAGCCGATGCAGGAGGCCCAGTGGGGCAGGCGGCAGGGGGCTGTGCCGCTGTAGAAGGTGCTGACGTCCTGTGGAGCCAAAAGCTCAGAAAACATCGTCCCCTGGAGACACTCGGGCTTACAGCGCAGCAGGGACGAACACTGGGGGGAGACGTAAACGACCCTCCCCGACAAGAACGACACGGCCATGGAGAACGTGTCCTAAAGGAGAAAGACAAGACATGTTTGACTTTTGAACTTTCTCTCAATTAAAATCCTTCAAACTGGTAGCTTTAAGCCGGTTTTTACCGTGTTTTTGAGGGTGTACTCTGAAGTGATGTTGTCGAGCTCCTCGATGGTGAAGGTGGACAAGTCCAGACTGCAGCCATGACACTCCTCCACGCTCCACTGGTGGTAGTACTCCCTGTTGGCTGCAAACATTTCACATGTCTGGGTTAGGGAGCTATCCAGAAACTGTCCCGTCTCATCATTAAAGAAACAATGTCCTCCGTCAGAAACGTTCCCAGCCGTATTTCCCCTCACCTCGGACTTGTCTTACACACTGAAGAGCGTATTTGAGAGCACTCAAGGTGCTGGAGTGGCCCTTGGCTTTGCGCTCAGGTGGCAGGCGGACCTTCAGCTCCTTGATGGCCTTCATCAGCTCTTTCTGAGTCTGGAGCCTCGCCGACTGGTCGCTGCTCCAGCCGGAGGTGGAGGGGGGGTCGTGCTCGGAGCTGTTCGACAGCAGGCTGTAGGCCAGAGAGCTGTTGGGAGGCGACAGGCTCTGGAAGTTGGAGCTGGATGATTTAAAAAAAAAAAAAAAAAAAAAAAGAAGTAGGGAGAATACAGATTAAGTGATGGTAAAGACATCAACATCTAGATCGTCTTCATCAAGTTCTGTACAGGCTTTCTGAAGGTCGTTCTGAAGGCTGCCGTTTCCACCCAGTACCTGACCATTTTCTAAGGAATATTCTTTTTATTTTTGCTTTTAAGCCACTTAACTATAAATCATTCCTACACTCAAGACATGAACCAATGCTGTGTCGACACAAAACCTTCAGAAAGTCTGAAAAACTATTAACAAAGACCAATTTAAAGTGCTACCAGAAAGTCTGACTCTGTGGACATGAAACAAAAACAAAAAAAAGAATCACGGTGATTAACATCTTTGGCACAGCGCTGTCGATGCTTTTATTATTACTAACTCGGAGAAATTTGGTGGAAAAATGACACGAGTTTCCTGGAATCAGCTGAAGGTATCTGTGCAGCAAGCAGCAGCTGATGTTATGATAAAAACATTAGCTCAAAAGACTCGAAACATTTTCGCAGAAGTGTCAATCGCGGCTGAGATTATTAAACACAGGAAGTACAACGATGTCATATTCACCACGGAGGGCATCGGTTTGAATATTTGACGCCAGTCAGAAGAAGACTGAGCTCCACTGGTAAAAACAGTGAAGGTTTGAGTGTTTCTGCACTGAAATTTAGAGGTTTAAAAAGGTGAATGTCATCCGCACCTTTCATACCAGAGTTTTAGACTAAGAGAAATGACAGAGTTGGAGCCGGTTTAAACTCTGGGAAAAAAAAAAAACAACAAAGAAACATATTTTGACATCTTGTGCGATATCGCAAGATGTCACACAAAGTATGTGTTGTGAATAACTCTGTTACTCCAAACAGACCTCGTGTGATCAGTTGGCGCTTTTAGTAGAAGTTGGGGATGACTCAACTACCACACTAAGTTTGAGCAAATATCTGTTAAATTGGTGAAGTTATAGCCAATTTTGAGTTTGCTAAGGTCTCTTGCGATGGGTTGTGGGAAGCTGAAGTCGATAACAACTGATAATTAGAGGAATGCTCCTTTAAATCAGTGATATTTGACTGCTGTTTGAATCGAAGGTGTCAAGCTACAACTTCTCGAAGGATTTCCTTTTGCAGCTGCACAAACAGAACATCAATCTTAAAAAGGTCTGAAGTGCCTGAACGAGTCAGGAGAGCTCTAAGAAAGCATGAGAAGCGCACGCAGCTGTTCTCCTCCTACCTCTTGTTGCTCTCCGTGGTCTCCAGCATCACGCCGGAGTCCTTCCCGTTGGAGGAGCTGTGACTGTGGGAGCTGCGCGTGGACTGGTGTCCGCAGGACGCGCTCCCCCTCTTCATCCCGCCCTCGCTGTCCCTCTCGCCGGAGTCGTTCCCGCTGGACAGCCCGTCCGTGTCGTCCGAGTTCGTCCCTCTCTGGTCTCCGGACAGGCTTCCGGATCCCGAGCCCGCCGCGGGCGATGACGACCCCCCTCCGGCCGAGTTCCCCTGCTCATGGCGGGTGACGTCGGACTGGTCGCAGCTGGGCTTCTGCGCATTTACCTGCTGCGACTCTGGCTGCTGGTCCTTCTTCTCGTTGGCCCCGGCCTCTCGCACCCGAGTACTGCTGCTGGGCGTTGACGTGGAGTTGTCATAACTCATAATAATGTTGAATGACCGGACGGCTAGACTGGAGCAACTCGAACTTAGGTGGGACTACTGTGTACATACAAGTGTAACATAGTTGGTGGCTCCAGGTAAGAAGAAAGGAAAAACCCAAACAGATTTTTGGTTTAGGAGTCAGAAACTGTGACTCCCCCTGTTTGGATGTTTTTTTTTTTTAAATCTCTAAAAGCCAGCAGAGTGTTGTTTTTGATTATGTGGAGAAAAAGTGTCACTCAAAGTCGCGCAGACAACAGATGAACTCCTTGTTATGAAACAGGCTTGGCAGAAGCGCTCGAACAGATGGGACGAGCGATGGCGAGGCAGCGTGAGAAAACCAGCTCTTGGCGAGAGCAGAGGAAAAAACAAAACAAAACCAGAAAAAAAACTCCTTTAACTCCTGCTCCGGTCTTCTCAGAGATGCGTTGCTCTCGGTGCTAAAGGCCACCTAAAATTAAAAAAAAAGAAGAAAGAAACAGAGGAAGAAGCAGCTTTAGAAATCTGCAAACACCATGAAGCCTCTGAAGAGCTAAAGTTTTAAATAGACAAAAAAAAAAAAGTGTTCATCGGTTTATCTTGCTGGCCTTCAAAGAAAACCTGAACATGGCCATGAAATGTTTTCTCTGCATGTAAGAGAGTGTGGGTGTTTCAGGCCGAGCCACAGATTATCTACACATACAAGGAAAAAAAAAAACACCTTGTGTTGTGCACAGAATGACTAATCTGCAGGTCCTATTTGCATGCTGCAAGTGCGTATACATCTGAATATAAAAGGAGGTGCACTAAAGCCAAAATTACTCCGGTCGTCAGAGCAGTCCCCTTTTACTCAGTCAAAATAAACACAAATCTCTGGTAATCAGGAGTAGGTTATCCTCGCGCACATTTATAGTCCCTACCTACGCAAGTAAAAGTCCAGTGCTGTTTATTTCTAGAGCGGAAATGACACCTGCTAATCCCTTAAGAGCTGCAGATGCGACTCCAAGACAACAAAAGCTCCGTCTAAGTCGCCAATCCTCTCAATTTTATACACCTGGCAGCTCCACAGGCTCCCTTTTCCCTGTCTGGAACAGGTGTGCAGAGGTGCTTTACTGCTGACTTTGTCCAGGACGGGTTTAAATGTGCTCCCTCGGGTCTTGACGCAGTGACCGAAAAAAGGCTGACAAAGGTAACAGGTGTGTGCGACTAATGACGACCGTACCTGGGTATTTCGAGTTCAGTGCGACCGAGCTGCCCCGCCGTCGTATTAAAATGCTAATCGGCATTATGTTTGCTCAGATGGATGATGCAGACTCGCGCACGATGGGCTGCGCGCGCCGTGGCCCAGCTGGTTGCAGAGGACACACGAACATGATGGCGAGGGTGTGATCAGGATGCTAAACTCACTGAGGCGTACGGATGAACTGATCAGTTTTCCTGTTTCGCTTCAATTTCTCTTTAAATGAGCTGCGACTGCTGGAGACAAAATTGCAAAGAAATATGCAAATTTTCACTCGGAGACTTGCTGAACAACACGGTCGCACAGAATTTGGGAGACAATTCGCCAGGAGTTTGCATAAGGAGAGCCTCAGCAGAAATACCTCCATAAAACATTACAGTTTCTTATTGGTAGCCTTAGAGAGGAAAATTATGTTTGTTTATGTTTTAATAAACCAACATGGGTCTATGGCATCAGTTACAGAACAATAAGAGCAAACGACAATTAACTTATTTATTATTCTGGCCAATATGTAGTTAGCCAAAATATAACTTTGATGCTTAACCTTAATTACCATGAATTTTTCAACTCTTAAAAAAAACTTGGAAACCTGCTTAAATAGAAACTAAATTGTGGTAATCGGTTGAGTATGCACAAGAACGAGCGGCAGCTGATTATCTAAAAAGTGACAAATATCGGCCGATCAAATTGATAAATATCTGACTGATTAATCGGCATAGTGCAGTGTAAAAGGTGTGCTGCATCTGATACAAAACCAGCTCAAACACGAGCACGTGCACACCCAAACAGTGACCACCTTACAGATATCAGTAACTAACTTTAAAGCCAATTTTTTCATTCATTAAAACTTCAACCCAGAAGACAAGGTACTGCTTGACTAAATCAGTGCTTAGATGTAGTGCAGTCATGAACTATAAAAAAAGAAATGTTTTTGACAAATGTGAGCCAATTAGGATTTAAAAATTTGGGTTTTTGAGTGTCTGACTGGCTGGTCTGTCTCACGCAGATCAAGATAAAAAAAATAAATAAATAAATCGGTCGATTCCGGACGATTAATTGGTGCATTGGTGTTGAAGCGTCTCCTTTCTGGGAGAGTTTCTTATTAGATCCCGTTTTCTGTTTTGGGCACATTAAAGACTCAGGAGGTCTTTGGAGGAAACCGGACCACTACCCAAACGCCTGGAGGACTTCAGAACGTCCCGCTGCTTTCTGCTGCTCTCAGATTCTGTGAATTAGCCTCAGCCTTGGTGCGGGAATAAACACCTGCTGACCGCAGGGTGCTGCAGGAATAAAAGTCCCACTGTTTTTCAAAACGAAATGTACCTGATTCTGTTCCAAACAGTTCCGTTAATGACAAAGTGACTCATGTTCCTCCTGAGCTGCCTGTTGAATGTGTCAAATACATTCCTCGGTTTTACGCTGCTGATCAATTAAGGCCGTTTTCCACGTTTGGCTGTGATCTGGCAACTAACAGCTCAGTGCATCCGAGTTATCCTGCCCTTTTCCCACCCCAGAACTGGACAGAATCAGGCAAGAACATCCCTCATGTTTACAGGTCGTCCTTGCTCTGAACTGATAACCGGGAGGAAAAAAAAAAAAAGTGCTCCAGTGTCTCACTTGCTTTTCTCAGTCTTAAATCACTGCGTATTGACTCTGTTTCGCGCTTGGACGTGCACAACAAGACGTGAATTATCACATTTTCCCTCCTAGATCAATACTGTTTTTTTTTTTTAGGTTATGTAATCCTCTGAGCAAGTGGAAACAATGTGAGCTGAAACTATAAATAAAAAAAAGGTGAAGAACTAAATGTCTGCATGGGACAGAAATGTGCAGGAATAAAAACAGGTGCAGGAGCCATCCGTGAACAGAACAAGAACCTTCCAGACCCCCTGCCAACAAAAGAGCTCCAACAGTTGGTCAGAAAATCTGCCTCCTGTGGCAATGATTCAGATTACAGTGTAATAATTAACAAACAATCAGAGAGCAAATAATCCAAGGGACATGATTGCTCGCAGCTGTTTTTTAGATCAGTCCAGCCTTTGAAAATGAAGCAGCAAGTAAAAGTGTGGCCTGAACAACATGTAAGAAACTAAAGATGATAGGATGACAGGGCTTTGAGCTGAAGCAACAAGATTTATAAATAAAAAACAGCATGCACGCAGCTCTGAGAGGGCAATATCTGCTAGTTTTCTCAAGCTTCTATAGTAGGAATGAGTCACAGCAACAAAAGCTGCAGGTCAGGATGTATTAATAACCTATTATTCAGGGATAAGAATAGAGATTTCTGCAGCCAAGGCTGCACTTACTATGACAACATGCAACAGGCTTTGTGCATAATCTAAACGTGTGTTTATTTAGTGTACATTAGTCCACAAACACTGAAATTCTTCTTATATGGAGGACAAGCTGCGAGCCCCGGTGGTTCAAACACTCCTACACAAAATCACAACAAACTCACAGCAACACGAGCCTGCTGCCCGCCGCGGTGTGCGGGTGGACTCCCGGTGCGGCGCGGCTCCGTGCGGGGACATGTGTCGGCTCCTCCGGGTGAAATACTAGCGGCTCCGGGCGGATCCAACAGAACAACCCGAACCGATTTAAACAGGCAAAGACGGGCAGAGAGAGAGGGCGGAGCCGCCGTGTGAAGCATGGGCGGGCACCGAGCAGCTTCACCCTGTGTACAAACTGCTGCACGTGTCCGCAGCGGTGGTTTCCGCGAGCCCCGTCGGTCTCTGATTGGTCCGCCGGCTGGACCAATCAGAGCGGAGGAGGCCGGTCCCTGTCAGACACGCTGGGCCCAGCTCCGGCTGGAGGCTCGGCTTGTTGAACTTGGGGAGGGATGCGCTCCATTTGCAGCCCGGCTCATGAGGCGGGTCGCCGCCCCGCTCAGCTCCAGATCTCACTTTGACCACGTGACGGATGTGAACAAAACCCAGTTGTGTCGAAGGTCTTAATGCAGTTAATAAAGTCAACTGGGGGAGGTTTAGTCTTTTTATGACTCTATTGCATTTGTCAGCTGTTAATGACATGATAAGGATTTAAGGTGAGGCCTTGTCCCACCAGAAAAGCACTTTCACAAAAACAGTCCCTCAAAATGGCTGCAAAGGCCAGTCCGCCTTAAAGCTGCCTCTGAACATTCCCAAATCACTCATCACAATGAAGCAAGCTTTTCAGAAACCATCATGCGTCATCATCAATATTCTCCTCTGTAATAAATTTGTTTATTGTTGTTTAGGCTTTGAAACCGGGCAGCCGGGCGGGGTCACTCAGAGTGCGTGTCATCACCACATCGCAAAACCAGCTGACCTGTTTGCACGCCACTCATTACGGCTCTGTTCCCACCTCAGTTGGTGGCACAAGCGCACAACAGCGGCGGGTTGACTTGGATCCCCCAACTCCCCTATGTCCCCCTCAATTCATGCACGAATCACCAGAAGTCCTGATTCGAGGCGCCTTTTGTTCTCCATTTACAGGACAGCACCTCCCCTCTCCACTCCTCATCACATCTAGTTAAGTCGGAAGCCAGCTTACGGAAAAGGAATGTGCCTAAACTTACTAAAGTGACAAGTGCCAGGCGGTGAAATGAAAGGAAAATCGAGTAAACCTGCATCAAGACGTGATCTAAACAGGGAAATAAAAGTCAACACAACAGAGGCTGACAAATTGCGACACCCCACGGTATGATTTAATTAATTAATTGGAGCAAATGTTTTGTCACTTAATTCCCCTTCAATCCACCTCGCCCCCTCCGTTTTGAATGAAAACAAACGATACGAAAGCAGTGCTGACAAACTGGAAACGACGGCAGGGTGACGCCTAAATGTTTCTGATTTGCATTTATACGTTTTCAGAAATGCAGGTTTGGATTCTTGTTTGTTGGTTTTTTTTTTTTGAACGGAGTGGAGATTTGTGGCTTCAGATCAGTGAGCGTTTAAGGCCCTGTCCACATCAACACACACGCACGGAAACAAAACACGTTTTCCACTTCATTTGCATTTAAGTACAACAAACTCCGCAAAAGTTGTTGTTTGAAAATGTGGCGCGAATGGCGATATGCAGCCCATACTGGATTTTGTTTCCTCTAGTGTTTCATGTTTAAAACAATTTAAGTGGATTTAGAGCTTGAGGCAGGAAAAGGTTCTTTGGTTATGGGTTTGATTCCCACTGAGGTGACACTGACCTCAGACAAACCAAAATGGAAGATTTTTAAAAAGGTTGTGAAAGCTTTTGTTCCAACAACCCAGTTGCAAAATAATGAATATGAAAACAACAGTGAAGCAAAAGGGAATTTTTAATAAAATATCAAAACGATCTGCTAATAACTCTTCCATCATTCTTATTGTTTACCTACAGGATGTTCTGTTCCACCCTTTGTGGGGGGGGTGGGGGGGTTTGTTTTGTCACGGTGGAACAGAAACCAAGTAGCCTACTTCGCCATCCTCTGACGCATCGTAAAATGACTGCAGACAGCTCAGGTACCTGACCACAAAGGAGGTCATGTGGTCACGCATCATCATATGTCACACATCTTCGCCGCCTGTCGGGTGGAAACTGTTCATTTATCTTCTACACGTGTTTATTGTAAGCAGAGAGCAAAGTAAAAGTTATGGAGGATGAGAGCCGGTTATGATGGACTTCACGTCCCACTACAGCAAACTGAACGAGCGTTAAGTAAACATTAAGACAAATGTCCTCGTGGGAATAATGCAATGTGAATGACTCTCGCACTAATCTTAGCTGTACGTTTGGAAAATTGAGTTGCGGACGCTTTTGTATTTCTCAGGTTCACTGGCTGTGGAGGCCATGTTGAACAGGTTGACTCCAGAAGTTAAATCAGCTGTAGATGCGCATCTGATGATTACTTTCTGAGCGTTTCATTAAAGTCTGTCCGTGAGGCTCGTGAGGCATTTTGCTGACGTGGCGGATAAAAAAAAAAACCTTTCTGTTTTGCCTCATGCTGTTGTCCGGTTTTGCCGGTGAACATGTCACGTTATAGAAGTCTTAAAAAAGCCTTGAAGAACAAAGAGCTGATAAATTACTATACCTGCTATACGTGAAATATCACGGTTCTGATGCCAAACTGCACGACAAGCTTGTTTTTCATAGGCCCAACTTCGTCAGCAAACGGCACGTAATTACATAAGAATTTCTTAAGTAATTCCAATCGCAGCCTAATTAATGAAATGAAAGACATTCCGGTTAAGCCTGCCAACCAGCACTCAGATGAATGATAACCATGCTGATCCGCGGTGAAACCAAACACCGAAACACCCAATAGGGAAAACAATAACACCTGGACGAACTTGCATCTCTGCCCGCAGCTGTGAATATCAATAAGAAAGGCAACGTTCGATGTACGACTCTAAAATTAAACCCATAAATGCAACAAGAACTCAGTCACTGGCAGTGAATTTGTTATTGCTCATATCTCAGCCTTTTGACAACACGAAGGACACACACACATTTCCTTCACCAACTAGCCTCTCTGTCTTTTCTTAGAGCTTCATCGGATACGGGGCCATTTTTGTTGCCAGTAAAAGCCACAGAGACATCTTGCACAATCAGAACGGTTCTGTGGCAACTTGAAGTGTGACTGTGGGTGAAGTTTGCATCATGAGTCACCAATCTCACATGCGACCAAGCGCACAAAACGCCACCTCTGCCGCCGCACGCATCCCCACCTCCTCCGAGAGCAGCTCATTGGTTTAAGATAAGACAGGTTTAATCTGCATAAAAAGAGTTTTATTTAAAGTTGTCCAAACAGAGTCCTCCATTAATGACAGGGCACTTTTTGGGGGTTTTCTGTTCTTTTTTTTTTTCTTTTTTAATCACTTGTTTGTAATTTTCTCTGTAAGCCTTTGCGTATTTATGTTTGCAGCTGCTTTTCACATTCAGTAGGTCACACAAAACAGCCTGAAGGGGCTGCAGCTCTCAAAGCGCTGTAGTGGGTTAATAATAACAACAACACGACGGGCTGCACTGTTTATGGAGCTGTAGTACTAAAAAAAACACTGCGTGGGCGCCAAAGATGTAACTTTATTTAACACGACAACAAACAGTAATGGAGGGGGTCTGCCACCCGGACTGGCTCTGGGTCATTTTGTACTTTTGCAAGTTTGGTCACTTCGTACCCAGACTTTTGTTGGCACATAAAGGAGCCAGTTGACTCTAAGTCTCTTTGTACCAACATTGGCTGCCAACCCGACTTTGTATGTTTGTTAGAGGTCAACATGAAGCATGCAATGACCGTAATCTGTATGCTTTTGCCAATTTGGATTACCTACAGGTCACCACGTGTCATATGTCCTTAGAGAGTCAACTGCTCCAAAAGTAGAATATCGCTCAAGCGGAAATATTTATACATGTAGTTACTATTTAATTAATTTGAGTCGGTTTTTATTGCTGTATGTGTCTTCTATAAACAATATCTACCAGCAGGAGGTCGCCCATTTATTTCAGTTTGACCAGGAATTATAATCTAAATTTAAATCAATATTTATTTCCAGTTTTCATCAAAATGTTCAACTAAAAAAAATAAAGAAAATGATTAAGGGGGAATAAAGTGGCAAAAGTATGACATAACCAGCACCACTCTGGAATTGACCGATTTTCAGCTTCACCAGTGAGCGGCCAATCTAATCTTGTCCCAGTCAGTGAATCTATATCATATCAAAAAGATAGTTTGAGCTGATAATGACGCATCTTCAGCGTTAGGGAGCTATAATCGTGCTTTTAAAGAGGATAAACTATAATTATATCTCATTTAGGTTTTATTATACTGTTTGTAAATTTACAGAGCTGTTTTTTCCCCCTGTAAACATTGTGAAAACACAAATTTTCAATTCAGCTAGAAATCAGGGGGAGGAAAAAAAAAAGTTGTTTTTAGAAATCAAAATCAGGTAAAAGCCATAAAGCGAAAACAGGTAAAGTTAAACCACTAATTCACCACAGTTGCTGTAATGTATTTTCAGCCACAAGTCGTGGTGATAGTTTTCATTTTTTTGGAGCTGAAAGATTATTTTTTGCCCCCCTTTTTTTTAGCAAGTCATGCAGCCTAGCAGTTTTTATTAACCCCTCCAGGATCTGCTAATCACTTCACATTATTTCACATTCACCCTTTCATCTTAAACACTTTAAACAGCCATATTTACACATTATGTGCATATCGAGGGCAGTGGGGGGGTGGGATGCTCAGCATCTTGCCCAAGGGCACTTCGGCAGAAATGCAAAAGGCCGGAGAGATCAAACCCCCAATCCTCCCTACAACTGGGTCAAAGCTGCCCAGAAATAGCAGTTGACAAATAAAAACCACCACCAATCACAGGGAGCAGCTCAACAACAAAAAATGTGCACAATCAGTGGTGAAAATCAACTTATTAGAGCCTGCTGGGTTCCTGGGATCTTAATGAGTTAAACAGAAACACCTGCTGTTAATCTGAAGCCTTTAAGAGCTGTGGCACAAAATTAATACTCCAACATCACCCTTGGGCTTGCTTGATTTCCACACAAGCCGAGTTCATTTAGCCCTGAAGTAATAATAATAAAAAACATGGTTCCCAGTCCAGTTGGTGTATAAGAGTCTGTGAAGGTTACACACCCCTAGATACGACTGCTAGTCACAACAATCCGTAACACAGATCCTAATATTAGCATCAATCTAACCCAAACGAGCCCTTGCAGCCCTGCCTGGTTCTCCACACCACAGCTAAATAAACATCATGTTTTAAGTCTCTAATAAACCTTCGTGAAGTAGACATATGGCGGCCTTGGTTTGACTGAAAAATAAAACACTAAAATAAAGAAAAGCCTCTCCTTTAAACAGTGCTCACCTAATACAGTATACATGATGTTAAAACATGTGGTTTTATGATAAAGCTGTATAAAACAGTTTGAAGCTCGGCGGAATAAGTTAAAGCTAGCATCAAGATGCTAATAGTAAGTACACAGCAGCACGACCACAGGCTTAATAATACTACAAGCAGCTTACCCTTTATATGCTTCGAGGTTTCGACGTCTAGTTATGATATTTGGCGGCTTGAAATTCCTAAAAACAAACCCTTCAAAATCCAGTTATTAGAGAGAATCCTCCCGTAGCGTCCACTGTTGTCTCCGCAGATATGTCAAATGAAGTTTACACGCACGGCAACACGTGCCTGAATGTGTGGTCCGCCAAGTGATGTTCGAGCGAGCGTTGTGATTGGTCTACACGAAGCCGTGGCCCCGCCTGCGATACGCCTCCCTGCGTTCTGATTGGCCGCTGGGGGCGGGGCTAGCCGCACGGGGCCAGGCGGTCACGTTGAACGCTGACTGGACCTGAGTTCATTTCTAAACACACGAGGGGCGGATGAGCACGAAGGGCGCGCCCAGTTTACCGTAAAGTCGGCAATAGTGTCGCAAATATATTCCGTTTAGACGGGCGTCGACGGTATTAGGAGTTGCTTTTTCTTTCTTAACTCGTAGAAAAACACATTTTTTATCTTTAATATATATGTATTATCTATCAAAAACAAAGTGGACATTGCGGACTTTGTCAAAGTCTTGATAAGACCGGTGTGACGCACATCGGGAGGACGGGGACGGATTGGCGTTGCGCGCCTGCGCGGGTATTACGGCTTCCACAGCGCTCCTGCATGCACTTGTCAACGTGCTCTCAGCACCGTGACGTCACGCGGCCCGCCCCCCGCTCCGACTAGCACACAAACAGCATCGCCCCGCCCCCTTTGGAAGGCACGAGGCTGCCGGGAGGTTATTGGGTGGCTGTAAACCGAGCAGATGTAGGACACATGCCTGTATGCGGTGACCGTCGGTACGTCACCTGTGAATAACAAGACGCAGGGATGCAGTGTGTATTATAAGCGTAAACATCAATATAGGTTTGCAGGGCGTGATATAGCTTAATAGCATCTTAGGCATAAAATAGTTTTAAAAAATGCAGTTTAACTAAAGCGCTTATATACACTAGGGAGTATTGCTGCGAAGTTGCGTTTTCCAAACCGTGTGCAACATTCATCCCAGGATGCATAAATGAGTGGTTTGCAGTCATGATGCTTGTTTTGTTTTGCCAACTGGGCAGCCTCCCTCCACTGAATATGGAACAGGGCTGTTTTACATATTTAGGAACACGGAACATGCAGTGTGTTGTGTTTCCAAGGCTCTATCTGGCGCTGTTTTTGTATTTATCTTTTACACATTTAAATGCTTTAAACGAAAACAGAAACACAGTTTTTAGTAAAGCTGATATAAATATGTATATATTTATAATATTTGGTGTATTTTTGACTATATGGCGCATAGATGATATGTTACACGACATGAAATGGTATGTGGTGTGATGTGAAATAGCTGTGAAGAACATGAGAAGCGAACATGTGCTGGATGTGTCCAGCAGAGGGCAGTGTTGCAGCAGACTGGCGGTGCCTCACACAGACAAGAAGAGATGAACAAACCCAACCTGAGCTCCCAGCCACAACCTCAGGGAGAATAAAGACTTTGATTTCCCGGAAGTAAACAAACAAACAGATCAGCTGTGTTGGGGAAGTGCGACTAATACTAAATAAACCCTTTTTTCTGTGTCTTTCTGCAGACCAGCTTCATCAGAGCCCGAAGCCTCGCTGCCGCACGGCGAGACGCAGCTAAAGTTCGGCTGCGAGTTGGACAGGCCGAAATGAAGGCAGGCGAGGCGTTTTAGGCAGAGACAGACATTTCCACAAACTGCAGGACGCATGTGTGCTGCTAATCGTCCTTTTAGTCTTTTTAATCATCACCTGCCACCATGTAGGGTACATGTGTGTGTCTGTTAGCGAAATATCTCACGAACCAGCAGACATATTTTGATGCAACTCCCAGAGAGTGATCACCGAATGTTCATCTGCAGCCGGTTACCTTTTCAAGTCAGCCTGATTCAAGATGGCCGCCACAGCTAATCAACATTAGCGAAAACATAAATGGTTTTAGTGCTGCAAGTTTGACAGACATTGAGCTGAAATTTGGCGTGGTAGTAGCCGAGACTGATCACCATCAGCTGCTTTAAGAGCCGACAGATGGTGTGAGATCTGCGCTCGAAACCTCAGTGTTAACTTCCAGAGCCAACACCGTTTGTCTGTTAGCGAAATATCTCACGACCTCTTCGACAGATTTTCATGAAACTCTCAGAAATTCATCGATGAATGCACAGCTAAAACTGATTAGATTTCGGTGCCAGGTCTAATCAAGATGGCTGCCACAGCTAATCAACCTTAACAAACACAAAAATGGCAAAAAGTCAGTTGTTTTTATAGATTTTGAGCTAATATTTAGTGTTTTAGTAGCTGAGACTGATCTCCAACACGTATTCCGAGCTCAACGCATTGTGCAAGATCTTTGGCATCAAGTGTTGGAGTCAACCTTGGTTGTCTGTTAGCAAAATATTTCATGAACCATCAAACAGATGTCAATGAAACTCTCAGAGAGTAGTCATTAGGTGTGCATCTACAACTGATTAACTTTTAGCGTCACCGTGGTTGATGATGTTCGCCACAGCTAGTCATCTTTAGTAAACATACACATGGCTATAAATCAGTCAGTTTTACAGACAATGAGCTGAAATTTGGCATGGTAGTAGCTGAGAGTCATTCCCAACACATACTCTGAGCACTCTCAGATCATACAAAATCGCATCAGATCACACATATCGTTATTTTCAAGATTTGACCAAGATTTATAACTCCGTCATTTCTCAAACTATTATCTTTTTTTTTCCAACACCCTTTTTTATTTCTTTTTCACACACCCCATCCTCCCTCTTAATTCTTGCAACTGTAAAACAATAAAAACACAGACGTTTGCTGGCTTTGTTGTCATATAACTCAGAATGTTACAGCAGAAGATATCAGCAGCGGACTTCGTTAGTCGTTGGCCGGGGAAGGCTGTTTTGCCTCCAGAGTGACTCATGCCTCTTCGTCTGCTCGCTGTTCGTTCCTCTGGCTGAAAACAAGCACACAAAAGAGCAGAGGAGTCGTTCTGTTTACCCACACGCCAACCTGCAAGCTCTCCGAGCGTCTAACATGTGCAGCAGAATATTATCCACATTTTTATGGGATATAATAAACAAACCAGAACATCATACATATATGTATGTATATATATCTGATAAGCTGCTCTCTAAGGTGCAGCTGTTGTGTTCCTGCAGTCCACCCTGCTGTCTGAGGTCAAAGGTCAGGGTGGGCGAACTCCTTCTACGGAGGATCGGTTATAACCTTGTTGGAGAAGACAAAGAGGAGTGGGGTGGGACGGGGGACAGATGGAGAGGAAGGGTCGGAACCGTGGCTGACGTACAGAGAGAGAAAGAAGGAGGCGATGAAACCAGGCAGGCGGCGTCCAGGTCGTTTCAGGCTGTTTGTCAACGTTGTGAGGAGGGAAGAAAAGAAAAAGCGAGAGAGATCTGCTCTGACGACACCTAATCCAAAACTGACCTCCCATTCTCCCTAAACCGCACCAGAACCATTGACGCGTCCCAGTGGTTTCACTCACGTTGGTTGTCACTCACGTTCAAGCACTCCGGCAAATAATCCTCCCTGTGGACCGCAAACCACATCTGCAGATTAAAGGGACAGTTCAATCAAAAACAAGACTTTCAGGTAAGGACGTGCACTAACAGGAAACTCAGTGGCGGAGTCTCTTTAAAAGCTACCAGGACGATTCTTCTTCATGCCTCGTTGGATAAAGCACAGCAGAAAGGCTGTGCACAATAAACGTCTCACCTGTTGTAGATAGCTATTTGAGCGACCTCAATTTAAAGAAAAACACAATAACTTAAGCTCTGACTAGCTTGGTTTAGCTAAATGTTTTGTTCAGCCAAAGCCAAAGGGGATTTCTGTTGTCCTAAAACAACTTCCATCTCAAAAACCTTACTGAGGTTTATGCAAGTTCTGCTTTAGAAACTTTAACACCACAGTCGGTTTTGCAAAACAGGGTCATTTCGGAAAAAAAAAAGAGCTGTCCATTTTAGCACCTGTTTCTCCTTTTCAAGCACTGATATGGGCTTCATAGCTGTGATTGTGATTATTGGTTTACGCCTTCCTGCAATTCGCTGTGTTCCGTTTCCCTTGGAAGTTGGAACCCGGATTATACTTGTCAGACCTGTTCTGTTGTCCGAGTTGCAACTTGGAAAACCAGCAGGTTTTGTTAATGGTCGTGCTCAGTGGCCAGCCTGACACACAACTCTAGTATGACCCCCAAGAATCTTGACACGTTCAGGCTCCTAAGATTAGAAAACGGAAGAGCACATAAACACCTGAGCATAGTGGCTGCTTATGTCCCCCGGGGCCAGCAGTGGGCCCTCTGGCACACTTGAATATTCACAAAAAGCAAATTCACACATAGTTTAATCTACATTAGCTACATATTAGCTTAATATCTGTAAAACTAACTGAGTTATAGGCATTTTTTTTGTTTGCTAAGTTCCATTAGCTGTCCGAAATCAGGTAGACTTCAAAATGTATTTACATCCTCCTTTTTAACTGATGATAAATGTCATAATTTCTGTGTGAACTTGAACAAGTGAGTATAGAGGTTATAAAGATAATATATATGGGTTTAAATAAAGTGCAAAAATGATCTGATAACATGACTGATGAATGCACATTCCTGCTTTTTTTGTCTTTGTTGGCGGGTGAACAATATGAACAACATAAAAAGTTGTTCGAAGTGTTGTGGTAGTGAGTGGGTGATGGGTTGAAATGAAAGGGGACCCCAAGTGAAGTTCTGCTCAGGGCCCCATACAACCTTAGGCCGACCCTGCACCTGAGACTGTTTTTTGTAGCTCATTTGTTGAGGAAAAAATATTTGATATTACCCACTTGTCATTTAACCTTGATTGTTTTACCCTATAAATATTTACTTAAACTGTCGTCAGCCGCAAAAAAAGCCTCCTAAATGACTTTAAACAAAACAAAACAAAAAAAAAAACGCCTTTTAACGTTCGACGCTAACGAAGACGGAAGTAAGAGTGAGGGAACCTTCTCGCTCCCCTTGGTGCGTCGCTACTCTTCGTCGAAGGCGGGCCTGTTTTAAACATGGCGTTTCCGGTCTCCGGGAAGCGAGCAACATGTTCGTCTTCGTGTCAAGTCCCACCTTAGCGGCAGTTTGAGCAGGGGCGACTCTGCCCGGACACCCAACGGCCATTTGCTGGACTTCCCCCCCGCCAAGGCAGCCGGTTTAGCCGCGGTCCTCTCCATCCATGGCCAATTTGACAACGGTTAATCGTAAGTTTGTGACCTATATTTCTTCTTCACGGGATGCAGCTCAACATTCGTTTTCCTCGGGGAAAAAATGATTATAGTTTGATTAATTAGCTTAAAAAGTTGGACTGTAGTGAAGTTTTCAGAGCTGGACCTCAGCAAAGAGACGCAGAGCATCCAACTTCCTGTAAAATTGGACAGGATACTTCTTAAAATCATAAGAAATTACGATATTTTCATTTTAACTTAAAGCATTTTAATACATATCGTCTCTGTATCTCATTTAAAGTTGTAAATATTGTATTTTATGAACACTAATAACTCATTTTACTGCCACACAGATAAAACTCTAAGTTTTACTCTTCCCTTTTACATGCCTTTGAACACAATAAAAAGCCTCCATTAAATGCAGTCGCTTTTATTTTGACAGTCACCATAAAGTAGGTTACTTCCTCTCTTTATAAACTCATATTTTGCTCTATGCTAGACATCTAAACTCTGAAATGAAAATGTGTCTGGACCCATTGCAAAGCACGTTAAATAATTTGGTTCTCTTTTCCAACAAATAATAAGTCTTTCTTTATTTTTAATTTTTTTTTCTGTGACCCAAACAGGAACTGAGTTTGTTTGTTGGACTTCTCACCACCGGCCAGACATCTAGCCACAGCCCTGTCCATCCAGACTGTTGGTTGCTTTGTTAAAAGCTTTTATTTTGAAGAAATTAAAGGCCCTGTACTCCTCGAGAGAGTGCGTTTCGCCCACATCCTTCCGTGGCAGTTTTGAACTCAAGTTTCCAGTGTTGAGAAATGACGGACCTGTGGCCACTTCGGTCAGAAATAATTGCCACAATCTCATGCCACATTGTCAGATGCCGTGCTCTGAGCACGTGGCGTGAATGACCTTTTCTCCGCCGCGCCAAATTTCAGTTCAGCATCTGCAAAACTGACTGAATTAAGAGGTTTTTGCGTTTGCTGAAGTCTTGATTAGAGTTGACTCTGAAAGGTAATCAGTTACAGACGTGCGTCCGGCGATTACATTGAAATCTGCCCAGTGTTCCTTGAGATACTTTGCTAACAGACGCACAGCGCTGACGTCGATGGTTCTGAGCGGAGGTCTTGCGTAACGAGCAGTTCGTGTTGTGAAAGGTTCGGCCACAACCGCACCAAGCTTCCATCGAGGTTTCTGTAAAAGTCGTCTGAGCCGCAGCCGTTCTTCTGTTCCCCGAGGTCAGTTGGCTGCTGCGGCCGTCTCTAATCAGGTTGACTCCAAAAGCTAAATCGGTTGCAGGCGGACGTCTGATGAGCGTTTCCTGAAAGTTTCATTGAAATACGTCCAGCGGGTCGAGAGGTATTTCGTCGAAAGACACGCAGACAACGACATCCTCCTTCGCCTTCTGGTGCGACAGTGAGAAATGATTTACATTTAACGCAGCCCTCAGGCTTGATTAGTTTTTTTTTTTGGTGAATATTCAACCCACTGCTCCCATAATTGATGCTTCTAACCTTTCGGAAGGCTGAACCCATGCCTCCCTTCCCACCAGGACCTCACAGGTTTGCGGCTCTGCTGAAAGGCCACGGCTGAAGCGGGACGCTCCTTCGGTTACCCCTGGTGATCCGGTGCATTTGTTCAGAAACAGACCCAGCCCTTTTTAATTTAACTCAGGAGTGTTCATGTTTCACCTGGAGGGAGGAGGGAAAGCACTCTCAGACGCGCTGGACGCCGTTTGTCGGAGGAAGCTGCGCGCGCACGCAAACATTCCTCCAGTCGCCTCCGCCACGAAGCAAAGCGGCAAACCCGCCGGTTCAGACAGATCTTCACCCCAGATTGAACGTGATTGGGCGACACAGAATCGACTGACGGGGGTAGTTTTGCGCACGTTTGGCCACGTTGAGCGAAAAAGGTCCTCCGCTGACGTCTCACCCGCTCTTCGGGCCAGATTGACGAGCTGACGGCTAGTCCGAGCGAAGACCGAAGTGGATTGTTGCCGCATTAGAACGACTCAAACCTGAAAAGTGTCACCGCGGTTCCGATGCTCTTTCACGAACCTTTTAAGACCAACAGCAGAGCGGTTGCTGCTCGGTGCCGTTTGTCCCAGTAGAGCTGCCGTAGCTTGTGGCAGTAGAAGCACCTTTTCTTTGCTGAACCCTGAATAACATGTCTGTAAATGGTAGTTAAAGGTAACACAACACTGCTGTCTTTAATAATGACTTTTAAACATTTGATTTGTGCACAAATTTCCAGCGAGAAACGCAACAATGCTAATCACGTTAGCTCCTCTATGGTGTTTTTAGTGTTAAGTTAGCATCTATGCTAATTGTTGGGCAGCAGCCTGTGATTGTTTTTTTTATTTGTATGTGTATATATATATATATATATATATATATATATATATATATATATATATATATATATATATATATATATATATATATATATATATA
>NC_051436.1:11154239-11171984 GCF_001649575.2 Kryptolebias marmoratus
ATAAATATATGGCTGGAAATATATACAGTAGTGTTTGTTTACGTAAAAAATTGAAACACTAATAATACTTATGTAAGATTCCCACGCCTAGGCCTGACCCACTCGACTCGCTGCTAGTTCATCCGTCCGGTCAGAGTTGAGCTGTTTCTCCAAACTGAGGTCGTTCAAAGAGCTGTCTACAACAGATATCTAACTGTTTGATTTTTTTTTTTTCTCCACATAACCCCGCTTTCAAAAGAAGCGAACTATCCCTTTTGAGCGTTTGGGACATGATAAACCACATGTGGACAGAACTTTTAACCCCATTAGTCCTGAGCGCCGAGCTGAAAGTCGGTGGTTTCAGTCGGATGCAAACATTTTACTTCCCCGTCCTGTTTGTTCAGAGGTTAATGCGGCTTTTACAGTCCGCGCTTTCTCTGGGGTAAGTGGACGTGGTCAGACACGAGTAGGTTATTGGCGGGGCGGCCCGGGTTCAGCGCTCAGACAGCGGTCAGGAAGCGCCGAGCCGTCTCCCCCTCCCATCTTCTGCAGGACGAACCTGTGTGAGTCAGATCTGTCTCTTCAGATGTGATGACGAAGAAGAACCCGACGTGGCAGAGCTGGGAAAGATTTTAAAAAGATAAATAAACACAGAACTTTCTGCCTGGAGACACATTTTTCTGTCCTTTTTTTTTTTTTCCTGGGAGCTGATTCTTATGTGCTGATTGTCAGTTATTATCCCCCAAAGGTTCTGCCTTTGAGGGCTCGTTCGTTTGTCTGTCAGCAAAATATCTCCTGCACCAGGACTTTAATGAAAGTGATCTACAAATCGCTCGCTTTCGGAGTCAACCCGACTCAAAATGGCTGCCACGGCTAATCGACTTAAGCAAACACAAAAGTGGATTTTAACTCGGTCAGTTTTACAGATGCTGTGCTACAACCTGGCGTGTTAGTAGGAGCAAGGCCACCTGGGTTTTCTAACCTTGTCAAACACAAAATAATTTGACACCATTCGATCCATCTTTTAAAGACAAATCCAACAGTTTGGATTTTTAAATCGGTCTACTGGTTACCAATTTATTGTCATAAACTGATCCTCAGAATGGGTCTGAATGAATCCAGTTCTTTAACAGGCAGCAGTAGAAAGTCCTGAGTTCAACTTAAACTCCGACATGAAAGGGATGTCGGGCTTTTAATGTGTGCTGTCAGCTTTTTCCCTGGTGGTAATAATCCTCCTTCCTGCGTATTTTCTGCTGACGTTTGGTTTATTTACGCGGGCGAAGCCGCTGGTCCGCAGCAACCCTCGGGGAGGCAGAACGTTTTAAATAAAGCTGCAGGAAAGTAGAGTCAGAGCAACGCTGACTCGCTTCAACTCTACAGAGATTTTTTTTTTTCCCCAGAGTGAAAGTTTGGGCCTGTTTGACTGAAAACTACTCATCTTTTACAGCTTTTCCTCTGCTTTAAAAAAAAGCCCAAAACATTAAACCGCTTTGTACTACTCTTGTTTACGTCTAAAGGCTCGCCTTTAGCTGCTCACGTCAGACTGTAAAATGTCCTCGTATTTGAATTAAAATAGAAAAAGACGTGTAATTAAGTTTTGTTTTAAATCTCTTTACTCGTCAAGGTTGTTATAAAATGCGTGGAAACTCCTGTTAAGTTCAATCAACCTTTAAACTTCTAAGAAAGTAAAGATTCATGTTTTATATTTTTAATTAAAGCTAATTTAACTTTTTTTTGTTTACTGCTTTTAATGCTGCATTCAGCTTTTTAGAGTTTTATGTGACAATATGTGGTAGTATATCTTAAGTTACTTTTTTATTTATTAAAAAATAAATCTTTGAACAGTGAAACGTTACCAGTATTTACATGAATATGTGAAAAAGGAAAAGTATTTAATTGCTTACTCATAATTGTCACCCCTCACATAAGAAGCCGGGTGATTGTGTATTTGCGTTTTTGCTTTTCTTTTGTCATCTGTTGGCAAAACATCATGAAGTAGCTGACGGGTTTTAATGAAAATACGTTGCGAGTCAACCCAAGATGGCCGCCACAAGCCACTCAACCATAGCCAACACAGAAATGGCTGTAACTCGGTGAATTGTACAGATATTGAGCTTAAATTTGTCGTGGTAGTAGCTGAGAGTCATCCCCAACACACACTTTAAGCACAACGTTTAGTTTAATTGCTCGCCTGCAGGGCAGCTGTCAGAATGTGTAACTTGAAGGAATGCTCAGTTATTGTTGCTAAATAGGTCCTTTTCTGTCTTTAAATGGTGCTAATGAATATTCTGGCTCTACACAAACAGGTACTCTGGGTCTTTGGAAACTATTTTCTCCTGTTTTTTTTTTTTTTTTTTTTTTTTTTTCTAGTTTTTGATCCTGAAGGCTGAAATTGTGAAAACCGATTTGATAGCCGAGGGACTTAAGATATTACCTTTTTTTTTTTTTAAACATCAAATAGCCGAAGCCCAGAGTCTGTTTCGTCCTTCTGTTGGAGTTCATCCTGCGTCACAGGATGACTCGGCATAATCTCAGCACGGCTCCACACCTCTGCCTCTCGGTGCCTCTCGCTGCTCTCTCAGGACGTCCACCTGCTGTAGCAGGTTCCTGCCTCGACATGAACACTTTACTTTCTCAGTCTTTCCTTTATTTATTTTTAAAGCTTTTAATGCAGTCTTCCAATCGCCCCGTGATGATTGGAGGTTGGGGACCGTGCCAGGACAGTCTACTTGTCATCACTATTGTTTTTATTTTGTTTTTGTTTCCCCTCCCCACCAGTAATATAAGCAGACGGACGCATGCCGTCACCAGACGCTCAGTCAGCAGCCGCTGCTCGGTCAGCTGAACTGGGACAATGAAACGGCACCCGAACGCATCACGCAGCTGGGTGTTCATACGCAGCACAGGCCCCTCATTTTCAGACGTTCTTTCAAAAAAAGTTCCTTGAAAGTTTTTGCTTCTAGACTGAAATTTGACCTTTTGTCAAACAGTCTTTGTCTCTGTGTTTTGGACTTCTGCTGGGTTGCGCGCGCGCACGGATCTGAACAGGAGCGAAGACAAAAGGCCTTTTGTGCGTCCTGCTGGGTTTGCTCACATGATGCATCAACAGAAAGAAGCATGGGGAAGTCTGTCCTTACGTCTGTGAGGACATTACGTCTAAAGCTCGTATAGTTTTTTTAGTCAAGCGCTCAGGTAGAAGGTAAAATCAGCCATTTTCTGTCCTGTTTTCAGTTCTACGCAGTACGGTGTGTATAGAAGAAACTACCTCAAATAGAAGACATGATATGTACTGGATTTAGCAACTGGTGGTAGAAAAACACATAATGTATGCAAAAAAAAAAAAAAAAAAATTCCCCCCAAATGTAGATTGAATCTATAAATCTTAAATACAAAGTTGAATCAACAAAATGCAGGTAAAATACAAATAAAACTTCAGCATATGGCAACGGAGTTAAAACATCTCATTTATCAGTAAAGCAATTTGAAATAAAAATATAAATAATCAAAAGCTAACAGTTTATTTGTCAATCTTGGACACATCGTTCACAAATAAGCCATTTTTTTGGGGCGTCTTCTGATTAAAAACAATCAGAAATTGTCCTAAAAGCATCAGAACGATGCTCTGTTCTTTCAGATCGGCTGAAAGTGGAGCTCCACAAGCTTTTGTTGGTGATTTTTACATTTTTCCTAAATTTAACTTTAAATTTAATTTAAGGCTGCACAATATTTAAAAGCATGCAACTGCATGAAGACTGCTCACGGCTACCAACATAGGCTGCAACAGCTCCCCCGTATTTCCACGCCACTTCCAACGCTCTCCGTGCGTTTTAGCCTGCTGTTGGAGAGGGAAAACAAACGCCAACGTTACTGAGAACGTATAAATAAATACACAGAGTAAGAGATGCCCACTCAGACTTGAATAAATCCATTTTTCCAGTGGTTTTTAGTCAGAGCTGCTTGGTCTTTTTCTAACGTAACGAGGCATCTTTGGGTTATTCTGGTCACTAGGCAACAGAGGCATTAGTTTTTTTTTTTAAGCTCTTGTAGAGCTTCGTCACGCGTCACAAGAAAACATAAGAGCACCCAGAACTGGTGGGCGCTCTTCATCTTCATCTCAGTGAGTCAGATCTTTAATGTTTTCCTAAACTATAATAGCAGTTCTGTTCTGATTGGACTGCTCCTACTTCAATGGAAACTGAAAGTCCTAAAGATCTAATCAGATTACCCAGAAGTAACATGAATCGAGAAAAAATAGTTGGGTTTTTTTCCATTTCTGCTGTACGTCTTCAGTCGATTGTCTTATCAGCTCTTCTCGGCGTGGATGATAACCTTTGGACTTCAGAGGAAGAAGTCTGAGCTGCGGTGGTAAAAGTTTAAATCTTTCGTTCTTCCTTTGTGTGGTCGGTTCCATCAACTGCAGCGACGCGTTCAATAGCCAATCGGCCGTCTGATGCGGGCGTCATTCGGCTGAGAAACCAGCTTCAGACTAAACAAAACGGCCTAGCCCGGACGAAGACTTCTGCCCTTTTTCTCCATGCTCAGAGCTCTACGACTGATCCAAAATGACCCAACTATACCTTTTTGAGAGTTCATCAAATGAATAACACGATGGAGATAAAACCCACATTTTCCTCACTTCTTTCCCAGCGCTCTGTGTTCTTAGAACTTCGACTTCTATCACCTAAATCATCTGTGTGCACAGAGGGCATATAACATGTATTACTGCTACGATAGCTTGGGATTTATTGCAGTCCTGACATCACAAATCACATCTAATGTGCAGCTAAGAGCATATTGGGTTGTATGTTTTCTATGAAAGAACCATTGGGGACATCTTTGGTCTGGAGCTTCAATCAGTGGTCTGTGGTCGTTCGTTAACCAAACTCCAAACCCACAAATGACAAGGAGCGTCTCAATTATTTGAGAAATATTGGGTTGTGTGAGCGCTGCTACCGCTGACATCGTGAAGCGCGTTCACAGCTGCTTCCTCCCCCACCGTTCAGAGTCCGATCTAATAAGAGCGGTGACACCGGCGCCCGCTTTCCGCTCCCCGCTGAACTGATGGATGCCCGCCGCGTTTTAAATCGGCTGTGGCAAGACGGCGTCCATTAAATATTACGCTGCACAGCGGGAAGCGGGCCTGCGCGGCGTGAGGCAAATTTAAGAGTTTGAAACCTAAAAGAAATACCCCCCCCCTTTTTTTTTTTTTTTTTTTTTTTTAAGATGGTGGTTTTATTCCTTTGCTGTAAACCAGAGCTTGTAAAAGGGTACACGTTGGTGTCTGATTGATAATTTTTAAGGCCTGCTGATGCAGGTAGGGGAGCGTGAAGCCTCTCAGTGCTCGACCCATAAGGACCCTCAGGCTCTCTCTGGATATGTGTTCTGTCATGGTCACTGAGATGACAATCTGTTTGTCCCCCTCACTTTTCAGCGGGGCATAACACGAATGCTGGAAAAACCGAAGGAGGCCACTGGGACTATGTTGCCTTTGTGCTGGTGCCAACGTTCTTCCTCCTGGGCCTCATCGGGGTGGTGATCTGCCACGTGTTGAAGAGGAAGGGCTACAGGTGCACCACGGCCCAGGACAACAAGGAGGAGGAGGAGGAGGGGTGTGAGGAAGATTTGGATCCAGAGCTGGGTGGAGGTAAGGTGCTCTGCGAATCGGGACGTAATTTTTCTTTAAAAAACAAAAAAGATCTGGTCTTTACCAGGTTCTAAATCTTTTTAAATCTAATCTCAAATGTATGAAAACACACACAGCAGATTCCAACATGTCCAAATTGTCTTGCCCCCTTTGTGTCTCCGACTTGCTTCAACCTGATGTTCCTTCGCGGGCCTGAGATCATCGGATCGGCTGCTTTGGCTCGTCCCGAAAACCAGGCTGAAGCCCAGAGATCAGACGTTTTTAGTAGTTGGAGTAGTTTGGAACAGGCTTCTTCAACTCTAGTTTTAAATCTTTTTTTTTTTTTACAGAAACACATTTGTACTTGCTGATAGTTAACTAAGTGTGAGATGCCTTTTTATATAAACTGAGACAGCATCTCAGTCAGGTTCTGGTTCTGGACTTTAACTGGACCGTTCCAGAACCTGGATCCTCTTCTCGTTGAGTCATTCTGTTGTAGAGCAGCTGCTGTTTGTGGATCATTGTCCTGTTTTAGGACCCAGTTTGGTCCAAACTTCAGCTGTTGGACAGATGTCCTCACGTTTGACTCTAGAGTCCTTTGGTCTCCAGAGGAGTTCAGGGTCGACTCGGTGACTGCGAGGAGCCCAAACCATCAGCCCTCCACCACCGTGCCGACAGCTGCTGTTTGGTTTTCTCCAGCCGTGCCGCTGTGCATTATGGGTAAACATGTCCACTCTGGTCCAGAGGACGTTGTTCCAGAAGTCTTCTGCTTCATTCAGATGAAACTCAGTCGGGCAGCCATGTTGTTTTCAGAGAGACGAGGTTTTCTCCTGCAGTCCTTCCAGACGAGACAAACATGTTCCGTCTTCTTCTGATTGTCCTGTCATGTCCTTTGACCTTTGACCTGCTAACTGAAGCCTGTAGAGTTTCTCTGGTCGTTGCACAGTCTGACCTCGGGGTGAATCTGCTGCGACCTCCACTCCCGGGCCGACAGGCGGCTGTTTGAAACGTGAAGAATCTTTCTCTCTGTTCGGAAATGACCTTTGACCCCTCCCAACAGCTGCTTCTTTCTGAGGTCATTGCTGATGTCTTTCCGCCCCGGCGTCGTGTTAACACACACACCTGTCCACTCCGGAGCAGCGAAGCGATCAAACTGCTGCTGTTATGGAGGCGATCAGTTCATCGATACGTCTGATCAGCAGCTCCTGACTGAAGCTGAGGAAGCAGCAAAGATGGAGGCAGATTTTTTTATACAGCTCTTCTATTTTGGCTTTGTTTCTGTTGTGTGTTTTTGAACAATTGGAGTTAGATTTAGATAATTTTAGAATCTGGTAAAGATCTGAAAAAGGGTGTACTTTATTATTATTATTATTTTTTTTTTTTGTACATCTGTATTTTTAATGTAAGCTTTAAAACAGTTATTGATTCGGTGAATTGCTGCAGCACGTCTCATATTCTAGTCCAGCTGTGTAATAATCAATATTCATCACTAAATCAGAACTGAGACTGCGATGCTGATGCAAGAGTATCCCTGTAACAGTTGTCGCAAAAAGAGTTATCGCATTTTTGCATTAGTTTCTAAATGAGTCACGACTCCGTGTGAAGTTTTCCACTCTCCTTTCACGTGGCGGTGACAATCAGGGTCAGGTTTTCTAGACGCCTGTCACATCTCGATTACCCACGAGCTCCGACTTCATTCCTGAATCTGCCGAGATGAGTCTGTAATGATGAAGTAATTAAAGGTTGTAAACTTAAATGTTGCCGACCGCAGACGTACGTCACAGAGCGCCGCTGAAAGGATTTTCTTACGAAGTCGCCGTCTAAATTTAGCTCCTCTGTCTCTTTAAGACACGAAGGGTAAACCATGAAGAGGTCTGGCAATCACGCCACTCATGTTCTGACTTAACAAGAGGCGTGTTCACTTTGGTTCAGTGAGATGAAACCAGCAAAAGAAAAAGAGAGTATCTAGTATTAACTAGAATATCCGTATGTGATGATGAGGCCTTTTCTTTCCTGTGAAGTGAATAATCTAATCTAAATCTTTTCTATGGTTTTCCGCTTCCCTCCGATTAACAAGGGCAGGTCTTTGTTTCCTCCTTCCTTCTCTAGTATCGCTTGTGCGCAGGAGTCGGGTGTTATGTAACAGCTTGGCTCTGGCGTGTGTCACACACATGAGACAAGTAGTGGAAAGAATAAACTTTTGACATCACGCCGCCAAGACTTCTGGGTCCTGGTAGTTGTTATTTCTCACCAATCTGTTTATGATACAGTGAGCAGGGTTAGTTTGTATATTTTTACTTTTTTTTTTTTTGAATTGTGATTCTGTGGAAGGTTTTATGAACAGTTGATGCACTATTTAGGCACAGGTATTTGATCACACCTGTAATTGTTGAATTCAGGTGTCAGGGTATCAGGCTAACCCCTTGATCTCCAGTGATGGGCAGTTTTAATGCTTCAGCGTGCCAAGACATTTTATGCAATGCCAAGCTTCCGACTTTGTGGCAACACTTTGGGGAAGTCCCAACGTGACTGCACCCTGGCGTGGAAAGCGACAACGTTAAAGGCGTGTCTTTGATGAGTTCGGTGTGGGAGAGCTCGACTTGCCCGCGCAGAGCCTTGACCTCGACCAAATCAATCACCTTCGGGATGAACTGGAACAGAAACTGCGAGTCTGACGTCTCGTCTGATACCAATGTCTCACTTCATACGTGTTCTGCAGGGGGAAAAAAATGGGCATTCCAAAATCTTGCGGAAAGCCTTCCAAGAAAAGAGGAAGCTAGTATAGCTGCAAATGGGGGACCAACTCTGTAGATGGCTCTTTGAACAACCTCAGTTTGAAGAAATCCTTTAACTCTGACCAGATTGACATGCTAAAAGGCAAGTCGGACCAAAACCAAAGTGGACTTTTTTTCGTCTTAAACCACCCTTTACACCACTGTTAGTCTCGCATTACAAATAGCGTGAACTGCTCTGAAACCTTTGAGGCTGAGGTTGATTTAAGATGGCGTCAGTCCACTTTAAGTTTGACCGGGTCAATGAGCTAACGGCAAGTCGAAGTGAGACCAGGACTGAAGTGTCTTTCTCCAAACTGAGGCTATTCAGAGAGCTGTTTACAATAGGTACGGCATCCATTGTAAAAAACCTTCCCCTAGAACTTGAAAAGACCTGGTGGTTTTGGACAAAGAGTAAATGGGTTTCCCTCGCTGAGGCCATGGCGGCTTCCTGTCAACAACACAATGGCTGTAGGCCTATCAGGTTTTTTTCCATGTCATCTGTCTCTTTTGTGTGTTTTTCCTCACAGAGCTCCACCCTCACTGGGGCATGTTACAACAGACATGGCTTTGGGTTTTTTTTTTTTTAAGTATTTTGATCTCTTTTGTTCTGTTGATCTCGTTTCACAGCTATCAGATTTGTTTTGCCTTCCTCCCTGTTGAAGCAGTAGAAACCACGCAGGCTTGCTGGTAGGGATCGTTCACGGCCTGCCAGGGGATTCCGGAGAACGCAGCCGCGTTTTATCAGAAATCTGGAAAATGGGAGGAAGCAATCGACCGGGAAAAATCTAGGAAATAGTGGTCCAGTAAAGCTGTGTGCCAAATGCAATATTTTGCTTAGTGTTGAAATAAATTCACATTTTATGGCTCGTTTTGCTCATCGCACATTTAATACAGATCTTGGAAAAGCCATATTTCTCGATATTTGTCACACAGTAATGCGAAAACATGATTACTGACAGTATCACAGTTTTATTACTGTGGGCAATATTTGCTTTCAGGAGATGGTTTGAAGTCTGTGCATGATTATCACAGGGAACTCCGTTTTATTATTCATAGAAATGATGTTGCACCTTTCGTAGAACGGTAAACTAACATCCTCTTATGTCGAATTGTGTTGACCCCAAAATTTAGTCAGTTGAATATATATATATATATATATATATATATATATATATATATATATATATATATATATATATATNATTAGTGATTACAATGAGTTTAAATCCATCCTGCAGTTTATAACAGATAGACAAATGAACACACAAACACAGATGGACCTTATCATCTGCCTTTTCCCATTCTGCAGCGATTGATAATTAAAATCTATAAAGTTTACCTTTTAATGTTGCTGTTTTGCAGTAATCCACAGTTTTAGTTTGGGTTTTTTGGTTTCAGTCCTAAGGAGCTGCTAAATTTAATTCATACCGTCAAGCCACAATGCCGGCTCACACACACACTGACCGTTTCAGCTCTGTGACTACCTTCTTTGGTGGCTCAGAGGCATAACAACGGCAAGTTGACCTTTCACGTCACTTTGTTTCTTTTGTAAATGAGAGATATGGGGGAGGGGCAGCGTCTAAGGCCCGGCTGGAAAGGGGGTTCTCTCTCTGGTTCCTCAAATTGTTTCCAAAGGATTTGACAGAAATAGACGTGAAGTTCATAGAAGTTCAGTCATTCAATAGTCGCCTGAAGGCACTTTAAATAGAGGAAAACTTCAAACCTACACACAGAAAATGGAAATAGACGCTTTGTAATACTGAGAAACAACAGTGACTTTAAGGTAGGATCAGTTCTAAACGACGACTCCGTGTGAACTCGGAGACAGATGATGCGACATTAAATGTTTGTCACCTCAGCTGTAGCCAAAAGAAATCTATCTCGTTGAGCCAGTATCCCTCTGAGCCGCGACCGTTGGAGACTCGGTGTCGCAAAACTGGATTCCAGGCCTTGATTTGTTCAGCAGCCACCTCTGGAGTACATGTTTGAGATGCAGATCATCAGAGTTCAACCTTTTTTTTTTTTTTTATCCAATATATTGGAAGCTAGGTTTTAGACTTGGGCATTGAGGACAGCAAAGAGTTTTGTCTTAGGATAATTTGTTTAAGCCACATAGCTGAGAATCACTGAGCTGAGGTGAGTCAGCAGAGGGACAGAAGAACAAAAGGCCCCCCTTTAAATACTCAGCTCAACACACGCCGTAACTTTCCATAGGATGAGGAGGGGTCTGGAATGGGGGTAGGGATCAGGAAACTGCTTTCTACACCCCACAGCCCTATAAGATAAGGAGTCCCCCTAAACTAAAACATGCTGTCAGAATCATTTTTTTCTTACAATGCACTTTTTCTTACAATGGCCATAGTGTCGGAACTTTTCTCTGTAGTTCTCTAGAATTGTCTAAACTAAGTTGGGTTTGAGAGGCCTGCGACAACTCCGACACCATTTAGAGCTAAGGTTTGTTGCTCGACTTATTGAATGTGTTCAAAATTAAAGCAACAAGACCTGATTCACGCAAACACGCCGAGACATGATGGAGACTCCCTCGCTGGACGCCAGCCGACTTTAGGGCGACGGAAGGTCTTTCGGATTCATTTCAGCCGTTCCGTCTCCCCTTTCTTCTGTCCGTTCTGTATTTTCCACCCATAATCTCGATCTTTGCATGTAAATGGCCGCAGCCTCCCCTTCCCTTTCTCACCTATTGTCTTCCACCTCGCAGCCCGTTTTCCTGCACCCTCGTGTTATCGTTCTGCACCTTCTGTTCCTCTGTTCTCTTGGATTTTCGCTTTTATTTTTTTTATTTTTATTTTTTCTCTGAGCCCACTCCTCCATCTCTACCACTGACCTCCTTTTAATTGACCTCCTCTTCCTGTTTGGGATTTCCTCAGTATTATTGGTAATCCAGGGCTTGTTGACCGGGAATCAGGTTGTTGTTTTTTTTTCCTCTCTTCTTTTTGGAACTATGACGTTCTCACACCAGTTCTGGTATTTAAGACCCCATCCCAGGAGACGTTTCGATACAATCAAACTCAAACAGTTATTCTTGCTCCAGTTATTGTTTAAAACTAAAGATACAGAATCTTAAAATCTGGTTTAAACTGGTTAAAAACGAAGTATTAAAACCTTTGTTGTGGTCGTAGTGTTTGTATCTTTCCCTGTTTTTTGTATTAATTAATATTGACGAATTTTGCTGAACTATAGGTGAATGACTGGACCATTCTTTTATTTAACTTTCTCGTTGTTCTTCCAGAGATGAATGACACCTTCAGTGACAACGACACCGTCGGGCAGATCGTCCACTACATCATGAAGAATCAAGGTATGCGTTTTTACTCACCTTTCTACAGTTTTCCCACCTGTTGACGCACTTAGTCTCATTTATATGCAGCTAATTATCTTTTAGTTTAATGTTTTTGCTGAGTTTCCTGGATTTTAAAGGGTATCGGTTCCCTCTGCGACCCATCCTCTCCCGAAGTCCTTCCTGCTCTGTATTGTTTGAAGGTACATTTTTCACAGCAGTCAGGAAGGAAGTCAGCGTTCAGGTCTGAGCTGTGGTCTGGTTTCTCAGAAGAGTTTGGCTGAAAGGAGGGAGAGGAAAAAAAAGAAGGTTTCAGTGGAAGTTCATATCCAGGACAGATGCTGTGGAATTTAAAGACCCGGTTTGTTATGACAGCCGTTTGTCCGACACGTTTCGTTTAGTGTCCGTTTCCCACCGAAGCCCCACCAAACTTCCCTGCTCTTGTTTGATCCGTCTTTCCTTTTTTACAAATGATTTACCGAGGCTGGAATACGAACCCGTAGTAACTTGGCTCGGTTTTAAATTTATGACGCTAATCAAGCAGTATTTACAGCACCGACGGACCTCCCATTCTGAGAAAATGATGTTGAAACGAAGCTGAAGTTTTGCTCAAAGTTGAAACAGTTTTTCTTACTTCAGCAACAAAAAGTCCAATTTTTTTTTAATTAAAAAACTTGAATTACTTGAGGCCAAATCCTGTTTCCTCCTACCCCTTAGCCCTACTTCTATGTTTTGCGAGTTGACCTTGTGGGTTTGGGGCGTCCCAGTTCTTATTGAAGGTGGAGGGCTGTCTGGCTCTTGAAACAAGGATTTTTCAACCTTTTTAGATGAAAGGTTACAATCTAACAGAAACAACAAAACAATCCACACACCAATATCACTAAGTTTGGCACAAAAACTACTCCAGTGTCTAGTTTGATGTATTCGAGCATAAAGCTGCAGCTACCAGATATTTTAGTTATTGAGTACTTTAATCAGATAATCCTTTAAAATGGCTTTTAACCCTGGAAGCCCTGGACTTGTACCTACAATAAGAGGTATTCCTCCTCTCTGCTGTCAGAACTACATGCTCTGTCACGCACACACTTACTGGAATCCCAAACCTTTAGCCACTTTTCCAAAAATGTTCTTTTTTTTTTTTTTCCCTTCTCGTTTAGTTGCACTAAACGCAGCATAAGCATATATTGTGCAACAGCAATAAACGTCCCCGTGCAACGGTGTCCACGGAGGAGTGAGCAGACACGAGGATGAAATGAAGCATCAAATCAACGATCTTTGCCTTGAAGATATTTTTTTTTTATCTTTAAAAAAGATAAAAAGCTTTAAGTGATTTGTGATGAGTTGTTCCGGTGTAACGTCTCAGTTAACCTTGAGGATAAAAAAAGCGAAAACAGCCTTGTTTTTTTGTAAATCTAATGTTTTATCACGTCAACAACTCATGTAAAGTCTAATTTAGTGTCTTCTGATGATTACTTTGTGTAATTGTGGATCCGTCTGAACAACCGTTAAAAAAAAACAACAACTAGTTTTTACACAACAAATACGTCTTTTTAATGTAAAAAGAATCTGAGGCTCCTAGAAAGGAATGTCTCATTTTTCAGGGTAATATTTAATCCGTTAGTCTTTAGGACTTCAAATTAAAAGGCATGCGGCATAAATAATTACCCAAAATAAGATTTGGTCTTAGTAATATAAAAGTTGTTGATGATTATATTAATTATTATTATTTTTATTTTATCCCAATTGGATATCAGACAATGGGTGTCAAGTTTTATTTAGTTTTATGTTACGGTCTTTTATTTTGGAGATATCCATAAAAAACTAGTTATATTTAAACATGTTTTTCTCAAGAGGAACGCAGATGAGCAACAGGACTTCCCGACTGTTTTAAGATGTAGAATCGATGTGATAAATACTGCAGGAACAACAGAAGTTACAAGTGCAAGAAAATATTTTAAAATGAAAGAAGCTCCTTTTTTTGTTTTTGTTTGTTTGTTTTCTCTGGAGGAAATGGTTCCACAATCTCAGAGTAACAGATCCTAATTATTGGTTTGGACAGTTTTATTATTATTTTATTTAATCAAACAACTTAAAATCTTCGATTTATGTATCTAAAAGCAAAATGGGCCACATTCTTCTTATTCACATTTTTGTCTCTTTTACATTTTTTGGTTCTTCTCCATTTCCTGAACCTCAGTTTCGAGTGACTAACGTGCAGCGTGTTGTCACATCCTTATGACTCACTGTCATTGTCCCGAGCCTCAAGTTAATTTATTTGCACTTGTGTGTGTGTGTGTTTTCCTTGAGCCGCCTCATCGCGTTCACGCTGAAGTCACTGTGACTCAGTTTCTCAAAGTCCGCAGGATTCCTGTTAATCAAGCTTTCTCCTATAAAAATAGTTCTGTTTATGCCACGCTAATTATTAGCATCTATTTGAAGACATTTCTGACATACTTGGGAAGTGATTTTTTTTTTTTTTCAGCTGACATTTCTGTCGGCAACAGCAGGAAGTTAAACGAAAGCCAACGGCGCCCTCTGCTGGTGGTCTATTAATAGACGGGTGTGAAATTCTGTCATTCTTCACCTTTTTTTTCCTCCTGTATGAATGACAAACAAGCCTTTAGTGTCACTGAGTACAAAGCTGATTTAGAAGAATTCAATTCGGTGTATTAATCTGACCAAATATCAAGAGGAATTATCGAGATGTCACATTGTGTGGGCTCTCAAATTATTCGGTTACATGATCTCTCCTGACTGCAGGTTTTTATCACCTGACTGACCTGGGAGTAGATGTTTATAGTTAAATGCACGGCAGCATCCAAGGCCCTGTTCGCACCTGGCAGTAAAATCTCTCCGGAGCGATCAGACTCGAGTCAAACCTACTTTAACAAAATGAAGGCGTAGCCGAGTGGTCCGTCAGCCGAGCTCCAGAGAAATCGTCAGGTTCTCAGGCGTTTCTGTCAAACCTTTTTAATGCGTTCAATCGCCTGAACTTCATTCTTAATTCTTAGTTCTCCTATTCTTAGGAGCCCAAACTGAGCTTTGCGGCGGCACAAATTCGCCAAAGGTTTGAACCCGTGAAGCTCCACCGCAGTGAACTTGTCGGCTGGGTTCTATGCATCACCTGTGAACAGAACCGGCCGTGTTTAAGTAGACGACACGGCGTTGGAAAGCTCAGACTCCCGCCCCGGGATCAGCTCAGCTCGTTGTACAGTGCAGCAACCACAGCGGCTCAAATCAGCTCATAAAACAATCAGAGCAAATATTGAAAAACTACGATGACTCGTTCATACAGCGCCCTGAAAATCCACTGATGTAATTTTCTCCATTGACAGCAATTAAGCCAATCAGGTATATAAAAGAACTTTTAGCCTGAACACAAAAAAAAACAAAAGTCTTCAGAATATTCCCACAGCAGCTGATTAATGGTCTTAAATTAGCCGGCAGCTGAGCCACATTGCGATGATCCCCTTTAAGTTCACAGTATATATACATTTATCTTTTTATTACATGCTACATACATGTAATAACGCGGGTCAGCAGGCGGTTGTTTAACGTGGCTCAGGTTAGATCATCCCCCACTGATTAAAGATGTATTTGATGCACATTGAGAGTGGTAACACCATATTTAGCTCAGGTCTGAACAGGGCCTGTTGTTAAAGTTTACCTAATAAACTGGTTGTTTTACGCTCTCCATTCCCCCTTTTTATAAAGCAATAAAATAAAATGTGCTCCCCGACGCTGCAGATTAAAACGACTAAACCACATCAAACACCCCGGAGCCGTCCACGCCGAAGACGAAGGGCGGCGCTTCCAGTCAGCTGTCGGAGCGCATTCGCACGAAACCGCAACACAAAGTCCTATCGCGCTTCCCAAGTCCTCGTAAGGACGACGGCCTCTCTCTGTTCGCGCTCGCGAGGGCCCGGCGTGAGGAGAAAATGATGGAGATCTTAAATCTGAGATGTCGGCTCTGTGGTAAAGCGGAAACTGGTCATTCCTCTGAAGCGTGAGGAGGCGGTGGGGGGTTTGGATCACAGACTGTTACAGAGTCATTCTGAGGCAGGTTCTTATTTGGCGAGCTTCAACGTGTGCTGCGTCTTGAGTCCAGTTGGATGTAGAAGTGTTAAAACGATCGTTTATCGCTCTGACTCTGTTCTGTTTCCTTTCTGCTTTGTCCTCAGCGAACTCCGACGCCCTCAAAGCCATGATTCACGACAACAGCTTCGACTCCGAAGGGTAAGAATCCTCGCGTGTCCCGCCAACAGCCGGTCCGCATGGAGGAGTGGTTAGACTTGTCCAGCAGGGGGCGCCGCAGGCCTCCGCGTGAAGGCCCCAGCTCGCCGAGCCGAGCCGAGCAGCACGAGGACACCCGAAGCAGTCGGGGCCTCATGTCTCCTCCGGTTCTCGGTCCAGATAAAGGCCAAGCAGCTGGGGAGTGTTTCCCCAGACGCCGCCGCCTCGCTCGCTTTGTGGGCTCACAAATTACTTCTAAAATATTCATTTGATCCACCAGAATATGAGCAGATTTATTATTAATTCCTGTTGAGGTTAGAACTGAATTGTGTCATGAGTTGTTTCTAACAAAATAAAAGTTTGCTGTTCCTCAGCTTTTGCCACAAAAAGGGCAGAAAGTTACTTCATTAGAACCAGTTTACAGCCTTAAACATCTACGATGTAACTGGCTGATTAACCATCTAAATCAAATATGTGCATACTGTTTCCTTCAAAAGTCTAAACCCGGCTTTTATCCGTTTGTTTTAATTTTATTTTGAATCTGTTGAAGGAGACTCGGGCCACATTCCTTTTTAAAAAGTCCCGTAGGACTCGGACGCAGCCTTTAAAAGCTTTTAATTACATTTTAGTTTGAAACTTTAGGGTCATTCTGTGTCCAAACACCCAACACCACTTATGTAATAAAAGCTGGACCGGTGGAATGGTCAGGCTGTTTGAGGAACGAAGTAGCATCACAAGCGGAGTATAAAATCCCAAAATGATTAAATATTAAAGCAGCATTCCTCGAAGGAATGCTTATCGCCCGCCGCTGTGTGTAGCAAAGTTTCGCACAGCGATCTCGTGTGGCGTGTTGGGGATGACTCTCAGCTACTGTCACATCAAGCCTCAAGCTCGGCATCTGAAAACCGGGCCGAGCTTGAGCCATTCGGCCGTGGCGGCCATCTTGAATCAGGCTGCAGACGTCCATCCAATGACTACTTTCAGAGTTGCTTTAAAATCTATCCTGTGGGTCGTGAGGAAATTCTGCTAACACTGAGGTTTTTACGTCGTGGCCGGCTTTTTACGGCATCGGACATTTCGAAAAAATCCACGATAAATTGAACCGAACCAAATGAATCTGATTGAAGCAGAGATGTTCTATCTGAAGACTTTGGCGAGAATTGGTTAATAAAAGACGCTTCGTTCACACAGGAACAGGTTGTGTGATTACGTAAAAGTTTTTTTTCTTGTTGTCGTTTCAGCCTTTCATCCAAACGGAAATAGAGTTTTAGGACCCCCTAAGCTACACGTGTCAAACTCAAGGCCCGCGGGCCAGATCCGGCCCTCTAGTCTGGTTCAGATCGAGTCTCTGATTCTTATTTTGCTTTAAAAAACTGAGCCTAATTAGTGAAGTTTTCTCTTGACAGTGTCTTAGAAGCCAACAATATAGTTTTAATTTCTGTATGATCAGGTTTTTGTTGATGGCTTTTTTAAAAAATCTGTTTTAATGTTAAAAAAATTCATTTAAAAGCTGAGTGAGGCGTAAGAAATGACTGCTAATGATGAGCTTTTTGAAGTTTGATCTCTTTGTCTGTGTTCATTAAAGTCTGTTTGCTCTAGATTCTGTATAATCTGGAACTGTGAAAGGTTTATTTATATTTCTATATGAATGATTTGACATAATACATCTAAAACCAATTAATTTATGTAAGTTTTAATAAATATTGATCGTGATCGGCCCTTTGCTAGGACCAAATGTTTAATTTTGGCCCCCTTGCGTCACTGGGTTTGACACCCCTGCCCTAAATGGTTCCATAGCAAGAATGTTTTAGTGTTTTCATGTGGAACCCCCCCCCCCCCCA
>NC_051436.1:11172000-11173292 GCF_001649575.2 Kryptolebias marmoratus
AACGCAACCTCTTGAAAACACTAGACCCGCCTCTAACCTGCGACACCAAGTGTAACAAACGCATCAGCATAAAAAAAAAAATGGCCGCTTTTGTGTTGCAGATGCCAGTGGCTCAACAGCGTTGCAATGCCACATACGGGCCTGGCGTAGGTACTGCAGGATTTTCTGTGTTTTCGGGCGAATGACATTTCTAACATTGGTAATAATTTACCTTCGATCTGATTATCGGGGCTCTCTAAGACATCCATTCATCTACTGGCTTTGGTTCAGCCTTCGTTGGACGCTGCTGCCGTCCCGGCGGCCTGAAGGCCTCGTACTGATCGGAACGTGGGGCTGATGGTGTGAGCTGAGTCAGATCTCTTCAGCCGGCCCTCCGCTGTCCGTCTGCGTACAGTAACAAGCAGAAGATGGGAGGGGAGGGGAGGGAGGGGGGTGCGGTAAATGGACACATGGGAGGAGGAGGAGATGCGAGTGACTGTAAAGGAGTCAAAGCAAATCGAGTTAGTGAAGTACGCTCCCCCTCCTCCTCCTCCGCCGCTGTTGTCTTTATTTCCTCTTTACCGGTTAGAGAGATGAGACGCTGCCTTTTATTGGACAGCTGTGTGGATAAACAGGAGCGTTACCTTTTGCACAGGATTAAGTATTTAGGTCCTGCTGAGGTCACAACGATCGTCTTGGGAGGGGAAACGATCATTAGGGCTGCTTTCGTGTGCTTTGCCTCTTCGGTTGCTTCTCCGGATGTCTTCCTCCACATTTTTTTCCACCTATTTTTTATCTTTTTTTGGGTACCCGTTCAGTTCAAATTGCTCTCTGTAGCGCTCCGTCTTTCCCTGGCTGTTGCAGTCCACATCTTTTCTTTCTGTTCCTCTCAGCCAGGTCGGGCAGCCTGCCAGAGGATCACTTAGAGATGGTGGCGGGGGGATCGGGTCGGGGTGATTTATGGGATACGTTGGAGCAGGGTGACAGACAGACTTGGAGGAGGGGGAAGAAGGTAGAAAAAAGCCGGAGAGCGACTGTAGTACAGCCAGGCTTCGCTATCTGCCTTCCCAGATTTGGTTCTTAACTTCCCCCTCAGCGCTCCATCCCTCGGCCCCCCTTCATCTTCCTACAACAAGCTCAGTTTATTATCTCCTCTTCATCATGTTTTTTTTTCTCCCTTCATGTGAACAAAACTCGTATTTCGCACTTCTGCTCATCAGGGATCCTGACTCCACATTGGCGCTGTGAATATTGATGTGAAATGGTTTCGAAACAACCCAAGAAATTACTTTCCTCATATTCCCCCCCCCCCC
>NC_051436.1:11173327-11217795 GCF_001649575.2 Kryptolebias marmoratus
CCCCCCCGTCATCACTTCTCGCAGCAATAACTACATTTAGTCCTTACCACGGCCAACGTGACTGGGTAAGATTTTTCCTGGACGTTTTTGATTCCAGACAGAAATAAGAATATACAGAAACAACCGAGCACTGTGCAGTTTGTGCCAACAGGGCGAGAATCTGCCCCGCCATGTTGGTAGGAGCTACATGGCGTCCTTAGTTACTGCCAGCGGGGCAGCGGACCACGGATATCTGAGGGGGACAAACCAAAGTCAGTGAAAAGCCAAGGTTTGAGTGACATATTGTCTTTAATAGCCATTAATCTACAAACCAGTTTTATCCGCTTTTATGGGTAAAATACAGAGTGTGCTTTAAAAAAAAAGACTATTTGAAACGTGGATATCTGAGTCCCAGGCAAGTTAAATTAAATAGGCTTCGTGTTGAACATTAAATGATTTGTTCATTAAAATTTGAACAGATTCTGATGCTGTGGGTTTTAAAAGCTTCGGGTGTTCAAAGTGCGACACGCCTCAAACACACCGCCGCGCGTCTTGATTTTGATGTTTTTGTGCCGTGTCCAAACCTGCTTTCCGGTTGGTGCGTTTTTTCTTGTATTTTCTTGACTGTGCCCGAGCGGATTCTAACACATTCCTTTCTGCTGAGCGACGTTCTGCGACAAGCTCAAAATTAAACGGTTGCTTTTTTACACTTTGTTAAAATTGGACATCACTGGAGCAAGAGTTAGCTATGTTATTAGGCTACAAAATAATCAAATTACAAAATGTTTTGGGACACCCTGTATACATGCTAAATCAGGGGTGTCAAACCCAGTGACGCAGGGGGGCCAATCACGATCAATATTAATTAAAAATTACATAAATTAACCTTGGTTTTAGATGTATTATGTCAAATCATCCATATAGAAATGTCTTCTCCCAGTTCCAGATTATACAGAATTTAGAGCAAACAGACTTTAATGAACACAGACAAATAGATCAAACTTCAAAAAGCTCATCATTAGCAGTTATTTCTTACGCCTCTACTACGTTGGTAGCAGAGCTCTGGTTAGACTACGTAGAGCTGTAAAGTACTCAAAGTGGCGTTAAGTACTCCTCTGGCCTGAATGATTACAGTGGTGGAGTACTTTTACCACAGTAGCGGGAGCCCACATGGTCCACGTTTTGCCTCTGTTAACGCTTCACCAGGCTTGTTGGGAGGCTTGTTATAGAAAATACTTCTCCCCCATTTTCACAATATGCCTCATATATTCATTGAAGTTGTAAAAAAAGGCTATTTCTGTTCGTTTTTGGATTAATGACAGCTGACGAAGTGCAGCTTCGACATGTAAACAGTAAACACTGATAGGTGTAGCACCTAACAAGATGGCAGCCATGAGTCTCACCCAGCAGCATCAGTCACAGCAGCTTATTTGTATTTTAGTTGCGAAATCGCATCTCATCTAAAAGCATGGGTAATGTAGCCTATACTGCCCCCTGCTGGTGGCTCTGCAGTGTTTCTAAGGTTTGGTTTCAAATCGTTTTGCATGAAGGCACTGAATTCTTTCAAAGCTGCATTTTTCTTTCCTTGAACCTCCTTTATTTTCTGTTTGAAATATGGCTGAATAATTAAAAAAAACAAACTTTTAAACATCTTTAATTTTTCGAAAAAAAACAAACTCCATGAACAAAAGCAGCCCAGTGCGAAAGATTCCTTTAATAATCCAAAACTAGCTGCTGCAATGATGATTTTCAGAAGTATTTTGATTTAAAAGCCTAAATATTTAAATATATTTTTAATATATATACATTATTAGAGGCAAAACAGTTTTTTTTTCTGACCATGCTGTGAATCTGTGCACGCCCTTTCCTCGCCTTCCTGCAGGTTTTTATTCCTGTGACGCCTCCTAAAGAGAAACGGGACTCCAAATAAATCTGCTTTTCACTCTTACCACGCATATAAACTTAATATTGCATGTGTGGAAACACAATTTGTCATACCTTTTTGTGTTTAAACCATACGAGGAGCTGATCTCCAGGGTTTTATTGAGAGCAAACGGCATCTTCTTAAAATAATACTATAAAAAAATAAGCGATTCGGCCTCAGTTAGTTCCTTTTTGATCGGAAAAATATGATGTCAAAATGGAGAGAATGCATTTGACTTGTTTTTCTTCTGCTCCACACAGGATGTTTCATTTCTTGTTTGACTTTTAACAGAAATTGGTGAGTGGTGCTTCTCTGGGACCTCGTAAGTGTTTGCTTAGAGTCTGAATTATTAACGTGTCGCTCAGCGGTGATAAAGGAAGCGCTGCAGAACGGAGCAGGCTGAGATTTTTATTTTTTTATTTCTGGGAAATTAATTAAATGGAAGTTATTGGTTCGTGTGTGAAATGGCTGGGCTTGTATTGGCCTCTCCTTTTCCTGGCCTTACCTGTTGGGTTATTTATCGATATTCCTGTGACGTTTGCTTTCCCGTCTCCAGGCCGCCGCTCACCCCCACCTCCGTCGGAGCGTCGTCCCCACCGATGACGCCGCTCTCGCCGGGGGCTCCCCTGGGAGCAGCCAAGCACACCTGCAGCCACCTGCACACCATCGGCGGCTCGGGCAGCCACGCCAACATCTGCACCCGCTGCAGCCAGAAAAAATGGCCGCTGATGAGGAAGCCGTCTCCCCGCAAGACGGAGCAGCGCCGCAGTCATCTCGGAGAGGTCACGGTCCTGTCTGTGGGCAGGTGTGTGTGTTTGACTCGTAAAAGAACAAAAACGTCTTTTCATGCTGCTTTCCACTGATTCAACCTCCGGCGTTTCTCAGAATCGCTTCACACAACCTGCGATAAAACCGTCCGCCGGGAACTCGAAGACGCGCCAGGAGTCGGAGCACACGCGGTCCTGACCATCAAACATTAACTGTGAATAATCCGAGTCCTTCTTTAATCACGCAGGCCGGGTTTGCCGGTGACCTGGAACAAACACAGGTGGACGGCGACGGTGAAGCCTGGGAAAACGGAGGCCTTCGGGTTCTCACCTGCTCCGTCGAACGACCCCTGTTAAACTTTCACTGACCTGAAAAAGTGATGGAAACAAACCAACCAAACAAACAAAAAAAAAACCCAGCATCTCAATTTCCTCTTTCTTTTTCTCTTCCTGTACAACTTCTTTCCTTTTTAATCGGTTATCTAAACCTGAAACCATTCAGCTCCTAATTTTGATGCAATTCAGCCTTTAATCAAAAATATGCTTTGATGCAGTAGGAGTTTAATGCAACACATTAAGATTCAATGCAATCTGATACATCAAAGCAAAGGAATGTTCCTGTGTCACTTACTGGGACTAAATATTTGCTACCTAATAATACAAAATGGTTGCTCACAAACTTGTCTTGCAAAACCTGACTCACATTTAATAAATAACAAATATTTAAAAAATGTAATAATACTGCCAGCAGCAGAACTGTTTAATACTCGTAGTAAGTCAGCAGGAAAAGGTAGTTTCTACATTATAAAGCGTAAAAACACAAGTTAACCTTTTATTTCCCTGGAATGTTAGTTGATTCCTGTTGCTTGAAGCACATTTTCAGAAGGTTTGTTGCTGTTTAAAAACGGTGCTGCTGCAGTTCTCCTCTTGAACTGTAGGTGTCACCGAAGGGAAACAATACAGCTAAACGGCAGACAGGAGAGCCGTCCACTTCACTTGTTTTTTAATTTATATATATATATAGTTGAATAAACCTGCTGCTGAGTTTCAGAACTCAGAATTACAGAACCCCACTTTATAATGTATGAATGTTAGATTTATGACGGCGGCTTTCTCACCCAAAAAAAAAAGAAGACAATGCTCAGATGCTCCGTTTTATCAGTCCAAAGTCCAAACATGGACGCCCGTCTGTCTCCTCCCGGTGGTTCTGAAACGACTTTACTGTAAAGAGTCGGCCCCTGTCCACCGGCAAGGCCCGCTAAGCCTCATGTCCGTCACGTTTCTCAGGCAGAGAGCTGATTGGGATGCAGAGGAGCTGCTTTTTCTTTTTTTTTTATTCCCCTCTCAGATGGCGGCGGCGGCGTACACAGAGGGGTCAGCGTGACCTGGAAACCAAAATTCATTTGCCGGTTTGATTAAAGCTTTGTGGCGCATGATTGGCTTTTGAATGAATGAGTGGATTATAGAGGCGTCGTGTTCAGGTGAAGGATGTTTTTTGTCTTTCTGAGTGTGTGTGTGTGTGTGTGAGAAATCGGTGAGGTAAACCAGATGGCAGCTGTGACACCAAACAGAGGAGCTGAGGGCCACTTCTTCTGCGGTTTATTTACGCCGCTTTAATACGAATATGGTTGACAAAATCCTGTTTCCTTTGGACCTAAAATAAATAAATAAATAAACTCTTGATTTACAGAGTTTAACGACACGCTTGTGTGTTTCTGTTTCAGCCAGAGGGAGCGCTTTCATCTCTGAAACACGAAAAAACTCAAGATGTCCAAACCTTATGTTTTTGTTTGTTTTTGTCCTTTTAAGGTTCCGCGTGACAAAGTGTGAAAAACCATCGAGGGAACGGAAGACTCTTCTCGTGATCGACTCCAACGGGAGCGTTCCTTCGACGCCCCCAGAGATGGCGATCCACAGCCGGACGACGTCGGAGTCCCAACAGGTCCGTCTCGTATCGAGCTGTTATCTGCGTTTGTCTGTCTGCCGGCCAAATAATCTCAGCCACCGCTGGTCGCATTGTAACGAAACTTTTAGAAACGAACCATCCGACGTACATCGGAGTCGACCCGGTTCTAGATGGCCGCCACAGCTGGTGGAACCTAGCAAACCTAAAAACGGCGGCGGTTTTACAGATATCGAGCCGAGAGTCATCCCCAACATCACTAACTGGTTGTGAGAGAGATCAGTTTATTAATCCCAAAGGAAAATAAATAATAATAATTAAAGTAATTTTGAATTTGAATTGAATTTAAACTTTGGCACACGAGGCAGCAGGTAAACCCACTCCGTCGTGTTTTTTTTTTTTTTTTTTAACCTAGCTGAAGTGCGTTGCGTGGTGTACTTCGACGCTAAAGCGATCTTTTCTGGTTACCAGTCTTTCTGCTTTGCTCTGTAGTCGACGTTTAGGGTTGTAGTTTTCGCAGGCAGGACTGGAACAGACCTGCATCGTCTGATGTGGTTTTTGTTCCAGCAGGACAGGGGTCTCCAATCCTGGTCCTCGAGGGCCACCATCCTGCATGTTTTCCTTGTTTCCCTGCTCCAACACACCTGATTCAGAGGTTTAATCACCTCTTCTTGTTCTGCAGAAGTTAATCAGTTAATCACCCATTGATTTAGATCAGGTGTGTTGGAGCAGAGGAACAAGTAGAACCTGCAGGATAGTGGCCCTCCAGGACCAGGGTTGGAGACCCCTGCACCAGGAGGTCTGGATTTGTGAATTGTTGCAAAGTCGCTGGTAAATGATGCTTTTCTGTGTTTCCACATCTATGATTTTCTTGAATATGGGTAAAGAACACAGTTAGCGAACAGAGTCTGAGCTGACTCTGAACCTCCTGGTTTCTCTTTCTCACCCTTTTTTTTTTTTTTTTTTTGGTCGTTCATCCAATCTGTAAGCAGTCCCCCTCCCCTAGAAAGAAATAAGTCGTTCGGCTCGGCTCTCCGTTCTTTGAGCCGTTTTATTTCGTACGCGGCGAAAGAACTGCCTGAACCGAACAACGAAACAAAGGCGGAAAGGTTTTTTTTTTTTCTGTTTATAATCTTTGAAATAGTCAATTTTTTTCAAATACAGCATTTTAAAAAAAATTTTGTGACACAAGAAAGCATTTTAAATAGATTTTTTTTTCTTTTCAACCAACCAGAGAAGGAAAAAGAAGAAACCTGCCTGTTGCCTCCAGCTTTGCCGTCTTCTGCTTCCATCACAGGAGGTCCGAATAATGAAGCTGCGGCGCCGCAGGGGATCGGAGGCGGCGTCCTCGTCTGTCGTCTTCTAATTTAACGCTCAGACTGACGAGTGAATGCGCTTCCATCACTGCCCCGGTTCATGTCTTACACCCTTTAACCAAGTCTTTAAACCAGCCTCACCTGAATGCATCGCAGCAAACCGTGAAAGCATTATTTATTCACCCGGATTCTTAAAGGGATGATTTGGAGCTTTTGAAATCCGATTGTGTTGGAAGATACGAACAGTAAATATCTTACGTGTCACAGATGGCTCTTTGAAGAACCTCAGTGTGTGACTGCACAGACGGGCCGACATTACGGTTGAAAAGTCAGTAAAGCTGCTTGTTTTCAGAGTCTCGGTTGAAATAATTCAAGCTAATTTTAAATTCATAATAAAAGATCAAAAAAATAAACAGGGTTTCTGTTTCTCTGCTCCCTCTGAAGTGTGACGTATGGAGAGCTGAACACGGGAACAAGGCAGGAAATGGTGAACACAGACAGTGTGGGGGGGGGAGTGGGTCAGTTTGTTGGAATTAATTGTTTAAATCGACCCAAAACTCCAACAGCGGAGTCGTTCCTCAGCTTTCTGAAGGACAAGATGGTTGGCTGGATGTGGTTAGTTTAGCTCCTGGTGCTCGTCTGCTATAAAGACCTCTGAACTCTAAGAAAGGGTTCTTGTTTTATTTTAAAACAGTGTTTTTCTTTTGGAGTTATAGTAGTATTTCTGCAGTTTGTTCTGTGTGATCACATCCATTCAGAGGGAGTCTTTGAGAACAACAAACTTTTATTATTATTTAACCGGGCAGATCCCTTTTGAGTTCACAGATGTCTCTTTGTGGGAGGCCTGAAGGCAGCCTAAACATGCAGGTTTTCAGACTCCACAGAGTTCTCCACCGGAGAACCCACAGAAAAAAACCAAGCAAACTCTGCACAGAAATCCCCCCCCCAGGCCCAAACTGGGGCTTGAACCCAGGACCGTCTTGCTCTGAGGCAACAGTGCCAACCACTAATCCACCGTGCTGCCCAAACAGCCCGTTCCCTTCCTTTATCCTTAACTGAACCTGGCCGAGGAGTTGGTTTCTCACTTGGGTGTGAGGATCCCGGACGAGCCCCCAATAATTTAACTTCTTCTTTTCCCTGGCTGATACGGGTTGAAGCGCTACCGTTTTTTAAAAATTTATTCCAAGTCTTCCTTTCCTGACGCACAGTGAAGTTAGGAGAATGTGGTCTTGAGTGTCCGGACTTTAGTGCTGTTGACGTCGTCTTGCCGTGAGCCGATTCCCGTCCTTCATCTGGAAGCATCTTTTTTAACTTTTTTTTTTTTTTTTTCAAAAATCTCAAACAAAGCTCCCTAAAATGGCCGCTCTGCCTTCCGACTAGTCATTGTCATGCTTTTTTAATACAGTTTGTTTATTCAGACGGGCTGGGGAAAACGAAGCCCAAACAAATAAAATCAATAAATAAAACAAAAATCAGCTTGTGACATTGGGCGTCTGTAATTTGAGATGTGGCAGCTTTTGTTCCCGTCTGCTCGGATTCGTCGGGCTCCACTGAATCAACATCCAAACCAAATTTGTTTTAGGGAGGGGAAACACGATGCTCATCAACATCCGTGTTTGCTTCGTTTCTTAACGTAAGCTGTCGTGTTGACTTTTCGCTTCGTCATCCTGACTGTGTGAGAGGAGGGGGAAAAATACCCGAACAAACTCCGACTCAAGACTTTAAGGTCATCTCCTCTGTCGATTGATGATCTTCTTGCATTTAAAATCAAATTTGTGCATTTTGTTTGTTTTTTCTCCTCACCAGGAGCAGACGGAAAACTCTGACAAGGAGAACCGATAGAACCCAGGTAACTCGTCTTCTTTTAATCAGCTGCCCGCGAGTCTGTTTTTCACCCCCAATCTGTTCGCACGTAACGGCATTTCCTCCTTGCCCTTTTTTTTGTGCAGCTTTCCAAATCGGGAGCTGGAGCGTCATCTGGACAATTGAAGTAGAAGAAGGAAAAACAAAGAAAAAAACAAAACCAAAACGAGAACTTTAAAACGTCAGCACAAGGAGGGATTAACCGAGTCGTTCCTTCGTGTTGTCGCTCCGCGGGGGGAGTGGAGGCCGAGGACAGTTTGAAACCCGCCCTCTAGTGACTGCAGCCGGGTCACGGCAGTGCCTTGCTCAGTGGCGTTAAAGAAGGACGGGAGCCGCGCTCTCCCAGTAACTTCCCTTTGACTCGGCATGTTCAAGTGCTCCAAAGTGTGTGTGTACATAGGATTTTATAAGTGTATTTTCTCTGTGTGTGTGTGTGTGTTATCAATTTAAATTATGAAACTCTGAGCAGAAACTGGTACAGATGATCTGAGACGAAGGCGGCGGCTGCAACAACCGGGAGCAGAAACCTAAATAATTAAATAAATTATAAAGTGTGTTAGCTCTGTCTGGTTTTCAAGATGGCTGCTCCTCATCATAGTTCAGGTTTCTGTATTTCGTTTTATTTTGTCCCTCTTATCTCAATAAAGAACTTTCAGTCCTCTGACTTCAAGTCGGCTCAGACACTAAATCCGAAACGCAACATCTGTTTCCTCAGGACCGCGACGAGTTGGTTTTATTTGTTTCAGCGGAAATGTCACAAATTAAGATTAAGAGTGAACTAACAGACATCAGCAATGACCTCAGAGAGAAGCAGCTGCTGAGAGGGGTCAAAGGTCATTTCTGAACAGAGAGAAAGATTTCACGTTTCAAACAGCTGCCTGTCGGCCCGAGAGTGGAGGTCGCAGCAGATTCACCCTGAGGTCAGACTGTGCAACGACCAGAGAAACTCCATGTCGGAGTCTGCAGGCCTCAGTTAGCAGGTCAAAGGTCAAAGGTCATGACAGGACAATCAGAAGAAGACGGAACATGTTTGTCTCGTCTGGAAGGACTGCAGGAGAAAACCTCGTCTCTCTGAAAACAACATGGCCGCCCGGCTGAGTTTCATCTGAATGAAGCAGAAGACTTCTGGAACAACGTCCTCTGGACCAGAGTGGACATGTTTACCCATAATGCACAGCGGCACGGCTGGAGAAAACCAAACAGCAGCTGTCGGCACGGTGGTGGAGGGCTGATGGTTTGGGCTCCTCGCAGTCACCGAGTCGACCCTGAACTCCTCTGGAGACCAAAGGACTCTAGAGTCAAACGTGAGGACATCTGTCCAACAGCTGAAGTTTGGACCAAACTGGGTCCTAAAACAGGACAATGATCCACAAACAGCAGCTGCTCTACAACAGAATGACTCAAAAAGAAAAAAATCTAGATGTTTCAACAACCCAGTCAGAGAGCAGAACCAGAACCAGAACCTGACTGAGACGCTGAGCAGAAACAAACGTCTGCGAACCTCAATGAACTGAAGCAACGATGGAAAGAAGAGTGGGCCGGACTTCCTGTTAAAGTCACACAGAAAACAACTGCTGAGAGTTATTTATATTTGTGAGCTTTTATTAAAAGCTTCAATACCGCCGTGAGTTCCAGAAGTTTCCCATCATGTTTATGTTTGTGGTCAACGTTGACTTTCGTAAGAAATTTGAAGGTTTTTGTAAAATTTTGCATGATCCTTTATCATATCAGTCAATCTAAACTTGTGTTGATGGAGCGGTCCTGTGGACAGCTCGTACTCGACCTGCTGTAGATCGACTTTTTTCACTTTGTTTACTTCTGAGCGGATTGACGAGCTCGTGGTTGGTTAAACGAGCAGAGCTGATGGTGAGAACAAGGTTCACACAAAAGGCTTTGAAATGTCGCTTTAAGGTTTTCGGTCTCGGTGGTGTCCAGAGGAGCCGTTAGCTCGTCAAAATTCAGCTTTATTTTTCCAAACTGGGGTCCTGTAAGGAGCCATCTACAACAGGTAAGATATTAATTGTTCATACTGTCACCTCTGCTCTCTGGATTTACCAAACCTAACCGGAGGCGAGAAGACAAGAGGGACGAATGGTGGTCGTAATAATAATGAGTTAAAATGTTTTTATGTTGTGATTTGTCTTATTTTTTTGGATTATTATGATGATCAATATTGGTAAAATTATGTTACAATAGCTATCATTTAATAATTTACAGCCACAACAGTTTTGTTCTATTTTTATGTTCTGTACCTACACACGAACGCTCACTTAAGTTAATAAATTAATAACTCAGAGCAGATGTCCGTTGATTTTTCTGCTTTCTTTTGTCTTATTTATTACTGATGTCCAGCACTTTGTTTCAGCTCTGGCTGGTGTTAAAGCGCTTTATAAATAAAGTTGATGATAAAACCAGAAGTCTGACTGTGAGTCCTTAGATGTTTAAAAGTCATTTTATCCTGTTTTTTTTATTTTAAAGCTAACACTTGTTACACAAAAGGTTTTTTTTCCCCACTGCATCCTGTTGTTGTAGAAACCAGAAATTAAAGCAACAAACGCTGAAAAAGTCCACTTTCTTTTCTTTTTTCTTCCTTTCCACCCTTCTCCGTACAGGAGGCAGTGTTTGCTCACCTGCACGCTTCCTTCCTGCCTCATCTGACCGATTCATCCGTCTTCATTTTCCATTCCGTCTCATTCCCCCCCGTAATGAAAAGATGATTTGTCTTAATCATCTCAAGTGCGCCGACCTCCAGCTCGCAGCCGCCTTATTCCCACATAATAGAGACGAGATGTGTTTGGAGGATTAACAACCCTTGACTTTCTTATCCGTTCCTTCGACCTTCTGAGTCCTAAAAGGCTCGTCCCGCTGAAGTGTCCAGAGAATCGTCCTGAAACAAAAAAAAAAGAAGGGAAAAATCTCAGAATTAGGACTTTTATTTTGAAAAATGGTTGGGGGTCAAATCGCCCCACCACGTCTCAGAGCTCGGAGTTTGCATTGAGGACGACTCTCGGCTACGGCCGCAGCTAATTTCAGCTCAGCATCTGCAAAGCTGACTGAGTTGTGGCCATTTTTTTGTTGGCTAACGTCAGTCGGGTGTGGCGGCCATCTTAAGTGGAAGTGACTCCAAAAAGTTGGCGATCTGTAGACGTCCGTGTGACGATTTCTGCCGGAGTTTTTCATTAAAATTCGCCCTGGTGGTTCATGAGATATTTCGCTAACAGCCAGTGCTGACTCCAACAATAAGGGCTAAGGTGTTGGGGACAACTCTCAGCTACTACCACGCCAAATCTCAGCTCGATATCTGTAAAACCAACCGACTTGCAGCCATTTTGGGTTTGCTACTGTAGATTAGATGTGGCCTGTGGCGGCCATTTTGAATTGAGTTTATAATAATTATTATCTATTAATACTTCAGTTAACAAATGACCCTAACTGCGCCCAATGACCAACATGAGTATGGCAAGCCACTGTGACACATAATCAATAAACAATCCTGAGTCATTGTGTTACTTTAGAAGCAAAGCCTCATGGGAGTTTACTTTGAAAGCCCCCAAAACATGAATGTTTAGTTGTTTTTTTTTCTCCATCTCAGAAGCTTTGAAATTAGCCGCAGGTAAAATCGCGGGTTAGCAGCAAGCTAGCTTTGTTCACGGGAGCGCCGGTTTGAAAACTCCTCTTGTATCGGTCTGGAGAATTCCAGCCCCGTGTTTTAAAAAAACCGAAATCCCCCCCTGAGCTTCACAGTGATGGCAAACATTAAACGAAGGGATTTCCCGGCGCTTACGGCAGCCTGCAGGGAAAAATGGTGATTTTCAGCGGAAGAAGGATTCGGATTAAAGGGATTATTTCTGAAGAAAGACATAAACTTTGCTTTGGAGGCAGTTTATTTGATATTGTATTTAATGTGATTGGAAGATGGTGTTTTTATGGACTCATTTTTAAACTCAGTTATGGCAAAAAAAAAAATCCATATTTTTCTGTTTCTCATTTTGCCACATATGTCCTAAAGAATTATGTCCGAAATCCTGACAAATGGCATTCTAGATATCTTTTTTTTTTTTTTTTGGCTGGAAAGAATCGACTTGTGAATATGTGCTGCTTAACTATTATATGATAAATGGGCTTGCCGTAGAGGGGGTCCATATTAAACAGGGCCTGTGAGTGACGCCTCACTGCCGCCGGTGACTCTTGACAGAGCCGGAGGGAGGACTGACTTTCAAGGTGGCGACAGGGACATTCAGGGGACATTCGGGGACAATCAGGGGACATTCAGGGCCACCACCACCCACACACACACCCTGCCCCCAGCTGCAGGCTGAAAACACACACTGACTTAGCTGCAGGGTGGTAAACCTGTCTGAGAGCCGCTGGCTGACAGCGACGGTCATGATTAAGCAGCAATGGAGCAAATATTGCTGCAAATATTGACTCGTGTTACGTTTGTGTGTCTGTGTGTGTGTGTGTTTACTTTTGTTAAACAAAATGGGTGTCACCGCCCCTGGGTAAGGTTTGTCAAATCACAATGAAAATTTCCACTCGGCAGACATGCGGATAAAGACGTGTGCAGGTACGGCTCGGCTCCAGCTCCTCCACGACTTCACAAGCAGTAAATTTATCTCAGGCGCTGAATTATTCAGGCCTCCAGGCGACAGGGCTCCCGTGTCGCAGGCGGACCGAGCGTCCCACGTCTCATCTCTGTCTGCCTGCTCAGACACAGAAAGACACTTTATTAAGGCCCGCCGCCAACAGGCGGGGGAGAATGGGGTTTCTGTCTGTCTGTTAGCAAAATATCTCATGGATCAAAAGACGGATTTTCATGAAACTCTCAGAATGTAATCGTTGGATGTACGTCTACAACTGATTACCCTTTGGAGGCAACCCAATTCAAGATGGCCGCCACAGCTAAGTGATTTTAGTAAACACAAAAGAGGCTGTAACTCTGTCAATTTTACAGATATTGAAGTAAAATTTGGTGTGGTAGTAGCTGAGAGTTATTCCTAACTTTTACTTGTGAGTGTTACACATTACACAACATCTTTGCTCAAAAAAACCTGTTAACTGTTTGAGTCAACGCCATTTGTCTGTTAGCAAAATATCTGATGAACCATTAGACAGATTTTTCTAGAACTGTCAGGAAGCAATCGTTGGATGTGGATCTACATGTGATTAGGTTTTAGAGTCCATCCAATTCAAGATGGCCCCTACAGTCGCTGCGTTGTTTCCAGGCGGCGCAGAAAAGCCTTCCTGCTTCGTTTTTCCGGGAGAGGGTCGGGATGTAATATTTAACCCAGGTGAAACATTAGCCAGCAGCTGGGAAGTGCTGGGCGAGCTCCACCAGACGCAGGTTTATTTTTGGGCCAAGCACCAAAGGTTTAACGGGTGAACCATTACATTAATGTTGACACACATTTCTGGCCTTTCTTTTTTTTTTTAGTCTGCCGGGGCGTTTAGGGAAAGGAGGAAACAAAATCAGCTTCAAGCTTCAACAAAGGTGGAGCAGAACCTGCGTTAGAAACAAACAAAACAATAAATCTTTCAGGGTTCGCTGGATCGAAATGGCGTTTTGTTTTAAATGACTTGTATTGTTTTAGTTCATGAGGTGGATTAGCTGCGGTGGCCATCTTCTCCAAAAGGTAATCAGCTGTAGATGTGCGTCCAACGATAACTCTCTAAAAGTTTCATTAAAATCCGTCCAGTGGGCGAGAAGATATTTTGCTAACAGACCGAAGCGACTCCAGTTGTTTATGCCAACGTTTTAAAACAAGATCTTGTGTGATCAGTTAGCACCTGGAGTATGTGTTGGGGATGACTCTCAGCTACTACCACGCCAAACTTTAGCTCAATATCTATTGAACCAACTGAGTTGTACCTGTTTTAGTGTTGGCTGAAGTTGGTTAGCTGTGGCGGCCATCTTGAATCCAATTGTCTCCAGAAGTTAATCAGCTGTAGAAGTGTTTTCAGTGATTATTTTACCAGAGTTTCATTAAAATTCATTCAACGGTTCGTGAGATATTGTGCTAACAGACAGACAACGCTGACTCCCGTAGTTAATCGGTTCATTTCAAGCAAGCAACTTTGCACGATCTGTTAGCGCTCAGAGCATGTTCTGGTGACGACTCTCAGCTACTACTACACCAAACTTTAGCTTAATAGCTGTTGAACCAACTGAGCTGTACCCATTGTAGTGTTGTCTGAAGTTGGTTAGCTGTGGCAGCCATCTTGAATCAAATCGACTCCGAAAGGCCATCAGTTGCAGATGTACATCCGATGATTACTGTCTAACAGCTTCATTGAAATCTGTCTGACGGTTCGTGTGATATTTTGCTAACAGACAGACATGCTCCGTCCCTGCGAAGCACGCAGTCTGGTTGGCTGTCTTCACGTGGACTTTCCCACCCGTCCCTCTGAGACCAGGAAGTGCTCGTGTGCCACAATTAAGGGTGACATCATTACCGCCAACAGAGGCCTGAGAAAAACAAACAGTTCACCTGAGCGCCGAGTCCCGGTACACAAACGGCTCCTTCTCTTCGCTCGGCGTGGAGACGTTTGGTTTTTTTTTGGTTGTTCAGCATAAATAAAGGAAAGACGTTTGTGTTTGTGACGGGAACGGCAGCTCTGTTGAGTGAACTGAATCACTCGAATCAGTTCATTAAAATGATTCGTACAAATGATTCGTTCACCAAATCCTTCAGTTCACACAGTTATAACGAGTTAGTTTAGTTTATTTCTTTTGTGCCACGCACCATAAAAGGTGCCCAACCCAGACTTGCGACGCTTTCAGTTAAATCTGATGAGCCAACTCATTCAGCTTTAATTTTAGCTTCCTCTCATGCAAATTAAAAGCCGTTAACGATCTAAAAGTGTAAAAATGACCACACTTTACTCATGTTCCAAATCCCAACCCCTAACGTTCCTTTCATTTTTTTTTACTTTTCAGCTAAAGAACCAGCTGTTATCTATATAAAATCGACTTTCTGTGCGTCCTTGAGCTGATTAAAAGCATCATAGCGTTTTTTTTGTTTTTGTGACGCACGAGCCGAGCGCAATTCCGTTTTTGTTTTTGTGTCCTGCAAAGTGGTGAATTGATGAAAAGATGAGTCACCAGCAGATGTGCTGTCAACACTCCATGGATGCAAATATTGTTTTCTTACTGTGCAGGACAGCTTTCAGCTTCTTTAGGGGGGCCCCAATTCATTCAGAGCGAGCCTTTGTAGTAGGCTTCTGTAAGAAGCTTATGAACAGGCAATATCTTACCTGTTGTAGATAGTTGTTTGAGTCACCTCAGCTTGGAGAAACAGAGTTTAAAGCCTGGTTGTTGCCATCCTCAGCGTGGTAAAACACGGCCGTCATCAAGGTAATCCCACAGCTGTTGGGAATTGAAGCCAGCTGGACCAGGTTTGCGGAAGCTGCCATGTTGTTTTAACCAGATTGATGATGTTGCGCCTTAAGTCCCGCCTACTTCCCAAACCGTGTTCTTACACCATCTTTCTTTAAAGCATGAAATATCTGTCCTCAAAAACCTGCACCAGCTTCAACGTTCCTGTCAGAGGAGCTGCTACAGCTAGCTGCTGCTGCTCTCGCAACTGCTCCTAAGATTCTGTTGAAATAACTGTGTAATTCAACGTTAATGGTGGTGTAATCCGGTCCAAGTCGAGCTCCTCTTCTTTCAAACTGAAATCAGTCAAAGAGCTGCAGCATCTACAGCAGGTAAGATAATAACTGCTCAGAGCCCCTCTTCAGAAGATTCAAGACGCTTGCTCCGGGCCAGACGTGGTTCCGTTGTGGTTTTCTCCCGTCATTCTCGAGCCTCGGCTTGTGATTTCCCCACCCTGTGACTACACAGCCAGCCTTTGTTTTCACGTCATGAAATCCCAGAACCCCCCCTCAGCGTATTTAGACACACGCGCCCTGTTGTTTGTTTGCCCCGAGTCGTCTCGAATCAAAGCTCCGGTTGAACTGTGGCGACCCTCGGGCCGCAGTCTGTCCCGCCGTGGGACAGGGACTGTCCTCGCCTCCGTCCGGTTTTGCTGCTACGCTTCAAAGTCGAGGCTGAGCGAGTTGTTGAACGAGGAAAACCTCATGGATCTGCGAGAAATCAAGAAAGAACAGAGTTTTCCAACAATTTCTATTAAAATGAGACTTTTCAAAGCATATAAAATTCAGACAAATGTTTTTTAAAAAATTGACATTTTCTGCTAAACTAATGTCTACAGTCAGTTCAATTCATACAGCTCCATTTCACAATAAAAAAACCATCTCAGAACACTGTACAAAAGTAAAGAAACAAGTCAATTCAAATTCAAATGCAGCTATAAATATAATACAAGACACTGGGATGTTGACCTTTGACCCCATGGCCTTGAAATCAATGGTGATCATGCTTGACCTAAAAGGTGTCCAGCTGTGCAGTTGAATTTTTCTCTTACATGGTTGCATAGTTAGAGCACAGGGTCATCTGTAACCATGACCTTTGACTGGATCACCTTGAAATCAGTGGTGATCACCCTTGACCTAAGAGGTGTCCAGATGTGCAGTTTAATGTTCCTCCGTTACATGATCGCACACTCAGAGCATTTGCTCTTTCTAGCAGTTTCGAAGGCTTTCGCCACTTAAAACTTGCCGTCATCTGTGACCTTGAACTTTGACCCCGTCACCTTGAAATCAACAGTGACCCATGAGGAGTCCAGCTGTGGAGTTTAACATTCGTGTTATCGGCTGCAGAGTCGGAGCATGGGCTGATCTGTGACCTTGACCTTTGACCTGATCAGCACCAAAATCTAATCCCTTGTTCCTTGGACCATGTTTGACGTTTCCTGGAAATTTCATTAAAATCAATTCATAACTTTTTGAGTACCTTTGTCCACAGACTCACCTCCAGCCTCTCCTGCTGCGAAAAGTCAACAGTCAGCAGATCGGGAGCTCTTATTTATTTATTTTCCACACGGGCCCCGCTGCGGAAGTTACCGGGGTTTCGCAGTGTGTGCGAATCCAGCTGAAACCCAAAGGTGCTCATTAGCCGGGGTCCCAGGCGCCGCGGACGCCGCCCGCCGAGGCTCGATCTGCTGCGACGGCAAAGTTTAAACACCTCAGTCCCACAGCGATGGCTCCCGACTTATAAGGAGAAAGAAACTGGTAAACAAACAAACTGTCACACAAAATCAGAGGCTTTTAAGGACCTATGGCTCTCGACAGATTTATTAGAATATGTGTATGTGGGAAATTATTGCCATGGGTTTATTGTTTACCCGATTTTCCGAGTCACCTGTGCTTTCACATCATAATCCTCTTTCACAATTGGGATCGTATCTCTTAATGCGTTTCCCTTTACGGACCTATATCCTTGTGTGTCGTTTTGTTTTTCCACGAACCCTGTTCCCCAATTAGTTCTCAATGTATTTATAGTTGTGTTTTTCCATTTAATCCACTCAGAGGTTTCCTTTTTTTGCAGCCTTTACAAAACCCCACAGGTAATTTTTTACTGTGATTTACTGTGTTAGCTTGCAGTGCAACTAAATCCACACACCAGTGTTAGCATTGTTAGCTAGCAACACAACCTCACACCAGTGTTAGCATTGTTAGCTAGCAACACAACCTCACACCAGTGTTAGCATTGTTAGCTAGCCTAACAACACTTGTACCTCCAGTGAGTCCTGTTAGCTAATAACGTTGTTGTGCTAGCTTACAATGCTAATAAAACTCAAAACAGAATTAGCATTGTTCGCTAACACCAATTGTCTCTCCTGTGAGTTGTGTTTACTGAAGGGAATCACCGGGCAACTCACTTTAGGGACAATTGTTGTTGTGTCAGCTTAAAATTAAAACAACAGAGTTAGCACTGTAAGCAACAGTGTTAGCATTGTTAGCTAAAGCAGCAGCTGCCCCTCCCGTGGGCTGCTGTGTTAGCTCACAATGCTAACACAACAACTTCATGAAAGGAGACAAACTAATGTCCTAAAAACAAAACATGACAAATGTTAATAAAGAAAATAAACTCTTTTAAGCACCTAGGAACTTAAAATATGTGTTGTTACATCTGCTTACAATAGCTAAACAGCTATTTCATTAACAAGCTGGCTAACTGTTAGCTCACTAGTTAGCTAAAACTGATCATTTTTTAAAACTAAACTGAACAGACTAATCACACACATTCATTTTATTCAGTTTATTGTACTTTGAATTTTTTTTTACAGTACAAATACAATAACTAGAAATGATTGGCAGGATTTTGATCAAAAATGGATTTCTCAGTGAAACAATTTAAAAACTTCCTAAAGGAAACCATTTTGTTATTATTATTATTCTTAAATGTCATCTCTTCAGCAGTCTCCAGCCTCAATTAGTTCATTATTAGGCACATGAGTCGAACTTTTATCACAGGCCAGACTAGAAATTCATAACTTGACCTATAAAAACAGAACAAAACCAAAAAAAAAAAACCAAACAAAACAAACAAATAGACAGAATTCGTTGGATGAACTGATGGCCCCAGAGTGGTTTCCTGTGCAGGTTGACCTTTACTTGGCTTGTTAAACTCAAGCTGCTCGAAAATGAAGGCAGGGTCATTAAGGAGCACGGAAATATTTCAACAAAAACAAACGAAAACAGTTATGTGCATAAAAATTGTTGCTACACGATCACGTCCCCGTTGTTATTTTTTTTTACCCCCTGATACATGCAGACTGATTCGACATTCATTCCTTCATTCTAAAATGGGTGAGGACAAACAAGTGGACCGCTATGAACCGACTGCATGCCTCTGTGGCTTTAAATCAAATTAGAGCTATAAATTTTTTATAAATAACAAGAAATCACAATATAAGGACAAAACAACTGTGCAGTGTGTAAAACAAAAAAGAAAATCTGAAGACTTTTCCTGTTTTTTGTTTTTTACCTGGTGAAATGGTGAGAAGCGTGGACTGTTTTCACTGTGGAAATATTGACTTTTATGATAAAACTGCTGTCTTGTTTTAATAAAATGTCATTATGGTTATGGCAAAAACAGCGACTGAGCACATCCAGGGTTATTTGGGAGTCCGGAGTGTTAAATACGCTGAGATCCGACAGCTGGCAGAATTCAGTCTGTTCAGTTGGAGCTCGATCCAAACGTCGCAGCTTTGGAAACGAAGCCTTCACAAGGCTGGCGTCAGGTTCCGTCACGGTAAAAAAGAAATAAAATAAAATGTTCACAAGTTTAAAAATAAATCGGCTCTTTCTTGTAAACCGAGCTTTCCTTCGTTCGTTTTAAGGATCTTGGAGAGGAACTTCATAGTTCAAAGCTTTGGCAAAGGTTCGTGGCAGTTCTGGAAGCGTTAAAGCCTCGGTCCGACCGGTTTCCGTACAAACTCCGTCACTCCGACTCCTCTCCGGCGGTGGCGGCCTCCAAAGCGGCGAGCGCCTCCGCCACCATCGAGTCCGTGACGCTCTGCACCTCCACCTCGTTGTCCTTCACCTCCACGTCCTCGTCGCTCTTCGTCACGGAGATGCTGCTCTCCTCGGTGGAGATGTCCGGCGTCTTATTCAGCGTGAGCTCGTTCCTCGTGCCGCCCGACGACAAGCTGGTGGTGCTGGTGTGGATGTCCACAGACAGGACGCTGCCCTCGTCCCCGGTGTCGCACAGGTACTCCGGCGTCCCCCCCACCCCCTCGTCTATTTCGTCCACCGACAGGCTTTTGCCTCGGGCGTGCTCCCACTCGCTCCTCGCGGCCCCGCGCTCCCGCTCGCCGAGTTCCTCCAGGTTGGGGTAAACGGGGACCTGACTTGGACCCACGTCGACCCATCGCGGCCCCACGGCCTCCGGCTGGATGATGTACAGCCCCCCCTCGGCGGGCGGCGCGCTCGCCTGCTGGTGCAGCTCCTTGGCGAGGGCCGGCGCGGCGTGCAGCCTGTGGTTCACGCGGTTGTTGTCAAACTCCAGCTTGAGCGTGCTGTCGCTGTAGCCCAGGTTGTGGACGCCGTGCTTCTGCTTGCTGTCGCCGTGGGCACCTCGGCCGGGGGCCCCGCCCGCGCCGTGGCTGGGCTGGTAGAGGGAGCCGCCCGTGGAGTCGGTCTTCCGGACGTCCACCGCCACAGACGGGTCGTAGATGTAGCTGGGAGGGGGAAGAGGACACAAACTGGTAATCGGTTATCAAACAGATGGAAGCGCGGGGACTGAACCAGTGAGGGCTGGTGACTGGACGAACTCATGGAGTTCACTGATCGGATCTTAAAGGGGACCTATTCTGCTTCCATGAACAAACATTTAATACACAGAATCCTTCTCAGATATTGAGATTTCACCTGATCAGTTCTGCCTCTTTTAGGGCTACGTCACTTTTATGCAAATGAGCTGCTGATGGCCACGCCCCCCCAACTCAGTGTCCCTTCTCAAAACCTAAAAAAGGATTAAAGGCTGCAGATCTGACCCACATTTATATCGTTATTAATTCAAACTGAGGATTCTGACTTTGGGAGAGGGCACTTAGCGGTTCTGAACAGACATTTGTCGAGTCGGACGGCGACAATCAGCGAGTCTGAAACCCGTCTGGTTGCGGGTCGGGTCACCGGCGGTACATGTTCTATACTGCAGCCGACAACAGAACATTTTCCTTTTCCAGCAGACATTGGTCAGCGGTAAAACCAGCAGAACAAACGTGATGATCTGTTTGTAATGAAGTGGGCGGAGCTCCACTCGGGTTGCTAGGTGAGGGGCCAGGCCTGGCTTGGGGTTGCTAGGTAACAGGGATTGTGACGGAGGTTTCTGAAACAGCTCGTTTTGCAGTTTCGATCGTGTTTCCTGTCGTCGTCCAGCCGGCCTCGTGCTGCGGGACGCCACACAGCAGTAACAGTCTGAGTCAATGATTCCCAACGCTGGGGATCGGGACCCCAACAAGGGTCACCCAACACCAAGCAGGGGTCCTTCGCTCATCTCCAGATATCAACTTCCATTTGAAAACCTAGTTTTTAAAATGGTAAATGGCCTGCACCTGTATAGAGCTTTATCTAGTCCAAGGACCCCACTGCTGATATATCTGCACCATAATCGTTTAAGAGAATTGAAATAAAAGTCATAGATTTATTTTAATGGACGTTAAGACTGTTTGTGTCATTGTGCTCTTATTTAAGAAGCTTGTTAGCATTTTGGGACATTTAACCAGCCGACAGAAGGCCTCACACACCTTTGTCGCTGATATTTTATGGGCTGGAAGTTAAAAAGTTTAGGAATCGTTGATTATTGATCTCAATATTTACAGCTCGGTACCTTTAATGACTCTCTTAACACAGTGTGTAGGATTGTCTTTCAAAGGCGCAAGTTAAATCGCTTTTACACACACTTAGATGTTCTGAAGTGTGTGTGTGTGTGTGTGTGTGTGTGTGTGTGTGTGGACGTGGCCTTCTGAGAGCGTCTCTTGTTTAATCTGTTCAGGACCCTGGTGGAGCTCCTGGATGCGAGCGTCTTCCCGTCCCGAGAACTTTGAAATCTAAAAAAAAAATCGATCCGACTCGGAATCCGGTGTCGTTCTTTCTGCCTTTTTTTTTTTTCAGCTGAGACAAAATAAATAAATGTTTTCCTGTTCCTGCAGCGCCGCTGCTGGGTCCTCGCTGTCAAGGTGAAATCTGCAGCACGCTTTCAGAGACGAGAGAGAGAAACGAAACAAAGCCCGGCAAGAGTTCTCTCAGAGCCGGAGAAGCTTGGCAGGGAGAGGGAAAGTGTGTTTTCGTCGACGACGGGAGGCCGGCCGCTTCATCTCCGAGTGATTCTCACATTCAAACAAACAAGGCGGCCCCGTCGCAGAGTCCACTAAGCACTGTCTGAACTGTAACTTTAAGAAAGACGTCCCAGTATTTGTTTGTTAGCAAAATATCTCGTGACCCACTGGACAGTTTTGAATGGATCTCACAGAGAGTGAGCACCTGATAGTCATCTCCGACTGATCAGCTTTTGGAGTTATTCTGATTCAATATGGCCACCACAGCTAGCACCAAAATGGCTACAACTCTCTCAGATTTAAAGATACCGAGCTACATTTTCGCCTGGTGGGAGCTGAGATTCATCCCCAAAACATACTCTGAGCGCTAACCGATTGGGCAAACTCTTGGTTCAAAACTTCTGAATTCACTGATGGAGTCATCCCTGTCTGTCTGTTAGCAAAATATCTCATAAACCACTGGACGGATTTTAATGAATCTCCCAGACCGTAATCACGGGAAGGACATCGACCACTGATTAACTTTTGGGGTCCACGTAATTCAAAATGGTCGCCACAGCCAACTGACATTAGAAAACTCAGGGATGACTGTAACTCGGTCATTTTTACAGATACTGACTTGAGTTTTGGTGTGGTGGTAGCTGAGAGTCATTCCTAAAACGTAGTCCAAGTGCTAACAGACTGGGCGAGATCTATGTTTAAAACTTTGGCAAGAAGGGCGACGGGCAATGCTTCAAGGAATGCTAGGCGTTTCAATCTACCTACTGCAGGTAAGATACTGACAGATACAGAACCCCACTTACAAAAAAAAAAAAGAAAAAAGAAGCCAGAACCATCCCTTGCAGCGGGTCAGGGCTGAGCGGGTCCTGAAGTGTTGACCCAGTAACCTGAATGCCTCAAACTCTGCTAATCCCAGAAATGTGACACTTCAGACAATTAGCGAGGTATGCGTTTGTGCTCTCGTGTGTGTGTGTGACGTGGCAAAGAGAGTGTGAAGAAGGGATTACGGCGCTGGTATGCGAAGCACACCAAGGCCTTTCGGAGTGTCCGGAGCAGCGACGTGGCGCCCTGACAGCGGAGGATCGGAGGCTTTTAATGAGCGGAAATACAGTAACCAAGGGCGCTCGCTGGCTATCGACTTATCGACTCACGGATCGCGCTGAAAAAGCCCGCATGAGGCTGGCAGCGCAGACCTCTCACTATCTGCGTGAGACGAGATGAGACAACATGTGGACAGGAAACCTGCTGTGATGCATTCAAGGTTCATAAAAACCAAGAGGCTCCTCCACCACACACTCCTGCTGCCTTCAGGCGTTCTGGAGTCATGTTCTGTCAGTCCAAAGGCGCCGTCGTGCTCCATAAGACGTCAGGAAGTCGGTTGGCGGTCACGTGGTGGCGAGACGTTCGTTTTCAATCACACCTTTCATCAGAAGCTCCTCCCTCCTCCTGCGGCGTTAAAACACCTTCTCAGCTCTCCTGTCCTCCTACAGATGTTTGCTTCCCTCACCGTGACCAGACGTGTTCATTAAACCGACTGAGACGGTGGACAGTAACGAGCGAACCAAGGGGACGTCTCCCCCACGCCGCCCGGGCCGAGGTGCTCTTCCTCCCAGGCCGCCGCAGCCACGACGAGCCGCCTGCGTCTCCGCGGTCTTTTTAAGCTCACAGGTTTCTAAGTTTCTGCTGGAACAGCCGTACAGACGGTTCCATTAGAGCTCACCGGCTTTTCCCTCATAAACAACAAATCCAGTCAAAGTTAATCAGTTTCATTTCATTCAGTGAACGAGATAACGAAGCGGGATTCCACGTTTTCTTTCTCAGGGGAAGCCCCTCCCCCCCCTTGTTCAGTTGAAGGACAGTAATCCCACCTGGTCTGAGAAGTCTCAAATTATTAACAAATTAAGCACGAGTAGTTGGGAAAAACTACAGGAAGTTAATGTCCCGGTGATTTCACACGAAAGGTGACTAACACCGTTGTCAAAACATACAGAAGGAAAATAAAATTAAAAAAAACAGAAAAAGGGGGAATTCCGGCTCACCTTTTAACCATCCGGCAGCACTGGCACCCCATCTGGCCGGCTGTGTGGTTCAGCTGTGGAGACAAACACAGAGACGTGCTGCTTTTAGTTCTCTCTGCGGAGGGAGAGTGTTCCACAGATCACAGAGGTCACCACCTCGCACATGAAAATCAACTTTTAAAGATTTCCTCTCGTCGATCGGGGGTTTTATTTTATTTTATTTTATTTTATTGTAGTTTTTTGGGGCTCTGCCCTTGACCGCGGCTCGGAGACGAGGATGAAACTGCGTCTGCCCGAAGCTCAGATAAAAACGTCGCCGGCCATCCATCACTGTCGTTTGTGCGCCGTGTGTGTGTGTGTGAGAGTGACCTTTTCTCTCCTGGCGGCGTGCTGCGCTAGGCTTTGGCATTTCATTGCCTCGGTAAATAATTAATCGCCGGCTTTTGAACGAGTTTTTCTCGAAAGTAAAACGCCGGCGGAGGGAGGGACGCGGGCGCGTTTTGATCAAGAATTGATGGAAGCACGTCCGCGTGACAGACGGTGCTCCCCTGATGGACCGATTGTCTGTTTATGGGTCACTTCGTGAAAAAAGGGGCTCACCGATACGGGACACGAGGGGGAATTATTTTAATTTCCTAGCCCAGTGAATGAGACTGTAAGATATGACAACATGATCCATCAACCCATCCATCCACTCATCCATCCATCCACCCACCCACCTATCCATCCAAAAGTTGCCAGCTGTAACTTAAAACACAAAACTTCAAAGATGTATTTCTAAGATTTGGTGCCAAACTGTTCATGGAAGCTGAATCTTTGCAGGTAAGACGATTACACTGCCATCATCAGAGACGCTCGACACGCCGTGTTCTCCTTCAAACCGGTACGTTTCAGGGAATCCGTCGCTCCGGGTTTACGAGCCACTGTAACCGAGAAGCGGCGCCCGACGGCGTTCCCAGAACTCGCACAGAAAGGTTAAACAAATAAATAAATAAACGAGCGCCATCCACTAAAGAATCTGAACAGAAAACTGGAACGTGTGACGGACGAGGTTTACAAGGCGCCCAGCTCGGTCTGACGTCAGGATTATTTAGTTAGTTTCTCTCACACACACACACACACACACACACACAGCATCACAACTAAGGTCAGTTTAGGATCACTGATTAACCTAATATGCATGTTTCTGAGACCGTAGGAGGAAACCAAAGTGTCCTTAATCCATCATGACGTGCTCTTCTTCTAAATGTTGCTGATTTTTGCTTGATGACATTACAAACAGAAAGGAGAGGGCGTCCCACAACAATAAACTGTCCTCACTTCAGTTTGCTTGGATTGACAAACTGAACAAAAAGGTCCCAAGCAGACGTGTAGAAGTTGAGTTGTTTTCCCCAGCAGTGGGACACTTTGGAGCAAAAACGTGTTTTATGTGGCTAAAAATCCTTCTAAAGGAGACACCGGCTCGGTTAGTCATTAGCCTGAAGGAGGACTTCTTCCTCTTCCTACACTCTCATCTCTCTATGTAACTATTTGTCAGAACATCATTTCGAAATGTCCAAACTAACCCTTTAAGGAGATTCTTCCTCTTTCTGCACAAGCGTAATAACTCGCTGGCTGTGGCAGAGTTTTACCGGAGAACGGTAATATTAACGTTAAGCTGCTTTCATGAGCTTCGGATGGTTTGGGGAATATTTTGAGGACGGCAGGAAATTCTGTGAGCTCTGGTTCTGGTTTCGAGGAGACGCTTTATTTTTGTAGTTTAACCTGTGAAAGTGCACCTATAACCTTGACTAATTTAGTTTGTTTGCTCCAAATCTGCTTGAGGTTTGATTCCTGGAGCTTGACTTCCGATTCCTAAAATAAAATTACTACTTTTATTTTGTAGTTCAACTTTAATCTCAAAACTGGTAAACAAAAGACCTAAGTGACCCTTTACACAGCTGTATATATATGTATATTTTTAGAACAAGTGATTTTTTTAGACCAAATGGACCGTATACGTGTACAAAAGTTTAATTTAAGCATGGCCCAAACTGTCGTGCAGCGCTACAGACGGAGGAAACCGCAGTTAGAACAGTTTAAAAAAAAAAAAAAAAAGGTTTTCCTTTCATCCGCGTGGGCGTTCGGCGCTGAAGCCCTCGGCTCGCCGATTGCGTTTCTCGGGGAGCTCCTGGAGTTTCACGCTAACGTGGGGTCAACTTCTTGCAGCTGTTGCATCATTTTCGGGGAGATTTGTTGAGCTGCAGGAAAACACAGCCTCGTCTGTGAAAAACCTCTTTGATTTATAGGAGAACGAGCCGGCAGCGGCGGCAGCGGCGTGCGCCCATTACACCCCGGCAAACTTCCAAGCTGCGGTAATGCCGCGCCGTCGTGATGTAAGAGGTTTTACCTGCTGCTGGGAAATCTGTATCGGCCCCTGCATGTCGCTCCGTGTCAGTTCTGACTTGAGAGTTTGGCGTTTACGTTTTAGCACCCTGAAGCCTTCCAGATAAGGCCTTCGCTCTTATTTCCACACAGAGCTGTAATAATGGCTAAAAAAAGCAAGCAAGAAATCTGACTTAGCTCTTCCAAGATGTCTAATTATCCTCCTACAGGTCTGCTGCTAAGACGCAGAGAGTCCAAAGCCAGAGGTGGGCGTCACCAAGGACGCCGAGGTGGACAGCTTATAGCCGGAAGTCCTGCTTGAATCTGATCCTCTTGTCTCTGAGAGCCATGAGTTCACTTCACGTAGACGGTTCTCTTACGGTTCGAGGAGCACCCGACTCCCACGCTGCTGCAACTACACACTCGTCTGCGTGTTCACGGCCACTTGGGACCGAAAAAAAAGCCAAGAGGGCGCTCCGTGCCAAGTGCGAACTGCGCTGAAAGGCAGGTCGGGCTGCGCTTTAAGCAGAGGAGCCCGTTTCACCCCAGCCTGAAGCATCTCCCCCTCCAGGAGGGGAGTGACAGGGACGCTCCTTTCCTGGTGGGCACGGAAGAAGAATCGCCTGGCCGCCGCGTCGGCGTCACAAGCGGCTAACTTTTCACATTCAGGCAGGTCGATAATCCTCTGAAGAGCCTCGTGTTCCTCCGGCTGCTGGATCGGCAGATTTCTCCCTCCGGGACGTCAAGCCTTCGCCGCCTCCTCCTCCTCCTCCTCCTCCTGTTTTCCGGTGGCCTTTCTTTTCTTGTGCGTTCTGCATTTTCCATACCTCGGTGTTATGCCTTTGCTGCTGTCTGCTGTGTACACCCTCAGGGGGGGTTTAATGTGCCGGCCTCGATGTCTTGCTTGCCTCCTCGTCCTGCCTATCTGTTCGTCGCAAAAAAAAAAAAAATAAACCCAACAGTTACTTTAACCTGAACTGTAAAGAATTAATTATCATCGTGAACGTTTAGTTCACTCCAACGGATCGAGGCTCAAAAGCTGAGTTAGCTAAAAAACACAAAGCACAGTTAGCTCGATATCTGTAAAATCGCGCTTTAGCCGTTTTTGTGCTAAACTTATCCACCTGTGGCGGCCATCTTGAAATGGGTCGGCTTCAAAAACTTAGTCAGCTGTAGATGCACATCCACTGATTACTTCCTGAGAATTTCTTTAAAACCCATGTTGTGGTTTATAAGATATTATGCTAACAGGTCGGGATGATGACTTGCTTTTCATGGCAGGTATGTATTGATGCTTAATACGTAAACCTGCAGGCCTGAATTATATTATATCCAAAACAAAAACCATGCAAATGTATAAAATTAAAGGAAAATGGCAGCCCTGTGTTTCATTCTTGTGTTCGCCGCAGACATGCTGATTAATAGCCGGCTGACTGCGGCGGAAGAAAAAAAAAAAAAAGACTGGTTTGCATCGGCGTGGAGTTGGGTTGCAAATTTGCAAGGCAAAAAAAAAAAGGAGTGCTGACAATGTGATTGTGGCGCTTCCTGCCTCGGGGTAACCATCTCGCTCGCGCTCAGCAGAAACGTCTCCCAGTCGGAGGAGAAAGATTCCTTCGGGCTAGAGATGACACGCTGCCACGGCTTAGATAAAAAAAAAAAAAAAAATGCCTTCCCAAACAGCGGGAGCCAATCAGTGACCGGTCGGTCTGCGTCACCGCTCCGATGACACAATGACATTAGCTTTTGAAGCTAAAGACGAAAAAAATAAATAAAAAAAGGGGTATGTTCTGGCTCCATTGAGTCTACCTGCAGCAGTCAGTATTTGCTGGGTAAACAGTCGTATCGCAGAAAATTACAGAGAGATGCTATAAATTCAAATCAATACTTTTTTTTTTTTTAAGTGACCCAGAAGGTAGTTTTCAGGTGTGGTTCTACACTGGGCCTGAGTGACGGAGATATGACGTGAACACAGGCACAGGTTAAACAATGTTAACACCTGAACAGCACATAAATGATGAGAATAAAATCGTCCTAAGGCATTTTTTAGTTCATTTACCTTCAGCCTCGGTGACTTTACTGTGCGCGAATCCAATTTTAGGTTCTAGTTCGACTAAATGTTTGATCCAAAACTGAGAAGCATTTTAGAGCTTCAAATAAACTACAGCCTGGTTCGAATTAGCTTCACACTAATCATCTACAATATAAAATGATGCAAAAGATGCACTTTACATATATTAGTACTTTTACTTTGCAGCAGACTTTTTTTGTTTGTATTGATTTTGGTTTTGATGTTTTCAGTTTTGCTTTATTTTATTTGCCTCGAGTTTAGTAATTTGACGCCTCTGAATCTTGACTTCCTGGCGTCTCCTTGCCCCGAATTCGGGTTCTTCCCTGCGCCGCGTATTCTCACAGGCAAACGCGAGCGGTTAAGACGAGCGAGACCAAAAACCGCGGCAATAAATCAAAAACGACTCAAAATGCGACGACGAAGCCTCGGACGCAGACGAGGCTCGGGAGGACGCCTGGACGCGAACCCGTCGGTAGCTTCAGCCTTTCCAGCTGTCTGTAGGCTCTCCCAGCGGCGGCGGCGGCAGCTGTCTGAGCCTCTCATCCGATCAGCCAAACACCCAATCATGTTGCCTTCCTGGAGACTTTTCTAACTCATAATGAGATCACAGATTCAATCTGTGCATCAAATGACTATCATTCATTCAGATATTGGCCATTGTTAGCTGGCAATAATAGTGCCTTATCTGCTCCCTGTGCCATTCAATATATCATATATTGCTCCTGCTCCGACGGGGAAGATGGCGGGGACGATTACTGAAGGGGAAGGATATTTCAGGGCCGGCAGCTCGGCCCGGCTCCCATTTCTCCACTTTCTGCGGGTTTTTTTTTCTCCTTTCGAAGGAAATTGCAACATTTCATCTTGGAGAAACAGGTGCAATAAAATCGAGATTGCTGTAGAGTGTCCCCCTAAATGTGGTGTGGATTGAAATTCCAGGGAATCCCCGTGGGGATGGGGGGGGNNNGGGGGGGGGGGATGGGGAGACACTCGGGGATATTGGTGAAAAATAACCACCGAAGAAAAATCTCATCTAGAAAGATGGGGCTGAGATTATTCTTTGTGGAGAAGAAAGTCGGGGTTAATGTGATTTTTTTTTTCTCCTTACATTTAAGGCCGCTTTAGCTGAATATAATGATTCTTCTTAAAAACACAGAGTGAAGGATTTTATTGAAAAATGATACAAATCTCGAAGAAGTGATCACTCTTCAACTGAAGACAGCCTCGTGTTTGTTAAGTGGCTGCTCTGAACTTTAAAACCAATAAAAATAAATATAAGCTGTAAGCATCACAGAGGCAGTCGGACACGTTACAGGATCCAGGGATATTTGTACAACAAACAGGCGCCAGGCTGTTGGATTTGTAAACACTGGAAGGACAACTAAAGAACGATAATAAAATTCATTTAGAAAAATTCAGAACTTTCCCTTTAATCGCCTCTGTGTGCGTTCATTTGTCTGCCTGTCTCAAGAACAACAGGACGGATTTTAAAGAAACTAAAAGAAAAACCCAACAACAGCAACCAGTAACTGGACGCAAATCTACAACAGATTAAATTTTGGAGTCAGCCTGATTAAAGATGGTCACCAGAGTTAACCAACCCTAAGTATGAATACAACTATGTAGTCGTTTTGGTCAAACTTTGAAAATAACATTATGTACAATCCACGTTATATCACAGGATGTCACGCTTGGAGTACGAGCTGTGAAGGATTCTCAGCTACAACTACAAGTTTTACCACACTATCTGTAAAATCGACTTACTTATAGCCATTTTTGTGGTTTTTAAAGTCAGTCAGTTGTGGCAGCCATCTTGAATGGGCTTAACTTTAAAAGGGAATCAGTAGTAGATATACACCAAATGATTACTTTCTCCAAGTTTCAGGAAAATTGGCCCAGTGGTTCCTGAGGTATTCTGCTAACAGACACACACACACACACATATACACACACACACATCGACACAGGCAACTGTCCACCTTCGCTTTTCAGGCGATAATAAAATTGGGATATAATGAAATGCAGCATTGCAGGAGATTTTCACTGTTTGGTCACAAAGCAGACGGTGACCCGACTTTTCTCCAGAAGCTGATTCAGAGAAACTACGCTTTGTGATAATACACCTTATATGAGTTTAACAGATTCTGAGCTCCAGTTGAACGTGTCGGTCGCTCAGAGTCATCCCCGACATACAAAGTGTTAGCATACAGGAAGGAAGTTTTTGTTTTTATACTTGTTTTTCCTCAGTTACTAAATAAAACTCTCTATACATAACAATACTGTATTGTGTTGTTTAAACCGGCCCCCGCTGCAAATATTATGCAAAAAGGTTTATTTGCTTCTCGTCCTGCAAGGTGAGCTTCATCAAACCAGTTCTGTGAAAAGCCTTCAAGTGTTTCCTTTGAATCGGCTTGGAACGAGCTGGGAAGTGAGTTATAGTTCAAAGAATCCAGTTTGGACACTGACCTTGGTCTCTTTTTTTTTTTACAAGTATAAGAACAGAAGCTTGTCCTTGTGAGACAGGTCCTAAATTTAAGATACTTCAAAATGGCGGCTGGTAAGGAAGGAGCTACATGATGCATACAGGTATGTTGGAGGAAATGGGGTCTTTTAATAAGAACACAGGAGTTAGTGGATGAATCTACAGACTTATCTGAAATATAACAGCTCTTGAGTTGATCTTATTACATATTTGTTAAACACTGTGAATCAAAAATCTCCAAAAAAAAAAAACTCCAAAAAAACAACAACTTTGAAGCTACGTTTAACCCATCCTAAAATAGTCCAAAACCCCATCAGAGATGTGTTTTATCTGTGAAACAAAAAGCCACTGTGACTGCGCCGACGTCAGCGCAGTTTGCATAGGGAGGAGGCCGAGCTGGCTGGATGGGTCAACAAAAGCAAAAGAGGCGTTTTGTTTGGCGTCGCTACCAACAATGAGCTGAATATGTTCGAGGATAAAGCTGCGAGAAGTTCCACGTTTTGACCAAAACCTAAAATTTGCTATGGCGCCCCCATAGTATCGTACTCCTATGTGTTATATTTCCATATATATGGAATAAACTAAAAGCCATTTACAAATCCAACAAAAACCAACTGATTGTAATAACCTTAACGGTATGTTCTACATCTTTTTATGGGAGCAGATACTATAACTCTCAAAGTACGACTGTTATGACACAGAAAAAAGTAGAACAAGCTTATAAACTTACATATACGAGCCTAACTCGACCCCCAGCTGAAGGGTGCAGTTAAAGATATGGTTTCATGCATTCAGAGCTGTAAATACCTCCACATAAAGGTGCCTTCAGGCCACAACAAAACTCTGAGGGTTAGAGGAACGGTTAGTCCCACTGTGGAGTGGCCATGCACATAAAAGGAGAAGGCCATAGATGGAGCCGTCTGTTGTGGATCTTTGGTTTAAGTTTTTAAAGATTGCTCCGAACGTTCAGGAGGAGTTCCAGGAGCCACGACTCAAAGGACAGATCGGTCTGCTTTGAGCTGCGAACGTTTAAAAGGAGGACGACACTGATGAGCAAATAAACTGCCTCTCCTTTCGCAACGCAAACACACCTTTATTGGTGCGAGTCCTGGGAGAGCGTTCGGCGTGCCCGGCGCGTTTACATACGGACCAATCACGTCCCCCTTAAATCGCTCGAGCCAAGAAAGTATCAGCTCTGAAGTATGGGAGCTAAAAAAGAACCAATAAAGTGTGAATGGTCACGGTACCGGAAGGGCAAAAGCAAAAAACAACAAAAAAACAAAAGAGAAAAAAGAAAGCGAAGTACCTGAAATGGCTCTTAGAACTGTGAAGGGGTCAGCTGCAGTCTGAAAGCACCTATATGATGTAGTTGAAGCTTTTCCTCTGCTCCATGACCACTAAATATAAATTTAGGACTGAATTTCTTTACTGTTTTGCATCTTTTGTAGCTCGCAGCTTTTAACAGAGACTTGGCTGTTCAACGAGCCACTATCACGATCGTCACCTGCAGTTGTTTTTTTTTTTTTTTTTTAACAAAACACTTTTCTTTAAGGTGGTGTCTGACTGAAGCCAAGTTCAACACCACAGTTCAGTACCACCCGGGCAGGGGTCTGCAACCTGCGGCTCTGGGGCCACATGCGGGCTCTTTAGTCCCCCCCCCCCTTCAGTGGCTCTTGGACCAAAAACTAGCAAGGAAATTTCTGTCCAATTGTGCAAACGTGTGACTAAAACGTCTGTAACAAAGTGATGCAAGGAGAAAGAACGCATCAGTCAGTTTATGTTACCTTTTTTGATTTACTTTTATTTAAATCTGAACTTCCAGCCACACAGGGTGACTTTATTAATAAAAACCTCAACATTTGAAGCAAACTAATCAGTGGGAAAAAACAGAAAGTGCAGTTTTGCACACACATAAACTATTATATTACGAGCCACTGAAATTAAGCGTTTTACAGAAATATGGCAAGTTATTGTGGTAATAATTAAAAAAAGGGGCTTAACTTTGATAAACACTTGAAGTAAATTTATGCTTACAGCACAAAAAAGGCACAAGTATTGTGCAACAAAACAGCCTAATTATGCTAAAACTTTATCAGACTGTATAGACTTTGTCATTTATTATTAATTTTCCACATTTATGCAGACAAGCTGACAGCTCAGAGGTTACATTATATGAACAGGAGTTTGGTAACATGTCAACAATTAATTATAGATCTTTCATTTTATAATTATATATAGATTATTTTTAAAACACTTAATGAGTCGTGTTATATTTGTTTAAAGGTTCATGTAGGTTTTGTGGCTCTGGGCGGGTTTTATTTAGTGAGAGAAGGAGCAGAAATGGCTCCGGACTCCTGGACTACAGGGATCACGAGTACCACCTGTGGTACTTGTACTACAGGATGACAATGATGGTGTTGAACTGCGATTCAACTAAAATGGCCCGTCAACACATAACTCATCTTGAAATATAGTTTAAAAGAAAAAAAAGAAAAGAACAGGGAAACCCAGATTTTGCCTAAACGACGTTCGCAATTCGATCTCCGGCGTCCGACGCCACTTCGGAGCACAAGTAACCCTTCCCCGCCACCTTGAAACGATCTCCTCCTCTCAGTGTCGCGCATCTGATATCATTTGTTTTTGTTGCACCCTCGGACGGCTGAAATCCATCCACAAACATTTCTGTAAAGCTGGGAGGTTGAGTTGCTGGTCCAAACATTACATACGCCAACACTAAAGAGCTAAATACAGGTAGAGCAGGGTCAGGGACAAAAACACCGAGCTTAAATAACATGTAGGCTTTTCTCAACGGGTGACTACAGTTCTTGTTTTCGTCTCTGCTGACGGTAACAGGATGAAGACTCGGCGAGATGTTGCCCGGGGCTGCGGAGGGGGAAATATTTCTGAGGACGAGCGAACAAAGAGGCCGAGTCTTTTTTGCTTCGGCTTCCCAGCTCGGTCATCTGACAGAGTTACGAAAAGCTGAGCTTACGCAAGTCGTGACACCTTATGAAACGACGCGACTTTGCGTCTCGAGTGCGCGCCGTGCGGGACGGCGAGAGCGGAGACCGCGTTCAGATGGAGGCAGAGGGGGCGGGTGCGGTGGCTGCAAAGTGGGCCGACGGGTCTTTGTTCTTCATCATTTTCTGCGTCTGTCGTGGATTTAGTTGTGAGGTTTGCAGATATGTGTGCTTTTAAGTCAGAAGCTCGGGGAAAAGTGTGTTGGATGGTGGGTATGTGACATGTGGGAGCGGGCCACATCTCTGTTCAGGGTCTTAGGATTTACAAGATCTGGACAAAACTGTAAAATACAAAACGATAAATTTGATAATATGTGGATGGGATTTAACAAGTTTGGGGTTTTCCACACAATGAACATGGTTTTATTCAGGATGGACAGTGTTTTTTTTAAATAATTCAAGTCTAGTTCTCCCTAAAACGCCTGGAGAAAGCATACCTAAATTAAATTAAATGCTGTCCTTGAAGCCTTTAGAGTACATGAGAAAGCTTGCTCGAATTGTAAAGGTAACACTGAATTTTTCACCTCAGCAGTCAAAATTATTGTAACGTCTAGTATATAGTTAGTGAAGTTGGAACACACAACACTCAACTGTATTTTTACCCACCTGGGTTGGTCAAAAGAGGTGTCAATCAAAAGGAGGGGGCCTACATGGCCATTTTACCACCATGGTATTTAAATCTGAAACCCCTAACAGAATCTCCACGGCTCTGTATTCAGGTCTAAGTCAATAAAACTAACTGCCCCTGCCAGTTAAAGGGTTGGGCAGATTTGCAGAGTTAATAATAAATAAAATTAACAGATTTGCCTTAAAAACGCCCATCCCTGGTGTTTGAGCTGCTGCAGCCTCCTCTGTGCGCCCACAAAGTTTACAGCTAAAACAACATCGAAACCAGTGGCTCAAAAATGACACCAGAGCAGACCTGTGACCCCAACTATCGCCGGCTGAGGCGGAAAGATTTCTAAACCGAACACGTTGCAATCAAGGGCCAGACGAGAATTTATGACTTGGGTTTTATCTTTCAAATACAGCAAAGTATGCCGTTTTGAACAAACTCTAAATATAATTTGATTTCCTGACCCCAGCTTACATAGCAAGGCCACCCGTCCCCTCACAACCCACTCCTCCTCTGTATGTTCTTCGTCTGTTAAATAAACGACGCACGGCAGCGCTGTAGCTAACTGCCTCAGGCAGTGACCGAGCTAATTCATTCATTCAACCATTTCACAACTCAGATGATGTAAAACATTTTCTGACAGACGTCAGCAAAGAGCCGAGCGGGAGCTGGCACTTCCCACTGCTCTGCTCAGGTGTTATCCACGAAGGAATAATCTGAAAATTTATAGCCAATCAGAGCGATTCCTCAGCTTCAGTTCCAGGAAGTTAAACTCAGGACTTTCTACTGCTGCCTGGTTAAGAACTGGATTCATTTAGACCCATTCTGAGGATCAGTTTATGACAACCGATTTGAAAAATTCAAACTGTGTTGGATTTGTCTCTAAAAGATCCATAATGGTGTCAAAATATGTTGTGTTTGATGGGTTTATAAAAACCAGGTGGCCTTGCTGGTATACATTGTCTATAAACTGGGAGAACAACTTTTCCGGAACGTAATTGACTTGAACAGTTAAAAAAAAAAAAACACGTGACGTCCCAAACAATCAAAGAAAGGGTTGACTCAAAACACAGCCGAAGCGTGAAAATGATGTCACAACGGTACCCTTTTCACATCGCTGCTATTCTTTGAAAACCCTGGTACACCTTATGTTAGAAAAAGCAGCATATTTCCACCCAGTGTGCTTCAGTTTGAGTCGTGACAAGAAGAACTTCAAGCTTCAGTGATCAGCCGAGCTTCTTCCACGCGTCCAACCTGTGCTTCCATCTATACAGCGCCTTGTATAAGTTTTGCCTTACAGATGCGCAGCCCGGGGCCCCCGGGGGCCGTTTTATGCTTGAGGCGTACCTTCCTTCTGCCTGCACGCCTGATCGCGTCCTCGGCGGAGACAGATGGCACGCCGAAGCTGCCGCGCCGTTCGACGTGACGTCTTCGCAGCATTTGTAGACACTTTGTCAGACCCGCTGTACGAGCAGCCATCGGCCCCCCACCCGCCCCGGCCCCTCCCTTTTCCTTCACGGTCTTCCCTCGCAGAGACGCCAACACAAGATCCCCGGCGGGACTCCGAGGTGCCGCCGTGAGACGGACTCGCTGTGACAACTGTGACTGCGGTGTCATCAGGCGGTCTGACAGTCATAGTAGGCGTGTGACAGGGAGATAAAAATGGCCATTTTATCACCTTTTCTTTCACGCAGGAAAAAAAAAATAAAAAAGAAAGAAAGAAATTCACACAGAGGGAGAGGATTCTGGCTGCTGCCAATTTCACCACATGATATTTTAGCTGGTGTTCCCTGTAGGAACGCCGCAAACGGACAAATTATTGACAGAATCTTCCTCTCGCTCTCAGCTGAAAGAAAAAAAAAAGAACCACAGCTTTCGATAAAACGGTCCATTTTTGAGCTCCTTATCAGCTCTTCCCGCTAAAATGTCAGCGCGCTATTTTTAAAGTCTGTCACACAAAAAAAAGAAAGGGACAAAAAAAAAAAAAAGATGCTGTCGCAGCTGCGGCTTTATCCCGCTTTTCATAACTTATCATATCCAGATGAGGAGATAACCTTCCTCACCTTTTAAACTCTCCCAATAAAAGAAACTGAGGCTTTTCATCTGATCTGTGCTGGTGGGGAACTTTTTTTTTCAATTACAGCCTTCACACACACAAAACAAAACTATTAAACTTGTGTCGACAAGCTGAAAGAGGTCAGTGCTGCCTCGCGTCCACAGCTTTCGGTTTGGCCGTTTGACACGTGCGTCAGCCGGCCCATTTGAATAAGCCAGGTGTGATAAGGAAGGCTGGGTTGTCACGGCAACGACTTCTTTTCGAGCCAGTACCTGCTTGCGGCTTGCCGTCGCCCGCCGCAGAAAGGCAAAAGCAGACGCTAAGGTTTCTGCCCGCGTCTCTGTCTGTGTGTCTGTTAGCAAAATATCTCACGAGCCACAGGATGGACTTCGATGAAGCTCTCAGGAAGTAATAAATCGGTCTGCGTCTACAACTGATTAACTCTTGGAGTCAAGCCGATTCCAGATGCCTGCCACAGAAAGTCAAGATTAGCCGACACACCAAGAGCTATAAGCTAATGAGTAGTAGCAGCTGAGAGTCATGAGTGTGACATCTCACAATATTGTATGAGATTAAGCAAATTAGCACGTTTGAGATTTGACAAAAACGCCTAAATGTTCATTCTTTCTCAGCGTCAGACGATCTCCGTCTAAAATTCTGTCAGCATTTCTTAAAGCACAATTTATTTTGGCACCGGCGTTCACTCCACTTCATCCGTCTCCTGTCGAAACACTGAAGCATTCCCTGTGATTTCAGGCGCGGAGTGAAGTTGCGTGTTGGGAGCTGGTACGTTCCGGAGCGTGTGAGATGATGTTCTTTGAAAACGGCCTTGAGCGACGGTCTGCTGTAAACAAGTCATGCCTTTTTTCTGGAGAGCCGAGTCTCCCACGCTCATCAATAGCTCGACGCTCCTGTGTTTTTTTTTCTTTCTTTTTAACACCACAAACAGACGGCTCGTCTTCACCCAGGAGCCCCGAACCGCGCGGAGACGGGCGAAACCAGTCTGCCGAGCGCCGGGCCAGAAGGTCGTGCAACGCAGAGCTACAATGTTTAAGTTTATCTTTAGCGTGTTGATGACTCGTGGAGAAGCCTCACAGACGGTTTAGATTTACTGACACTTGCGGTTTATTTTGCTTTAATTTTCACAAGATCCATCCTTGCATGAACTCGCGCTGCTGGCTTCATGTTTACACTTTTACCCAACTAACACTCATAAAGCCCAAGTTATTAAAGTTTTAGCAACAAAAGGCAGCTATAACATTACATATTATAGTCTGCAAGCAGAAACTTCTTGAAACCACAGAAACCGATGATAAAAAAAAAGAATTGGGCAGCACGACAGCTTAGCGGTTAGCACTGTTGCCTCACAGCAAGAAGGTCCAGGGTTTGTTCTCCTCGTGTTTGCGTGGGTTTTCCTCCCTCAGTCTAAAAAAACCTGCATGTTAGGCTGCCTTCACTTGAAACAGAGATCTGTGATCTCACTGGGATTTGCCTGGTTAAGTTAAGGTTAATAAAAAAAAAACAACATAAATATTGTGTGAAAGCTGAACCAGCTTTGGGAGACGGGCGTTATTATGCCAAAACATCCAACATTTGTGCTTCTCTTTACCGGGAGCAGAGGAACAAGTAAAACATGCAGGATGGTGGCCCCCCCGGCTCAGACCCACCCCCACATTTAACCCAACAAACCAACAACAACAGTGTCTTCAGTCAGAGGCTTCTTCAGACCGCTGCCCACAGCCATCAGCATCGATAACAACTCTTTAACCAAACCAGGATGGTGACTTCCAACAACATTTCATTTCCCTGTGGGATTAATAAACTATATTTGAATTTAATTGAATGTGGCATATGTTTTCATGGACAAATCTTGCTTTTTTTCCCCCCCCAGTTTCAAACACCAGCTGTTCAACAAAATAAACGATTAAATAAACAAACAAACGGGTTGCCGACCTCCTAATCTAGGCGCTGTGATTGGCAGTAAGCTCCATTTTGAACTCCAGGCGGAGGCTGTCATTAGAACGCCTCACTGAAGAATGTTTGTTTTAAAGCTGAGTGTTTTTTATGAAATGTTTCAGCCACCTTCCATCGTTGCTGTGTTGGCTTTGGGTTTGTTACGCTCAGGTCGAGAAAACAGACTGCAGCTGAAGTCCTTTAAAAAAGGCAGAAATCGGTCGGTTGTCGGTTCGGCAACTACAGAAACGGCACTTTTAAGTTGGATACTGTGCAAACGGCTCCCTGTGCTACAATCTTTACAGTATCGCCCTTTGAGTGTCAAGCTTTAGGGGTTTTATTACCATAAGCACCTTCCGACGAGTGAACATTAACGTTATGAGGGTTGTTATGTTTTGAAAATTCCAATTTACGGACTTTCTTGTGGCTAAAAAACACACGATTGGTAATAACACAGGGAAACTAGACAAACAAAACAGATAAAATCAATACAAAAACTAATTTATTTGTCCTATTTTATCATTTATTGAATGTCATTTATTGAAAAATGTTGCACCTCTTCTAAAAAAACCATTAAAATCTGCATATTTTGATACTAAGAAGCTCCGAAAATGTAAAGCGCCAAACAATACACTGCAATATATATCATCCAAGTGATAGAACGATTTATTTTAATGCATTTAAAATGTATTATTTATGTTTTTATTCAAATGTTAAACTTGTATTGCTGTTCAGCGAGGGGGGGGGGGGGCACCTTCCATCATGTTTGTTTGGACACATGGCCTGAATGTTCTGTTTATAGGTCAAACTGGACGACAAAGACGGAACAATTTGACTTTTTTATTTTATAGGGAAGTTACCGGGTGACAAACCCCACTTTGCTGCCATCTTAGAGCTGGTTTCGTTTAAAATCGTAGCACTAACGTTATGAGGAGTTGTGCTGCTTACCCAGCACCAACACATTTAAAACAGCAGCAACATAAAACACAACAGATGGGCTCAGTTAAAAGTTCAATCATCTGATGAAGAATAAAGATGCTATTTTTTCAGAAATCGGTGGTTAGTTGGGAACTCCCAACTCTGATGTTCTAAATCCAGGTTTACATGAAACGCCTGCGCCTCATTTTGTTCACATGTTTGAATACAGAAGATGTAACCTGGTAACCAGAATTCTATTTCCTGAGAATTCCCTGCTGCTCGATGACATCATCAGCCTCAGATCAAAGGTGATGACATCAAAGGCTATAGTGATGACATCATCTCCGATCAAAGGTGATGATGTCACACAAATTCTTGATTCTGCCATTACCCAGTGGACCTTAGAAGTGATAGGAGCTTTACGCTTTGACAGAACGTCTGGAGTTTGAAAAATGGCTGAAAATTTGAAAACATCCGGCTCGGGCCGTCCAGAAACATCTACGTTTGAAGCAGAAGTCGGCGCTGAGATTAAAGGTAAGTTGAATGATTACAGCATTGCAGCTATCTTAAGGTATGGGAATTTTAGCAACATCGCCACATGCAGAAAAGAGAAAACCGAAGAGGTTTTTGTTTTAAAATGTATTAAAAAAAAGCATTATAATTCGGAAGAACGAGAGCTCAAAGCTTTAAAATGCCTCAAAAGTCTGGATCCTGACAAAAACAACATTGTTAGGTTTTTTGAATGCTTCGAATTCAAGGATTGTATCTGTTTGGCTTTTGAAAAGCTTGACATAAACCTGCAAGAATTCATGATCAGGAGAAATTGCAGACCCCTGAGGGTGAGTGAAGTTCGAGCGATAGCTCATCAAATGTTGGTAGCTCTGAAAGCGTTGACACAAATCCGAATCACTCATGCAAACATAAAGCCTGAAAGTATCCTGCTCGTTGATCACCTCGCTAAGCCATTCAAGGTAAAACTGACTGATTTCGGAGCTGCCGCTGAGACAAAGAAATTGTCAGAAGTCGTGATTCCTCTGACTTACGGGTACAGCGCGCCAGAAATGTTCTGGGACTCGCCGCTGGATTCAAGCGTTGATATCTGGGGTCTTGGCTGCACGCTGGCGTATATTTTCCTCGGTCAAAACTTGTATCCGACGGACTGCGAGTATAATTATGTAAGATCTGTTGTTAAGCTGCACGGAAAACCAGATAATTCTGTCCTTGACAAGGGGTGGCGCGCCAGACACTTCTTTACTTTGGCTCAGAAGGAGCCTGAACGCGTGTGGAGATTAAAAACTCCTGACGAGTTTAACAAGGCAACAGGGAAGACGGTTAAACACACAGACAGCCCTTGTGATCATTTAGACTCGTTAGATGATTTAGTGAAAAATGATACAAACTTAGATTTTACTGAATTAGAAGATTTAAAAGCATTTATAGATTTCCTTAAAGATATGTTAAAACTAAATCCAACGGAGAGGGTCTTCCCAGGTAAAGCCTTTCTTCACAGTTTTTTAACAATGGAGCACCTTGATAATTCAGATAATATCCCTTATATTAACTCTGCACATAAATTAATCTTGAAGTGTAGACTCGGGAGCTCAAATGACTCAGGGGATTCCTTGGACTCAGATCTGGTCGCCCAAAGAAGTCTTCAAGTTCCTAAACCCTTCTCAGAATTACAATCAGAGAAAGGTGACGATAGCATGTATGAAGTTGAGGAAGCCCTAGGATGTGGAAAATTCGGAAAAGTTGTTAAATGTCATAAAAAGCGGACAAATGAGCATGTGGCTTTAAAAGTAATGACTAATGGAAATCGCCTTTCAGCCGAGAGAGAAGCTGAGATATTTAAACGTCTCCGAAGGCTCGACCCCGACAAAAACAACATCGTCAGGTTTTACAGCTGTTTTAAGTATGAGACGTGGTTCTGCTTTGAATTTGAATTGTTAGACATTAGCTTATACGACTTCATGGAAAGAAGGGAATGGAAACCTCTGAGCGTGGCGGAAATCAGACCGATCGCTCAACAGATGCTTGTAGCGCTCACAGCACTGAAAAGCATCGGCGTCACTCATTCGGACATTAAACCAGCTAATATACTGCTTGTCAATCAGGAATCAAAGCCCTTTAAGGTGAAGCTGATCGACTTTGGGGCTTCTTGTATGACGTCGAACTTCACTCAGTTTCACGAAATTCAGAGTTTTGGGTACAGAGCGCCGGAGGTTTACTTGGGTCTGCGGCCAGACGAAAGCGTTGACATGTGGGGTCTGGGGTGCACGTTGCTGTTTCTCTTCTTCGGCCAGCATTTCTATCCCACTTCGCAATGCGAGTACAACTACATGAAATTTATTGTGAAACTCCACGGGCATCCTGAGAGTTCTTTCCTGGAAAAGGGATGGCGAGTCAAACGCTTCTTCAGACTCTGCCAGAAAAAGCCCAAACACGTTTGGAAATTCAGAACACCCAAGCAATATATACGGGTAACAAGGACTTTTACTGACGAGAACGGCAATAGTTACGACCACTTAGAGTCTCTTGACGACTTACAGAAAATGGTCCCTGACATTAAAGATCCCACTGAATTAGGGGATTTAAACGCTTTTATCGACCTTATTAAGAATATGTTAGTGGTTGATCCATTAAAGAGGATTCTCCCAGCTGATGCTCTTAATCATAAATATATATCAATGGAACATCTTAATGAAGTGGATAAAAGCCCTTATAGGACGATGGCAAAGGAAATCATGTCAGTGTGCGAGCTCAGTAGGAAAACAGATAGTGACACTGACGATGCAGACAAGGAATCTTATGACTCAGACTTCAGCCTGAAAGACTCAAGAAATACCATGAATGATGTTAAATTAATCTTCGAGGAACGTTTTCTAATCCAACATAAATCAACTGTTTACCACATTTATGAATCACTTGGGTATGGAACCTTTGGTGAAGTTGCCAGATGCAAAAACATGAACACAAACCAGTTTGTGGCGCTAAAAATAATAAGAGATGACGATGACTGGTCGGCCAAACGAGAAGCTATCATGCTAAAGCATCTCAGAAAGGTCGACGCTGACCAAAACAACCTGGTCAAGTTTTATAACTGCTTTCCATATAAGGACTGCACTTGTTTTACGTACGAGTTGTTAGATTTGAGTTTGTTTGACTACTTGAAAAAAATATCTTCGAAACGTCTGAGCGTGTCTGAAATTCGGCCGATCGCGAAACAAATGCTCGTAGCTCTCAGCGCCCTGAAACGCATTGGCGTCACTCATACCGACATAAAACCAGATAATATAATGCTTGTCAATCACAAGAAAACGCCATTTAAGGTAAAACTTATTGACTTTGGTCTCGCTTGCCTAACTCCACAGTTATCACTGGTTGATCGAGTCCAGCCTCGTGGTTACCGAGCGCCGGAGGTTTACCTGGGTCTTCCTCTGGACGAGGGCATTGACATGTGGAGTTTGGGATGTACGTTAGGCTTCCTGTTTCTCGTCCAGCACATGTATCCTTCCGATACTGAGTTGGAAACAATGGAATTTATTACAAAACTGCACGGTCTGCCTGATAATCATTTACTAAATACTGGCAGGCATGTTGACCGCTTTTTTATCTTGGAACAGTCCAGCCCAAATCCTGTTTGGAGACTTAAAACAAACGAAGAATATGTGAAAGACACAGGAATCATTATTAAAGAGAAAGAATACTTTTCCAGTCCTTTACAGTCTATGGACGATTTTCTGAAAATAGCACCAAAAAGTGATGATCCCAACCAAATCAAAGACGTGAAATCATTTATAGACCTTATGAAGCGTATACTAACGATAAATCCAGCAGAGAGAATTCTCCCGGATGAAGCTCTCAACCATGATTTTATCACAATGGCCCATCTTGACAATGACAATAACAGCTCGTATGTGACCAATGCACATCAAATTTTAGAAAAAAGCCAACTCCAAATCCCACTTAGTGTTTCTTCAGACTGTGAAAGCAAAACATCCACACATTCTGATCACGATATGGTTCTGACTGTTGATATAAATCCAGAAACATCTAAAAAACAACCATCTGAGAAAGGCGTTCAACAAGAAAACCCAGAGAAAGTAAGTGTTGACTGTAACGCAGAGATTAAAGACTCATGCCAACTCAAGACCCAACCCAGTTCATCTCCAGACTGTGAAATCAAAACATCCAAACATCCATGTCCCATTATGGTTCTGGTAAATGTACAAACATCTAAAAAACAACCATCTGAAAGAGATGTTCAGCAGGAAAACCCAGCAGAAATTCGTAACACCAAGCCCCTTCCTGACACATGTGTGCCAGCTTTCAGTTCAAATCATGACAAAAACAGTTCTCATCGTAAAGAAGGAATCATTAGAAAACAGTTTGTAGGTCTGAGTCCCAATGCTACACCTGAACAGAGATCAAAATGTATCCCCATCAATCATCCAGACAAACGAAATGAAGACATCCTGTTAAAGAAACTCGTCAAAACCAGGCCAGACCCGCCCCCCAACAGGAAACCCACCACTTCACGCAAAACGCTCAAAGAAACTTCCTGCCAAACAGAAAATTCTGCCCATTTAGTTGAGGTGAAGTCTAGGAAGAAATATTTGAAAAGAATTGGCAAATTTTTCTCCAGAATATTCAACTGTATCACAAACTGTAGGAACCTGTCCAGGGTGTCCCCCGCCTCTCAGTGACTGTCAGCTGTTCTGTATGCAGTTTGTATGTCCTCCTCGTATATGTGGGAGGGTTTTCTCCGGGCACTCCGGGCACTCCGGCGCCCCCCAGCACAAAACTGTCGTAATTCTAACATTGAACATATGATCTCCACCAAAGCCACAACGTTTGATCAAAGTCCAGGACTGAACACTACTTCGCGTCAGTATTATGTCATTTCTTTAGCCCCGCCGACCCTGAACAGGAAGTGACATCTTTTACTCGAGGACATCATTCTCTGATCTTCTTTTTTCTCAATAAATTCAATCTTTTCTCAGATAACAAATCACAGGTTGTTGTTCTTTTGTATTGTTTTACTCATGGATGTCGGCCATTTTGAAGCCATTTTTTGAAGCCATTTTTTGGGATTGGGGGTCCGCTAGTAACGGGCCATCCAGTCTCTGTACAAACAGTGCTCTGATCTCCAGCTCTCATTGGAGCAGCTGGGACGAAAATCAGCTCCTCCAAATCTGAGGCCGTGGTCCTCGGTCGTTAAAGGGCGGGCTGCTCTCTTCAGGTTGGGAGTGAGGTGCTGCATCAAGGAGAGGAGTTTCAGTATCTCAGGGTTTACTTCACGAGTGAGGGAAGAATGGAGCAAGAGATCGACAGGCGGATCGGTGCAGCTTCTGCAGTATTGTGTACTCTGTACCGGTCCGTCGTGGTGAAGAGGGAGCTGAGCTGGAAGGCACGTTCCTTCACAATAAGAGCCTCCGACATTGAGTACGTTTTCCTCAAAACAGCTGAAGTTCATAAAAAAACATCTTACACAACAACGGCAGCGCACCTGTGATCGTGATGAACAGCGACAAAGGTT
>NC_051436.1:11223702-11263991 GCF_001649575.2 Kryptolebias marmoratus
GTGGCTCATGAGATATTTTGCTAACAGACAAACAGGGTCGAGTCTGATAGTGGATGCTGAAGTTTCAGGCAAAGATCTCACGCCTTTGAAGTACGTGTTGTGAGTGACTCTCAGCTACTACCACACCAAACTTTGGCACAACATCTGTAAAACTAAGTGCGTTGTAGCCATTTTTGTGTCTTTGAAGGTCAGTTGACTGTGGCGGCCATCTTATCTTAGACTGACTCCAAAATTTAATGAGCTGTGAATGCACATGCAGTGATTATTCCCTAAAAGTTTCAATAAAATCCGCTAAATAGTTACTGAGATATTTTGCTAACAGACAGCATTAACTGCAGTAGCAGCCCCTCAGCACACCTGCTGGGAGATCAGCCTTTGCTACCACACCGCCTTCTGGGTCCATATCTGCAAAACGGCCTCCGAACACCTGTGGAGGCCAGCTGTCCGTGGCGTCCACCCAGCCATTCCTTACCTGGAGATATTTTGCTAACAGGCAGAGCCAGAGCCGAACCGGATGGGGGGGTCCAGGGTTCAGCAGTGTGTACAGACGAGCAAACAGGAGCCAAGGCTGACCTCTTCCTCCTCCTCCTGCATCAACACCACCAACAAGCCCCACACTCACTTATTCACCTCCCCTGCCTCACGTACACTGTCTTCATATGTGGACATTTCTTAATTATTATTATTTATATTATTTAACCAAAGCCACAACAACCAGACACGTATTCCACTTGTTTCCCCTGCAACATTCACGCTAACACACCCATTAACCCATAATTACAACCCAAAATGGCGCTTTCCCAAGCGATTAAACCAACGGCAAACGGTTTTAAAAACAACATTTACTTTGACTCCTTTTAACTTTTATTTTACGAGCGTTATATGACATTTTAGTGTGTTATTTTAGTGTGTAAAAGCGACGAGGAGCCCAACAGGTGCATAAATTCACAGCGGAACCACCTGGAATCGGCCCACCTTCTATATATTAGCCCGTAAGAACCGTTTAATTTGATTTCTTGTTTTTAAAAATGGCGGCACAACTTTTTTTTTCCTCCCCTAGTTTAAGTTTGCGCTCTTTCTCCACCTGCCGCCCCGGTCAGCCGAGCTTTAAACGTCGCCGCTGGAGTTGTACTGTAAGTTAACTTAAAATAAAAATAAAAATAAATAAATAAATAAAGCCACGTAAGAAAACTCACCTGTGCGAAGCGAAGGTGTGGCACTTTGCCTCAAGTATCAGAAACACACGGATGTCATTTAACTTCTTCGGTCTTCTTCCGGTCGTCTCGAGGCAAAACACACACACAAAAAACAGCCTAAAAAATAAAAGCAGGTGTAAAGAAAAAAAAAAGTACCGGCTGCCTTAAAAGAGACGTCCCTCTGCGGGTGTGAGTGGTTGTGTCGAGCCGCTGAGTAGAGTTCCCCCCCCCCTCGGTGACTCCACGGTCCCATGTCTCCTGAGTGAGCGGCGGTCTGCTGGTGATAGGTTAGTTAGTTTGGTTACTCTGAGGAAAACTAGTGGCGCTACTACCGGCGGGGCGAAACGGCCGCTTCCGGTAGGGCCCTTCGCAATAAAAGCACGCAACTCCGCGGTCAAAAAAAAGAAGCCTCATTGACGTTAGCTTGTCTTTTTTTTTTAAAGCATTTAGTGCCTGTCAAAATTTTTGTAACGTGGTTGTTATCAGTTTTACTTCCAATTTAATTATATTCAAACAGGCACAATACAAAAAGCAAAGTTCCCTGGTTAGCGTTCCTTGAAGGAATACATATCATCTGCTGCTTTTCATGCTAAAGTTTTACGCAAAGACCCTCCACTATGAGTAGCACTTAAAGTATTTGATGTGAATGACTCTCAGCTACTACCAAGCCAAATTTCAGCTCAATATATGTAAAATTAGCTGAAATATATCCATTTCTACGTTTACTATAGTGACTTGGCTGTGGCGGCCATCTTGAGATATATTGGTTCCAAACGTTAATGAGCTGTAGATGCACATCCATTAATTATTGACTGAAAGTTTCATTAAAATCTACCAAATGAGTCATGAGATATTTTGCTAACAGACAGACAGAGTTGACTCTTAAGAGATAATGACAACATTTTCAACAAGGATCTTATGCGATCTGTTGGAGCTCGGGATATGCATTGGGGATCAGTCTCAGCTAATACCGCACCAAATTTTACCTCAACATCTTTAAAATTTGCTGACCTACACCTATTTCTGTGTTTTGTAAGATCGGTTGGCTGTGGCGGCCATCTTTAAATGCATCGGCTCCAAACATTGATGTTTGTCCATTGATCATTTACTGAACGTTTCATTAAAATCTGACGAGTGATTCACAAGATATTTTGCTAACAGACAGAGTTGACGCCAAACCAACAGATGTCTCGCGCGATCTGTCAGAGCCCAGAATAAGGCGTTGGGGATCAGTCTCAGCTACCATCACACTGGATTTTAGGTCAATCCCTGCCAATTGGTTGTGACGTTTGCACAAGTCCTCCTGATTTTACTCGTTCCCCACGCCTTGACCCGGTGCTCTCAGCTGCCTGCGGCTTCCTGTCCTGACCGCGTTCAGCTTGACGCAGCTCAGACCGAGCCGCCTCTCCGTGACGATCATGTGACTCAGAGGTGATTAGGGGGAAATCACTCCTTGCCACTTGTTCGCCACTCAGAAGTTAAACTCAAGTCAGTCCTGAAATGTGAAAGCAAAAGAATACAACGTTTAAAAAGTTAGTGAGACATAACTCTTCACTATGACGCTGTTAATAAATGTACAGGAACGACTCTTAAAATTCAGAATGCTTAGAAAAAAAAGCCAAAACGTATCAAAGCTTAACAGGATTTAAACCACCGTGAGAGTAAAATTACATTTCTTCGCCACTTAAACTGCTAGTTCAGAGCATCGGAGCAAGGTTAGGTTAATATCCTACCTGTCGTAGATGGCAGGTAGAGAAACGAAGTTTAATCCCGATGAGACTGAGGAGCGTATGGCCGGTGCGAGCGAGACCACGGCCAAAGTTGACTTCTGTCATCTTAAAACAACTCCGGCATCAAACGGTTTTACTTTACAAACCTTCACGTCGTCATCGGTGTCACTTTACCTGGTTATTGTGGCCGAAACATGTGACCCGTGACGACAAAATGAGTCACAACAAAAACCATTAGGAAAACGTTGGTTATTGCCATATGTGAGATTTGCGTAAAACTGAGTCCACAAGGACACCATTTAGCGATGTCAAATAGCAAATAATTTTCTTAATCTACCTTAAAATTGAAGTTTCCTAACAGGTATGTCTTCAGAAATAAATCTTTTAATTCGAATCCTTTGAATTTCTGTTAAAATTGACCTTTTTTTGTCCTGATCGCCAGGAAATCCCTTTGTGTAATGTTTGTGAAGCTTGGTGATTCCCTCTTTTTTTAAACACGGGCTGGGATCCCCGACGACGTCACTTCAGACCAATAAAAAATGGAGCTTTCAAACCGGCGCTTTCGTGAACAAAACCAGCTCGTTGCCAAATTTTAACGAACGACGACTCATTTCGAAGCTCCTGAGACGGAAAATATGAAAATAATAACTCAATATGGATAATACCTCTACTTGCCAGCATGGGTTACATACAGTATTCCTGTCAAAAGCGCCCCAGGTTGCACTGGAAGTGCTATAGCTAGCTGCTGCTGCCGAATTCTATGTAAAAAACCGTTCAATAGCTTTCACATTGTGAAGTTTTAAGATGTTTTAAACGTCACAATTCGACTTCATTCCTCCACACTGGAGCTGGTCAAAGAGCCGCCCACAGCAGGTAAGATACTTATCGCTCACCTTCCCGAATCACCACTTTAGGCGCCTGGGCTGAGGTCGACACAGGACGAACCGTTGTATCTCTCAGAGCGCGGACGCGGGGGANGGTTTGTGCGATGCGATGGAAAAAGAACCATCCCGAGGACGACAAACCGGTTTGCGTGTTTACACGGGCGCAGAGGAAGTCCACCCTGAATCGAGTCAGAACAAAGCAAACAGCGCGGCGCATGCAGGCTGACGGCCACTACTAAAGGTCTAATATATTCCACTCCGAGTGATTAATGATGTGCTTTCAAAGTAAAGTTCTGTATCTGTCACTATGTGCCATTTTTATTCATGTAGGTTTTTCAGATATGGGCCCTTGGGAAGGAGAGAACCAAGACAAACCAAGAATTATTTAAAGTCAGTTTTTCTGCTTCAGCTTCAGCCAACAGGACGGCGTCTGACACCCTGACTCCAAACGGTGAAATGTGACACATCGAATGCAAACGAGAGCCTCTGAGACAGGACCAGTGATCCTGTGGAGATGTTCTCACTTCGCTGCTTCTGCCTTTTTCTTTCTCCAAACAACACGGTTGTTTTCACAGCGGAGATTTTCTTTGGGCCGAGCAGAACTTTTCTGTGAAGCTGCAGAGCGAATGCTGAGCGCTGACTGACAGCTGAGAAGTTCAAACAAGCAGAACGGAAGCTAAAATAAAACATAAATAAAAAAAACAGTAACTAAAGGCAAAGGAACCAGAGCTCCGAGCTAGAATTGGTCCACTTGTAGCTGAAGGCTAAACTCAACAAAAATGTTCCTAAAAGCTACAATTAGCAAATAAGTAGCTACAAGCTAAAATGAGTCCAATTGTAGCTAAAAGCTAAAATGAATAAAACTATAGTTAAAAACTAAAATGATCAAAGTCACAGATATGAGTTAAAAGATAAAAGTAGCAAAACTGTAGCTAAAAAGTAAAATTAGCCTCACTGTGGCTAATAGCAGAAGTAAAAAATAGTAAAACAGTAGCTGAAAACAAAACTACAGCTAAAAGCTAAAAATTAGCTAAACCATAGCCAAACACTAAAATAAGCAAAACTGCAGTTAAAGGCAAATGTTTCAGCAAAACAGCTAAAGCTATATGTAGCAAAAAGCTTGCTAAAAGCTAACTATAGCAAAACCAAAGATAAAAGTTCCAATTTGCAAAACAGCAGCTAAAAGCTAAAATGTATCAAACTGCAGCCAAAAGCTAAACTTTATCAAACTGCAGCTAAAAGCTAAACTTTATCAAACTGCAGATAAAAGCTAAACTTTATCAAACTGCAGCTAAAAGTTAAAACAAGCAAAATCACTGATAAGAGTTAAAAGATAAAATTAGCAACTCTGTAGCTAATAGCTAAAGTAAAAATTATCTAAATATGTAGCTGAAAACTAAAATTACAGCTAAAAAGTTAAAGTGAGCTAAACCATCTTCAAAAGCTAAAATAAGCAAAACAGCAGCTAAAAGCTAAATGTAGCAAAGCTGTAACTAAAAAACTATATCACAAAAACCCAGCAGTTTTTCAGGCCTCGAAGAGCTCTTAGTCAGACGTATTTGTGTGGAATCTTCTTTGTAAATAAAATTAAATCGTTCAAAAAGTATCAATGAGAGGTTAAAGCAGCAGAAAGTACGCAGAAGTAGTTTGATTGAAGACACTGTAAACTAAAAACTAATAATAGGAACAATAAATCCGCATCGTGCAATAAAGAAAAATAATATTAAAATGTGGATTTTAAAAAGAAAAGCATTTTGTGCAGAAACTGGAAGCTCCCATCCGTAACTGCTCCTGTAACGTTTCTCCAGATCAGCTGAAATCAAAGCAGAGCATCTCCTCTCCTCCCAGCTTCAGAGGAACCGGGTCAAGGCTCGCGGGTCGTTATCGCTTCCTGACGTCTCGCCTCGACACAGTGATGGGAGATGGGAGGAAAGGCAAGGGAAAATGGTCTTTGTGTCTGTGAGGAGCTTAAAATAGTCTTTGTTTTTTTTTTTTTAAAAATCAGACTCCCCGTCTACACTACTTTTCACAGTTTTTAAAGACTGCGATTTTCTGTTTGCACCTTCCATGAGTCAAATGGACTTTTTTTTAAAAAGGCTCACCAAAGTGAGTAAATTGTAAAGTTTTTTTCAAGTTTTTTTCAGAAAAACAGTTTTTCCATTTCTCATTTCTAAAAAAGATCCTCATAAATACGGAAACCCCTACTACGACCCAAAAGGCTGAAGTAACTATGCCAGGCCTGTGTGTGGCGCTGTAACGCCGATACCAAAGTACATTACAAAGTTTTGTGTTAAGAGAAAACACTGTTTTTGGGTGGATGCCCCCTTTAATACGAAGCTTTTTCAATATTAGCTTTTTTTGTGCATTTTCGCTGTTATTTTTTGGCCTAGAAACCACAACAACAATAAAGCAGGTTTTTTAACCGTTTTTGTTTGTTTGTTTGTTTGTTTTCTTTTTTTTTAGTGTGTCCTACTTTATTCGGGTCACCATAAAGTTTGGACTGTGTACTGAAATGGTTAGTAACTTCATGACAACTGCAAACAGTCTGAAAAAAATAAAATAAAATCTTGAGCCGAGCTAAAATCGTTGCCAATGTGGACGTTCTCGCCACCTAGTGGTGCGGCAGGGATATATCAGCGTTTTGTTGGAATAATGTGGTCAGAAATTTCTTTTTGAACAGAAAAATAAAAACATCAAAAACAAAAGAAAAAAGGCCATTATTTAATTTTAGGTTTTTCCAACATTTTACTTTGAGAGAATTTTCTTATTTTGAGGTGGTGTTTATGGAGTTGTTTTAATACTAACAATAGTACAAATTGCAGAGAATTATCAGTTTGGATTAACAGGAAGTTCTCTTGAGGGGATAAAAAACAAGCTAAATGCTAGCCATTAGCAGGGATCTTAAAGCGGCCATTTTAGAACAACTCCAGCCTCTAAAGTTCCGTATTATTCCATGTGAACGCTGCTGTATAAACACTGACGTTGTCGTCAGTTTCAGTAACACGGTTGTTCAAATGGAGGTTTGTGGTTATTTGGTGGCGCAGGAAAGTGGCGACAGCAGCTACCGGGAGCACTTCCTGTAATGATATCATGATATCTTTGCTGGAATGCCAAACTGACAGCAAAGCAAAGGTTTACAAAACAGTGTTTACGTAAACCTTTGTTTTTTCTTTGTTTTTTTTCAAGATGGCAGCAGTTCTCGGGCCTGCCTGGATTAGCCGTCAGCACAGCGCACAGGACGGGTTCCTTTATAGGTAAACATTACTGAGGCAAAAAAATAAAAAAAAGGAGTTAGGGCCGCTGACAGGAAGGTGGCTATTTTAATCCCCCGGTAAATAAAAGCCCTTCTGTACGCAGAGCTGCCGAGAATTCCCGCTCAGCAAACAAGCGGTGTAATTACACGCCGAGCGCAGCGCCGCAGGTGGAATCTGCTCGCCGTAGTCGGGGCCCGTGTTGTCCCAAGGACTGGAGGCAGCACCAGCAGACATGAGCTCACCATGATCACAATGAGAGGCGTGGCCAGGCCTGCCAGGGCCGCTGACCTGATGTTGCCGTGGAGACACCGCACACACACACACACACACACACACACACACATGCTCAGATTCGTTTAGAGTGACACCACTGGGAAATTAAAACGGTAGCCCAAAGCAACAGGGCTTTACTGGCCAATGGCAGCTCGATGTTGGATGTGTTTGGCCCGGGTCACCGTGAAACGCTCCCTCGCACCTGCACCCCTCCTGAATCGCCACCGTCGGAGCGCCATTCAGCACGCTTGTCTGGCGTTGGCAATCAAGCGCACAGGAGCCATCATGGGGCCCATCAGTTTGACTTCACGGCTCGGATCTGTGTGTGTACAGTGTGTGTGTGTGCATTTCAGGGTGTCGACGCTGTGGTTTGCGGCGGGGCGAAAAAACGCCGCCTGCAAACCTGTTTCGCCGCATTTCCCCACGGCTTCACACAGAGCCGCCAGTTCTTCAGGACTCACGGGGAACTATAAACCATTAAAGATGTGGTGGTGGTGGTGGGGGGGATCCTTTGAAGTGGCGCTATAAATAGCTCACCTGTTGCACGCGTGTCTCGGAACGACCTCGGTTTTCGGAAAAGCGGCTCAATTCCGCTTTAATTAATGAGCCGTTTGCTAGTCGGAAAGGTGGAAGGGGGCGGCGTGGAGATCAGAGTGGATCGTTTGCCGCCCTAGAACAACAGCAGTGTCAAACATTTGGCAGCAGGATTACACAAGTATTCAAATGGAGTCCTGTGGTTATTTGCGAGCGCAAACAGCAGGAACTCCCAGCGTAGCCTGGGGCGCAAATATTTCCGCTGAAGTAATTATGTAACTTTAAACTGGTTCGTGACCACATGTGGTGCCGGCTGAAGCACACGATCGCTCTATTGTCCCTTAAACGTGGCAAAAATACTCAATTACGAATCACTTGTGAATTCAATCATGAACTTGAGGTTTTTAAAAAACGGCCTTTGCGCGAATTAGTCCAAAATTACTGATGGAACTGGTTTCAAGATGGCAGCAACCCGCTTTGGCGCTGACCCTCGCCGAACTAGCCGTCCATTTCTCCGAGCGGAGGCCATCCAAAAAGCCATCTGGCACAGGTAAGATATTAGTTGCTAATAACCAAAGGTCGTCCTGAATGCTTTTGACTACAATCAAAGCCAGAAAGAGCAGCGTGGAGGCCAAAATGGAACCATTTTATTACGTTAAAGTGTTCCGTACAAACAATGCATACACACCAGGTTCATATTGCTTCAGACACGAGTTTCTCCTCCGCTTTTATTTTCAGTTAAACAACTCCGTAACAAAATGTAAGTACAACATTTATGAAAATATAAATCTCTAAACAGGTAAGTAAGTAAGTCAGTCCCGACGATAAAAAGAATACCATAGAAACATTCATCACCAGTATGTCAACTAGAAGTTGCAAACATGTAAGTTGTTAAAAGTCATTCAAGTTACATAACATACAATAATACCATGGACTGGCTTCCATATGGACACATTCAAATATACTCTTAAACTGGCATTCCGATATATTTTTAGAAGAGGACTCTTTTTAAATGTTTTTTTTTTTAATATATTTTTTTTATAGCAAAGATAGCACATTTTTTTTCTATCAGAAACGTAATCACAGTCAAACACTTCAACAATTTGGTAACAATATAATTACAGTACAAGCCTTAAAAAACAAACAAAATAAACAAAACAACTAATGAGACAGTCAACAAATTAAAACAAACTATATTCGGAACTTTGGCAATTACATAATAGGATATCGTGATTTATATATTCGTTGAATTTGGAAACTCTCGAGTTGGTGGGAATTTTTAAAGCTTGGTTTTGCTACCAGTTTTCAATTTTTTTATTTATTTTTTTCCAAGGGCTGTTTTCAACTGTTTCAAAGAAGTAAACTTATAATAAGATGGAATAGCCCTTAAAGGTATATGTCGGAGTGAAAGTGTGTGTCTCTTTGTCCGAGCTCGGAAGTGCCGAACAGAACTTTGATTTTTGGGTCATGCTTCGCAGGAAGCGTCAACGGCTCCTGCAAGGTGCAGCCTCGAAAGAGGACCAAATACTGTTGATCCGTTTGTCAGTAAATCTTTATTTCGGCCCGTGTGATGTTACCAGCATTGAAACCTCGTGTCCGAAAGTCCATACTATGCACTACATGCTTACTATGTGTGCTTTTTACTAAAAACCTTATGTACATATGTATGCTTCACTGTACATTTTGTTACCTTTATTTTTGGACATGACTGAACCAGGCTAAGCTAAACTTAACCCAGCTAAAACTAAGCTAAGCTAAACTTAACTCAGCCAAATAGGGACAAGCTAGGATAAACTAAGTTGGGCTAATTTATACGAGGCTCAACTAAACTGACTATCAAACAGGGACGAGCTAAGGTAAACCAAGCTAGGCTAACCTATGCTAAAATAAGCTAAACTTGACCAAGCAGGGCAACGCTAAAATAAACTAAGCTATGCTAAACTAAAGTAAACTAAAACAGGGTCAAGCTAAGATGAACTAATCTTAGCTAAAGCTACACAAAGGCATGCTATACTAAACTAAGCCAAACAGGAACAGGCTAAAGTAAAGTAACTTATGCTAAACGAAACTAAAACAGGGTCAAGCTAAGATGAACTAATCTTAGCTAAAGCTACAAAAAGCCATGCTAAACTAAGCCAAAGAGGGACAAGCTAAGATAAACTAAAATGGGCTAATTTATGCTAAAGTAAACTAAACTTAACCAAGCAGGGTGAAGCTAACCTAAAACAAGAATATTTAAGTTAAACTAATCTTAGCTAAGCTATGCTAAAGTAGCTAAGCTAAACCAAACCAAACAGGGACAAGCTAAAATAAACTACGCTAAGCTAAAAGAAAAACTTTGTTTGAGGGTGTAAACAGTAGTGTGTATGCCTCAAATAACACTAGTTTGGCAAAAAACACTTATTACTCTCAGCTAACTGAAATTTTACGTTTTAACCTAAACTGAAAAGTTGTTAAATTAGCATTCTTCGCCGCTCCACTGCGTTCTCGGTAATTTAAGCAAGTACGGCATCCAGTGCTTTCATACATAGTGTGCATTTTGCGTTTTAATGGCTTTGTATTAAGGCTTTGGACACAGTTTTAAAAAAAAAACAAAACCTTCATATATTATTTTAGCAGAGAACTACATAGCATGTTAGTATGAAATATCGGACACAGGCACTAACAATGAACATTTCAAAACCTGTACCACCTTTTGTAAAGCCGTGGCGAAATGCTCGGGTAAACTCAAAATTAAAAATAAATGCAGAAAACTCTATTATATTCGTAACATCTGCTTTGGATCTGTGCTCAGATGTCACCCGGTCTTTTTTTTAAATGTCACTACAGCTACGGTTTTTTGCCCTCGTGTTAGCATTTCTGTTTTACAAAGGGTGATACATCCACGGGCTTTGAAATTTTATTCGGTTGTCATGCTCCTTGACGTTTCGGGACCCTTGAATAATCCCACAGATTGTTGTGATTTTTGCTGTTCAAACGACAGCTTGTTGACTTCATTAATCAAACCATGTATACGTTGGGAGAGCTCAGAATTTCATAAAATCCATATTTCGTCTATAAACATTCCAGGAATTATCTCACAAACCACCCATAAAGTGCTTCCATTTCGCGACTAAACCTCCGCACGTGTTCGCGTGGCCAGATTGTTTCAGCAAAAATAAAACCCCACTCTGTACTTTTATACAGGAACACTTAAAACTCCACGGGACCTAAAGCAAGTACACAGGTTAAGGCGTTAATGTGTATGGTGCTATGCTACACTGTATGCTCAATAGTGGTGTTCCCCCTTAAAATGACCCGCACGCAAACCAACGGAACTGCAGAGAAATTCACATCAAATCTATGTAAACTGTTCAGAGAAGTGAATACAGTGGCCGTTACTCAAAAAAACGCCATGGAGTTCCCCGGATGTCGACTAGAGCTCGGTGACGAGCAACGGTGCGTACACTGTGTTGACAAAGTCCCTGCATTTTCATAAATTTTTGTAATCTGCACATGAAGAACCATTTTAGATTCCAGGCACTCACTTTGATTGCATTAAGCACAACGAAACGTCTTTAAGGAGTTGCACAAACTGCAGCAGCCAAAATGAGACACGTACAGTACGCACTTTTTGTTCATAGTTTTCCCCCTTTCTTTTTTTTTGTACAGTACCACCTGACTGTTGATACAAACGTAAATATACTCTTGACAACATTATGGCTTAACACGTACAATGGAAATAAGATCGTGAATGTGGCTAAGGCCACTGGACTGGCTTTGAAGATGTTCGACTAAGACATTTTGATCATAACTCTGTTCTTCAAATGCAAAAAGACACAAAATGGCAAAGTAAAAGTTACAGATTTTTTTTGAAAAACAATTTTTTTTTTCTAACAGTCTTTATGTGTAAATCTAAGAAAGTGTATCCTAAGTTGGAAGTAAGTAATATATCATTTGAGTGCAGCGTTAAATCGTCGGCCCAATAACTACCCTCAGGGCTGACATCTGCAGCTGAATCACGTGGCTGTAAACAAGAATCAACTGCGATTCCCTAGAGATTCGAAACCTTGTCGCCTGTCCCCCTTTTTCTCCTCTCTTAACTCCACCTGCCCTCCAACCTTCACTGCACCAGCTCGGTCTTCTTCGTAGGGGTTGTCGACTCCCCCTCCCCGGAGTCCGACACGTTGATGGGACTGTCCCTCGAGAAGACCTCTGTGGACTCCCTCCAGGTGCAGTCGGCCACAGTCTTAAAGGAATGGTTGCCGCACTTGGGGCGTACTTTCTGCGAGGCGTTGTTGACAATCTGTCGGCTGTTGGAGGTGGCTATCTTGATCTTGAGGGTGGCGTCCACGCGGTCCACGACTGTGTACGTGCCGATGCTGCCATCCTCAAAGCCTATGATGATGTTCAGTGCTCGCTGGGAGAGGGACAGGAAGGTGGGCGTCTTGTACAGCGAGCACGTGCCGATGCTCTTGCCGTCGGCGAGGCGCATCACGATCAGATTGGACACCACGCCGGCGTCGTCGTCCTCGTCACAGTTCCGGAAGCAAACGTACACAAGATAGCGTCCATCTCTCGACAACTTCTGACGCCAGATTATGCCTGCGGCGTGGACAAGCCTCAGCTTCCCGCTGTGAAGGTCCAGAACGTTGATGTTTTCGTCCCCTTTGGAGACTATTCCCAATTTCCCGTTGGGTGAGATCTGGAAATCCTCCAGGTTTTTGAGGAAGTTGGTTGGCAGCTGGACTCGCCTACATACGGACTCATCCGCCACACTCCAGATGAAGACGGTCTCTGTGGACGTGATGAAGACTACGCAGTCGGGGCAGTCAGGAATGAGCTTGAAGTTGACAATGGTGATGCCGTCATCGCAGACGAATTTCTTCGACACGCTGCCTGACCACAGGCTGACAGCAAGGAGTTTATTCTTCGACGTTCCCACTAGAAAAGTGTTGGCCGTGGTGATCAGCGCGTTCTGGAGAGTGACTAAAATGTTACACACCTTGTGCCCAGTGGCAAGCCTCCAGACTCTGGAGGCATTCTGCTCACAGAGGGACACCACAAACTGGTCGTTGTGGGTGATCAGCAGCTCTGATATTCTCTGTCCATTTATGCGGAAGATATTTTCTCCGGTGTTGGTTTGCCAGATGTACTGACTGGACTTGTCGTCTGACGTCACCATGAGATCCCCTGAGGAGGTCAGGACACAGTTCTCCACTATGCCCTCGTGTTTGAAGACTGTCTCTATGAAGCCAGTGCTGAAGTTCCACTTGTGGACAGCTTCTGAGCCGTCCATGGTGAACACGTAGTCCTCTCGGCCCGTCAGTTGCAAGGTCTGGATCTTCTTGCCTGTTTTGTCAATGTTGGACATGGCGGTGATAATGTCAATGTCCCAAACAGACAGAACTCCACTGCTGGCAACAGAGAGGAGCAGGTTGTGGTGGGCTGATTTGATGAGTTTAACAATAGCCCCTGAGATTTCAATCAGGCTAGCCATGCACTGTCCACTGTCCCTCCTCCAGACAAAAATGGAGGACGTGTTCTCCATGGAGGCCACGATGCTCTGGCCGTTTTTGGAGAGGACAGCAGCAACAAAGCGCTCACTACGTTTGGCTTTGAATTTCTCGACCATTTTCCATAGTTTTGTATCAAGCACCTCAATACTCCAGACCTTGCAAATAAGAATGGAACGCTGATCTTCTGATAACTCAATACCCACTACTTCGCTTTCATCCCCTCGACAGTCGTAGTCCTCCATGAGCTTCGGGTTGGTAACCTCTTTGGTGTTCCACACCGACAAACTGCCTTCATTGTCGATCATTACCATTTGGTGGAGGGTGTCCAGCACAAGGATGGACTTCACGAACCCCCCAGAAAACTCGGATGTCACAGTGGCCAGCTTCTCCCCGTTTCCTAGGTGAAAGATGGATGTCGTGTTGAGGTACTGGCCGCAGAAGGCGTACAACCCGTCTGGCGAACACTGGACGCAAGTCACCTCGTACCAGCAGTGAAACTGGTAGAGCGGCCAGCCATAGACGAGATCAATGACACTGACGTCTTTACTGGCCTCGAGCCAAGCCAAAGCATGATGGGTAGAAAGAGTGAAACCGTTGATGAAAGCGACGCCCCCGGTGACGCCGCTGTGCTTTGACCCCTTTATTTCAACCTCTGATAAAAGGCAAGACTTGTGATTATCGTAGATGAGCAGGGTATTTTTGGTTGTGGCAACAACCAGATACTTCTCGTCAGTGGTTAGCCTTATTCCTAACACAACGGACCTGGCTGTGTCGATCTGCCGCAACAGCTGCCTGCTCTCTACATCCCAGGTGCTGATGGAGCCATCTTCTAATGCTACTAGGACTATGTTTGGGGCTAGAGTGGGCAGAATCTCTACAATTTGCATGTAGCTGGAGCAGAGAGGAAGCCTTTCTGGACTGTAGGTGACGTCCATAGAGGAGTGGAGAGGCACTATAGAGCAGTACTTGGGGCCATCTTTGTCACACTCCAGGAGGAGGTGTCGAAGCCTAGGTAGGGAGGTGACGACTGGCAAAAGCCTTTGCTGCAGTTCTGCAGACAGCGATGCAGGGTTTTTCAGTACTTTTACCTTTATGCTACGAAGGGTGGTGGCCAGGAACTTTAGCTCTTTTTCTTGGCTGCAGCTGTACGCTAGGTCAATATCTGTTAAAGCCTTGTCAAACTGGCCGATCTTGATCATTGTGTAGAGCCAGCTGAAGTTCATGATGACACCAAACATGAGGTCATCCGTGCGCCCACTCCTGGTAAGGTGGTACACCAGCTCCGTCATCTTTCTGTGATTGACAAAGAAAATGTCAGGCTCCAAAAGGTTGCACTGGAACACCCAAGGCTGTTCGGGGGTCTGTCTGTCGTACGAGTATTTGTCCGAGGAGGTCTTTTCGTGGGACTGCGGATGATGAGGGTTCTTGTGGTGAGAGATGTTCAGGGAAGTGAAATGGTTGTTGTCGTAAGTGAAGATCTTCTTCCTGCCTCCTGCCCACGCGCCCAAAAAGTACTCGGCCAGGAGACTGTGCATCTGATGCACATCCTCCTCGTTGCTGAGGTACAGCTTCTGGGCAATGAGGTGCAGGTGCCTGTTGGCCCAGACCATCAGTGTGACATTTCGCACCTGTCGTTTCACCAGATAGCCATCCAGCTCCTCACTGAGCTTGGCAACCAAGTCATAGGAGATCCTCAAAGGGTTTTTGAGGTAACTGGCCACGATGACATCACCGAGAACGATGTTGTCAAGGGACAGGATGTCTTCTAGCTCAACCTCCGTTAGGCCAGCCTTGGCCATGGTGATATATCCTAATGCCCTGAAGACAAATCGCTGGCCCAGCTTGTTTTCCACAGAGTAGAATAGATGCTCGATGCTCTCATGCACTGTAGAGCAGAGAGATTTATCATCCACATCCTTGTGAGACCGCCAATGAACCACTTCTCTGTAGATGAGGTTGACAAACATTGGCAATGTACACTTGGCAAGTGCCTCGTTAACATAAATCTGTTGGCCTGAGGTTACCTTTCTCTTCACCCCAAGCAACTGCTGTTTCAACATTTGGCTGCAGACTTTCCGGTCCCTCTGGATGAGCTCCACGTAGTACCTTTCGTCGTGGACAAGGTGGCGCAGCTTCTGCAGGATGCCGTGCTTGTTGGGCAGCGTCGACACGACAATGCGGACGGTTCGGGGAAGATGTACGGGGAGCCACCACAGCTTGCGAGCGTCATCCGCCTCCGAGAGCTGCTCTAAGGCATCCAGGACGATGACCAAAGGCCTATGGAATGAAGATTCACCGAGAAGGTTGATAAGGAGCTCCTTCATCTCCTGAATCTTGTTAGGCAAAAAGTGAATCAGGCAGCGGTAGTTTATTGCGATCTGTTCACAGATGCTCTGGAGGAGAGTTCGTAGGTCTGTGGAGGGCTGGCTGGAGCCAATGAACCGAACGATGACCACAGGATCAGTTTCAGGACCCATCTCTTTCTGAAGCCACGTGTAGGCCTGGAACAATAAGGAGCATCGAGAAGATATTGTTACAATACAAGAATAAATTTGCTTGATACCACAAACTGTAACAATATAGGCTCTGGAAACACGACAAACAATATAAAATGCTATTTTAACATCAAGGGGGCGAAGTGTTATTTATTTGAATCTGTGCAGCAACATAGTCTTAACTTTCTTGTGGGTCAAAAGGCCGACAACAAAGTATTTGCCCGTGCCTGTGCGCTCGTGTTTCCTGTCGGGTCAGTAAAATGTCTCAAGACCCCACTGGACAAGCTTTGATGAATCTCTCGGAGAGTAACCAGTGGGTTCACATCCAAATTGGATCATTTTATGGAGTCAACCCAATTCAAGACAGCCGCCAAGCCCCAAAATGGCTACAACTCGGCCAGTTTTACAGATACGGAGCTGATGGTCTGGTGCAAAAGCAGCTGGGGGTCATTCACAACACATACTCTGAGTGCTAGGATTTCGCAATGCTGCGTAAAATCGTACGTAACGTTATTTTCACACTATAAGCGAAAAGGATCTGACTGTCATCTCTCAACTTTAAGATTATCTCAGTTTAAATCTGAGGGTCGTAGGCAGTCCTTCAAGGAAAGGTAAGTTTGTGATTTAAAGATGGACTGATTATTTAAACTAATATTTATTTTTTATGTTCTCTATATTTTAGCCCGCTAAATTTAGTTGACTTTTAGGACTGATGGTATGTATTCCATGGACGAGGACCACTCTATTATTGAGACTTCAGTGATCTCATAATTTCATTCATGAATTCATTAAAAAAAAAGCCCAGCTGAGATTTCAGGAGGCCTTCTAATGCTATCTGACACTTTTAGGGCAACGCCGACGATTCCTGTTCCACTTTGAGCTTCCAGTGCGCTCGACGGAGGGCGAAGGGAGAAGAAAAGATGCGAAACACAAATCCCGCCTGTGGAGGACTCACAGTTTAAATATGTTTCAGAAGGCTTGAGAGAAATCTTTTTCTTTTTTTACCTTTCAGCCAAAACATTATGACCACCGACAGACATTATCTCGAACAGAGCGATTTTCTATTTTCTGCTGGGGGGGACAAAAAAAGAAGCCATCTTGGCGTTCACGTGGCTTTTCCAGTGACACCTATAAATGTGTTTACCGGTCGCAACCACCGCCCCACTCCACCCTACCCCACCTCTTTGGTACACGGAGGTTGACGGTGGATCTCTTGGGAATATTCTCTGTCCGTTCTGTGACTGCTTGGAGCGGAATAACCACTCAGTACAAGGACGGTCCTAAAAGAATGTCTGATTCTTGCATAAACAGAGCTGGACAACGTGGTCGCCGGACGGAAGGGCAACTAACGACAAAACTAAAACGGTCAACTTCAACATTCGTAGTAAAGTTTCATGTGTGCATACAGTAAACTTTACTGAAGGTGGTATAATCTGCTGTGAATGACGATTGTTAATTAGTCGGGTGTGTGGTTTGGCCGATGATCCAAACGTCTGCGTTGGACAATAATGTGATTGCCTGGGTTTGGTTGGTTGTTTGTCTGTTAGCAAAATATCTCACAAAGTACTGGCTGGATTTTGTTGAAGCTCTGACAAAGTAGTCACTGGATTTGCACCGACAGCTGAATAACTTTTGGAGTCAACCCGATTCAAAACAAAACAAACAAAAACAAAAGAGAAACACGCTGTTAAAAAAAAGCAGTCAATCTCACAAATAATGCTTAAATCTTAACACAAAAATGTCTTCTAAAAACAACAAAGCAAAACAAAAACTCTTGTGCTCAATGGGAAACGGGAAATTAAAGACACACACACACGGCGATAAACAGGTGGTCGAGCAAGCGTTTGTGAGGAGACGAACAGTTGCACGCCCACTCAGGCTCTGCTGTCCAGAGATGGACACCTGCTGAGATCGGGCAGGCAGGCGAGAATGAACGGCGCGAGGCGAGGAGAACGCGGGATGACGGCCGACACGAGAGGAGGACGCTGAAACGTCTGCCGCCGCCGCCGCCGGCCTCACCTCTTTGGCCACCTCCGACAGCAGCAGCGTCTTCCCGGTGCAGGGTCCCCCGTACACCACCAGGGGGCTCGTCCTGCTCGCCTTGGACGGCATGACGTACTCCTGCACGTAGTCCAGGGACTCTGTCTTGTACTTGTAGAGCGCGGCGTAGCTCTTGCACAGTGACAGGTGCTGCAGGAGCTCGTCGTACAGCGGGTCGGCCTCCGTGTCGAAGTTCTGCTGCACCGTGGCCTGGATGATGTCCACCATGTCCTCGTAGAACTGCTTGCAGAGGCCCTCCACGTAGTGGCTCTCCACCTCCTGCGAGTAGCCCAGCTTCATGTCGCAGTGGGTGACGGAGGAGTAGACGCGCAGGTTGGAGGCGGCCACGATGGTAGGGATGAACTCGTCGCGCACCTTCAGCAGGCGCTCGTAGGCCTCCTGGTTGCGCATGACGCGGTCGCCGCTGACCACCGTGTCCATGTAGCGGGCCATGTCGGGCAGCTTGGCGAAGCGGTCGAAGTTGGAGATCTTGCGAATGTAGCAGACGCATTTCCTGAGAAAGGCGGGGGTTTGTTTCCCGAGGGCAAAGTCCAATTCGTCCTCCAAAGCTGAAGTGGGGGAAAAAAAGAGGAGAAGGGGGAAATACTCAGTGGGTTCTTAACGTCATAAAAGCTACAATTACAGCCTCCGAAGAGATGAGAGGTTAGAAATAACGTGTCCCAGTACTGTTAGACATGTCACTATGTTTGTGCTCACACTGTTTTTCTTTTTTTCTGTGCGTCTTTTGTTAAATCTGGGTATTTTGTTCAGTTTGAACCATTTCTAAACCTTCAGCTCATTCAGGTGGGTCTCTGTGACGTTTGGTTTTTGCATTTTTAATTTTTTTCGAAAATATTGAACATTATTCACAATTTCCCCATAAAAATACATTGAGATCTCGTCAGTTCTTTTAAATCCACTATTTTTTGCTACTTCAGTATTTTAGTTAGCCTTTTCTTTAGTTTGCTTTTCCTCAGTTTATCTTTTTTTTAGACAAGTTTAGTTTAGTCCTACATCCTAGTTTCCTAGCTTAGTTTTTCTATCTGTTTATGTTACTTTTGCTCATTTATTTTATTTAGATTATCTTCGCTCATGTTTTAGACAAGTTTAGTTTAGCTTTTCATATTGTTATGTTTTCATGATGACTGTATTTTTGTGTTTTCATGCTGTAAACCACTTTGAACCACCTTGTTGCTGAAAAGTGCTAAAAAATAAATTTGACTTGACTTTGAATTTGATATTTTTAGTATCTAGCTAGCATTTTAATACTTTTAGTTAGCATTTTGTTACCTTTTGATTGTAGCTACTCCTTTGGTGCCTTTTCATAAGCTTTTGCTGCTTTTATTTAGCATTTTGCTACATTTAGTGAACCCTATGCTACTTTTAACTTCTGTTCTGCTGCTTTTGAGCCTTTCCTTATTTTCAGTTGGCCTTTTGATACTTTTAGCCACTCTTTTGTTGCTTTTAGCTAACGTTTTGCTATATTTAGCTAGACTTTTGCTACTTTAAAAGTTTACTTGTTTTTTTTGCTACTTTAAACTTTTCGTTTATTCTGCTACTTTTAACATTTTCTTTTTTTTTAGGTGATCTTTCAGTTTCTTTTCGCATCTAGCTAGCCTTTTGTTACTTTTAGCTTTTAGCTGCTAAACCTTTGCTACTTTTAGCTAGCATTGCGCTACATTTAGCTAGACTTTCAATACTTTTAGCTGAACCTTTGCTACTTTAAGAGTTTACTTATCATTTGCTACTTTTTAGCTTGTTCTGCTACTTTTAGCCTTGTCTTATTTTTAGGTGAGCTTTTTGTTACTTTTAGCATCTAGCTGGCTTTTTGATACTTTTAGTTAGCCTTTTCTTGCTTTTAGCTTTTAGCTAGCATTTTGCTCCATTTAGCCAGACTTTCGCTGCTTTGATACTTTAAGAGTTTACTCATCATTTTGTTACTTTTAACTTTTAGTTGGCGTTTTGCTCTTCTTAGCTAGCAATTTGCTATATTTAGCTAGCCTCTAGCTAGTGTTTCGGTCCTTTTAGCTGCTGTTCTGTCACGTAGTGGCGTAATTAATTCTAAAGGTGGGAGCAGAGCTTTTAATAGAAACAGACCAGGCAGATATTTGTGTAAACAGGTCCTTTGTTGATTCTCTGTGTTTGTTTGTGGTGAAAAAAAGAACACCTGTGCTTGATTCATCTCTCCTTTGTGAGCACACCTGGACAGATTTCAGAAGCCATCGGAAGGATTTATTTTTTTTCTCTGTCCCCATTTTCAAAAGACGAGATGATAAAATCATAAGCCGGCTTCATAATCCTACAGACGGAGGTTCCGGCAGCCTTTCCCATGTAGTTCAGCTCACTGAGCCTGGTAATTAAGTGACAAAAGACACAAATTGGCAAAAAGCAGAAGCTAAAAAAAAAAAAGATGTCGAACACTGAATAGGCTTATTTAGTTAAAGTGCAAAAAGAATTAAAATTAAAAAAAAACCCGAGCTGCTCCTGGACACAGAAGATACCCACACGCTCATTTTTCACCTTTCCTTTACGTCCTGCGTCGCATTAATCTTCATTTCCGGACTGAGCTGCCTTCAGATCCCAGCAGTAAATTGCTTAGAGATCATGTCTGAAAGCCTCAACCAGAGAAATGAAAAGGAGACGTCGTGAAAAATTAGTTTAGCCCCGTCCAAATAACTCACCAATAACCGGGTGGTTCCCACCTGAGGAAGAAGAAGACGATGAAAATAAAAGGTTGGAGGAATTTTGTTGTACTTTTATCACGTTTGCTGTGTCGTGGAGGACTAAACCAGCTTGAGCATGTAAAGCCTAAGAAGAGGTCATCTTTTCATAATTAGAATATCAATATTTGATGTATAAAAAGTATACTTTTAACTCTAAAGGTCATTTAGCTTTATGACAATAACTCTTCCAGGGGGTAAAAATCGATCAGCCTACGTAACTGCTGAAAAATACTATTTATTCACATTTTTTTCCTCCATAAAGGAGTCAGTCTTTTAAAGCTATCCCAGCCTGAAATCTAATTATCAGACTTAAATGACTTTTTGAACATTTTAGTTCCTTAAGGGCCTTCCGTTTTGCAAAGCTCCACAATTAGTTTTTGGGTTTTAAATCAACATTTTGTTTTGTTTTTAATTTTATGGCAATTTAGGAAAAAGTGGCTTCCCATACCCCCCTTCCTCATTTGGATGCCCAAGAGGATGTTTGAAACAGTCCGGAAAAATTTCCAGGCTGGGTTTTTGGGCAGCCCCTCCATTCTTTGAGAGAACGCGGGCCCCCTCCCCTTTTGTTTGACGTCTCCTTTGACCATCTGGGTCGATCTGCGGTCTCTCCAGAGCCAACAATAAAACTGGCCCTCTATAGGGCTCCACACGTTATGTTATTCCAGTTCTACTCGATTCTCTCTGTTTTAGGCTGCGTTCACACCTGACAGTCCGGTAGATTTGGGTCGAATGGGGAACAAAGTGTCAACATTTGTTCCATTTTCAGCTGCTGTGGTTCTCATTCACGCTGCACCGAGTCAATTGAGTCAAACCCTTTCAGCGACCTGTTCCCCTCCTCGCCTGTGGTGGCGCCACACCGAGAACTACTGAAGGAAACGACACGAAAACCTCTGAAGAAGACGCTGAGCGCAACTTGTTTCTTCAGGGAAAGTAAACCAAAATGGAGTGGTTTTAGGATTTCTGTTTTAACCACGAGCCATTTCTCCCTCTAGTGATAGAAACACGTTTGTTTTGGTCGCATTTACCCAGAAGGCTCTGTGCTGTACTCCACTTCCTGCTTCTGGAGCGGTCTCCGGTCCGCTTGCGTTCACATACGCATTCGAACCGACCCAGAGTTCACTTCAACCGAACTGAGATTGAGGTTTTTAGGCGGACTTTTTTGGTCTGCATCAGAGTTGGATTGCGCGTTCACATCTCCCCAAACGAACCGGACTTTCTGGGCAAACGAACTTAGAGTTCGGTTAAAGTGGACTTGTTCAGCCAAAGAGAGACCCTGGACATCTTTCTTCCTCCAAATGGAGTAAAAGCTTGAGAACCCCTCTTTAGATACAAAAAAAAAGCACAAAAAAAAACACTTGAACGAGGAAGAGGAGGCGTGAAACGTGGAGCGAACCCGAGCAGAGGAACTTGTTGGCCTCGGCGCTCTTTATGGTCCCCTTCTCCTGGAGCTGCAGCACGGCCGTCCGGAAGATCCTCTTGATCTCCTCCGACGTTGTTCTCCAGGCCTTGTCGTTCTTGGTTTTTGCGGCGCTGCTGGACTCCATCTGAACGGGGGGACAGAGAGAAGAGGACAGACCGGACCGGAGTCAGTCGCGTCCGTGCGGCGCTGCCACGGATGCTGTGAGGAAAGGCGGGGGGGACGAGCGCGCTTTTGACCAGCTTTGGGCTCTAAGTGATTTTACTGCACGGTTTCGTTCACCTCTGCGTTCCTGAGCTCTTTTTTTTAGCTCGCTTTAGCTGCTCTATCGCACGGGGGAGTTTCAAGACAACACTTTTTCTCCGAGATATCAGAACTGCGTTAAACGGACCCGGCTGCCTTGGGCGTTTAAAAAACTTGGACGAACATTAAAGCGCGGGGACATCAAAAAAAGGGGTTCGAGGGAACCAAACCAAAAAATAAATACAAAATCAACGCAAAGCTGCTTTTCTGTACATGCATATGAAAAGGGTTTATCAGGCGGAGCCGGAGCCTTTCACAACGGATCCACCGTCAGCCTTCCTGAAAAGGCCTAAAAATACGCTCGTCTCAGGGTTCCTTACGTGTCGTTTCGCAGGCGCTGAACAGAAACGAAGAATCGGAGGCTGTTGTTCTGCCTAAATAAGATCCCTGGAGGTACGTCGATCTTATTTACACGGCAAGGACTCAGACTGAACGCAACAGCCGAGTCCTTTTTTATCGTTACATTTTGTTGCAACACAGACTTCGGGGTGTTTGCGTCAAAATACACATTTATTTAATGTTTTTCAATGTGTGTCATCGGTAATTGTTGCCAACAATTATGAGCCGTTTGTTTATGTTCGGGTCCAATGTTCTCCTGATAGCCGTATCAAGAGTTATCTGTGTGTAATTATCACGTTTTTGTTTTTTTTTGTTTTTTTTTTTAATGCAGCGTACGACACGTGACGCAGACTCACAGAGTTCTGGTAGTTCTTGAGCATTTGGGCTTTGGGTTTGAGGTAGTATGCGGGTGGCACCGAGTTTTCGTCCCTGCAGTACCACTCCTCCAGGATGTGTGTGTCCAGCCCCGCCTCCACGGCCGCGTCCAGGATCATCTCGAACTCCGCCGACTCCACCTCCCCCGGCACCCGGATGCTGCCGTATTTCTCCCCCACCAGAGCCTGAGGACGGGAGGAAGGAAACGGAGACAAAAGGGGACAGGGGAAAGCGTGACTCAACAGAATCCTTTTTGTTTTTCTTTTCTTTTTTTTTTTAGGGCTCCGTTTTGTGGGTCGGCGACTTGTTTCAGAGCCACGGGCGCAGACCGTGGTGCATGCTGGGACATCGGGGGACGTAGCTGCTTTACCCCGCAGCTGCACGTGAGGTGAAATAAACCCTAAATTACTGTCCAGGTGTGCTGGTCGACTGTCAGGACTGCGTCTGACTCGCTGGGTTCTTGGGCTATTTCTTCTCTGCGCTCTCAGTGTAAAGCGGGGCAATTCAACTGATGGCCCGGGGGCCACATTCGGCCCGCGGGTGAGCTCAGTCCGGCCCACCGATGAATTCGCTCAAAATGAAACTCAATTTTAAATCAGGAAAAGATCTGAAATGACAAACATTTCCGTCCGAGAGGTGATCCTGTTATATAGATGATCTATACAACTCAGTCTGTCTCTCAATGAGTGCATTTACAATAAAACTGGATTTTAAATCGTATATTTAAATTAATGTACAGACATTAATTGCCGGATATCCGGCCCCCTGAGCATTTTAATTGAATAGTCCTGCTTTAGAATTCAGCAGGTGTCATCACTGATTTTGTACCTTTTACTTTAAAGATTTGAATATTTAAAATAATCCCCAGAGTTTCTGAACATGTGAGAGAAGTGGGTTTGAAACTCTCCTCTGGAAGTTTGGGTAAGAACCTCTCCAATCAGACTTGTACCTCTCCGTGGACCGGCTTCTCTTTGCATCGCCTAAAAGGAATTGCCATAAAAAATGTGCACAAGTAAAAAAAAAACAACAAAAAAAAACAACTCTATTGAAATATGACTATCAGTCTGGGTCCAGATGAGGCTTAATTTGGGTCTGGATCTGGACCGCTGTCCACCATTTGGGGACCCACAGTGTGCACCGTGGTTCTGCACAAGCCTGCCAAAAAAAACAGGGCATGTGATTGGAGAACAAAGCGGGGGCCGAGGGCGGAGCCCTGAGGTAAAAAAGTGCAAAGAACGAGCCATGACCTTGACGAGCCGAGCGAGAGTTATGAGCAGAAAAAAAATAAGGAAATAAATAAATAAACAAATAAATCTGTTTGTGTCGTCTTTGTGAAGCAGATTAGCTGCTGCTGCCGCGTGGCAAAATGTCTGAATGACACACCGTTCTGGGAAGCCCACGGACTTGGCCACACTTTCTGTTTCTCGGTAATCTGCAAGCGGATTTTATATGAAGCAGATGAGACCGTTTGGGAAAAAAAAGACACGTCAGAGGGACGTACGTGGCGACTTACTCCCTTCTCCCAGGGGTCCGCGACCTTCACCACCCAAAGAGACATTTCTGCCCCTTCGCTCGCTAAATCGAATGTGTCCGGAGCCGCAAAACGTGCCGGGACTGTGATCAACAAACTGACGGCCCGCAGGCCTTTTTCAGGTCGCTGGGGGACCTTTCCCAGTCAGTGACCCTTGCGCTAGAAGGGGGGTCACCAACAAAACTAAAACTATTTTCATGAATGGTTGACATTTGTTGGTATTTTTCCATGTCAGGACAAAAGAAAAGAGCAAATTCAGGTAAAAACGGAGGGAAATGATTGTACAGCTTAGGGCACTTTTGCTAAAATAAAACTGGTTTAGCTAATTTTAGCTTTCAGTTACTGTTTTAAGTTTTTGAGCTTTTAGACACTGTTTGGCTAATTTTAGCTTTCAGTTACGGTTTAAACATTTTTTTAGTTTTGGCCACTGTTATGCAAATTTTAGCTTTTAGATATGGTTTTGCTAGTTTTAGCTTTGAGCTAGGGTTTTTCAAATTTTAGCTTTTGGGTACTGTTTTAACGTGTTTTGTTTTCGCAAGATGAATTGGATAGACAGACGAAGTGTATGTTCAAGACCCCTCTTCGAGTTGCTACAGTTGACAAAAAAAATAAAAAATGACGGTGAATTTGAGAGAGTGATCGCTCTGTATGGCTGGAAGTTGAATAAATGAAGTTGCTAACAGGCTAACAAGCTAACAAACTGCTAGCATGATCTGATCCATCTTTTTCACTCCTTGTATTAATCATATCGTTCAAATATTTGCAGAAAGCTGCACAGGAAAACTTGCTGTTTTTGTTATTATGAAAATTAATCAAATTCATTTCTGTTATTTTTAGTGAAGGCTCCAAAGAGAAACGGAGGTTGCAGACCTCTGCCGTATCTATATTTACTTCAGAGCGGCGGGAAACTCGGTAACATTGCAGGAATCGGGGCTATTTCCTGGCTCGGCGTTCGATATTCTCTCTCAGTCGCGTTCGCGGACAGAGCGAGCCAGAGAACAGAAGCCCGTTCCCGTTGTGACCAGCTGATCGTCACAACTGCTCACGCGCACCTCGAGCCTCGCCGCCGGGGGGAGACGCAGCGAGCCAGTGAGGGGAGGGGGACGGGGCCGGAGCACTGCGAGCTCCGCTGAGCAGGGAAGAAAACGACAGCGCGCCCCGCGGCAATGACGCTTCAAAGCCGCTCCACGCTGGAGCCCGTGTTCCCTTGGCAGTCGCAGTGGGAACAGATGCGGAGAGGGAGCCGGAGCGGCGGATGGCACGTTGCACGGTCCGCGTGAGACGGCCTGACTCTGAAAGCCCACGGTCGCCTCTGCGGTACATTTGTTCGCATTTGCACAGTTCCGGGGCCAAAATGCACTGATTAACAAGGACTGAATTTGGGAGGCGAGAATCGGTTTGGTGCGAGTGGCAAGGTTTATCTGACATCTTAAGTTTCAAAATAATTATTCAAAAAGCCCTCAGCAACAAAAAAGGAGGGTTTTAAACAGAATGGTGTATAAAGGGCCTAAAATTCCATGAAGAAATGCGTATCGCCTGCCGCCTGTTTTCGAAGTTTGAGGTATGGCTCTTTTCCTCAAACCCTAACAAAAACATAATGTGCAATCTCATGCGATACTGTGAGATGTCACGCTCAGAGGACTCTCAGCTACTACCGCATCGAATTTTAGCTCAATATCTGTAAAACTGACTGAGTTATAGCCGTTTCTTTGTTCACTAATATGGATTAGCTGTGGCAGCCATCTTGAATCGGGTTGTTTCCAAAAGCTAATCAGTTGTAGACGTACATTGAATGATTCATTTCTGCGAAATTCATTGAAACCCATCCAGCGGTTCTTGAGATATTTTGCTAACAGACAAAACTGGTTGACTCCACCAGTTAGTGCTCAAGTTTTAAGCAAAGATTTGCCCAAATGAGTAGCCCTTTAAGCGTGTGTTGTGAATGACTCTTGGCTACGACCACACCAAATTTGAGCTCAGCATCTGTAAAACGAACTCAACTGTAGCCATTTTTGTGTTTTGTAAGTTCAGTCGGCTGTGGCGGACATCTTTAATTAGGTTGGCTCCAAAAGTAAATCAGTTGCAGACGTACATCCAAGGATTAATTCCTGAAGGTTTCATTAAAATCTGTTCAGTTGTTCATGGGATAGTTCGCTAACAGACACGAGTTAACTCCGAACGATAAAGATAATGTGCTGAACGTCTGAGCTCTCCTGTGACTTCACCCAGCCCCATTAAAGGAAAAAGCTTTAACGGGGGGGGGGATGCTAATTCCACGGCACAACAGGAGCCGGTCACATTAGGAAGACGGATGCTCGACTGAAATGAGGATAGGAGGTGGGGAAGCCCCCTGCGTGTAACTCTGCCAACACAGAAAGTCTGAACGGTAAGTAGGTCGGCGTGCCTACGGACCGCAGGTGTGACTGACAGCGGAGGTTGTAGACGTACATCCAGTGACTACTTTCTGCGAGTTCTATTACAATTTCCCCACTGGTCCTGGAGGTATTTTGCTAACAGAACAGACGCAGGCAAAAAGAAACATTATTGCCGTTTTATCGCCGCGAGTTTTCAGCTCATTTTTTTCAAATGGAGCTACATATTGCAATCACTAAAGAGAGTTTGGTGTCAGTGATGAAGCGGAAGAGTTCGACTCCCTTTTTTATAAAAGTGCAGCGAATGCAGCAGGACTCAAAGTGGAAATCAAAGGTGGGGATGAAGATGCGGGGGCAGTTGGGGGTGGGCCGTGTAAATCCTCTCTCTGAGCTGAGCTTCTGACCCAACGGTATGCTGCAAATCTGGACGGCTCACCGGTGATCCCAAAGCACCGGGCTTGATCTTGTTCAGAAGGGTCATTCCAGACACTCAGTTATACACTCCTAAGAACCGGAAAAAGATTCTTTTTATATGCAAGAATGAGGTAAAGCTGGAACCTCCGGTGAACAACGGACCAGCGTGGTAAATCTTGACAGCGGCGTCGTACTGCCCCTGCTGGGACTGAGGGCAAACATCGGCCAGGTGTGGCTAACCCGACACACCTGTTTAATTAATCACCAGCAGGTGTGAGCATCCTTTGTAAACGTTTTGGCAGCTCGCCGCTCATCCGTGTGGCACCGTTTGCAAACAATGCAACGACCACCACTCTGAAGTCAAAGAGTGAGCAAACTACATGAGGCTTGTTTGGAAGGGCCAGATTAATGACGCCGAGCAGTGTTAGATGTTGGCTGTATTCACCGACCTTCAACAAGAAGATCTTTGAAACTTAAACCCTTACAAGTTGCATTTAAGTTAACTATATTTAGCCATGTTCCTAAACTACATCAGTAGCATCAAGCAGATTAGGCACGGGCTGGTATGAGCCCCGAAGTACCACAGTTTTGTGGTATTAAACCTTACCCAGGGTACTCCGGTTTCCTCCCACAGACCAAAAAAACATGCATGTTAGGTTAATTGGTTACTCCTAAAATTGCCCCCAGGTGTGAGTGAGAATGTGAATGGTTGTTTGTCTCGTTTGTCTCTATGTGGCCCTGCGATGGACTTGTGTCCTGTCCAGGGTGTCCCCCCTGCCTCACACATAGAGACTGCTGGAGATAGGCAACAGCTCCTCGAGTCCCGGAATGGAGAAGCGGGTAAAGAAAATGGAGGGATTTGTGACCCGTGTTGGCAAAATGAGTCGATATGAGCACAGGCTGCAGGGTAACTGTGTTAAAAGGAGTTCTTAAACGCAACGTCTCGCGATCCCGGTAACTAAAATAGCACGTAATCTTCCTAACCTGCCTTTGAATCGTAGGCATAATCCTTTGTCCGATAACCCGTACGATTTTCTTTAAAAGTGACCAGTGTTTTCTGCGAGCCGGGAAATCCCTTCGTATAATGTTTGGCGTCATCGTAAAGCTTAGGCATTCCTTCCCTTTTTTAGATACAGGGCTGGAACGTTTGACAACATCACATCCAGTAAAAACCGAGTTTTCCGACCGGAACTCTCGTAAACCAAACCAGCTCGTTGCCAGGCGATAAATCACCGAACTTCGACGAACTTCGGGTCATTTTGAAGCTTTTGAGACGGAGAATTTAAACAACATAACTCAGTATTTAAAACATAATTCCTTATTGAGACTCATCTTGTCAGCACAGGTCACATTTACTGTATTTATTTTTTTTTAAAAAACAAAAATGCTGTTACTGCTACTTTTGCTGCCTATATAATATCACATTTCACTTAATAATTATCATGTTACAGGTAGAACAATATGACAAAACTAAAAATATTTTATGAGCCAATAATTTAATTTTGATGCACAGATTTCAATCCAATCTGTTTTAAAATCAGCGCCAGCATTTCCCTGCACCCAGGACAGAATTTGAACTAATATGCAGTCAACTTTTTATTCATTTATAACATTTTTTAAATTTCAAACGATATTTAAGCTTAAGGCAAAATCTCTATTTAATCACAAGTTTTAGGAAACAAATTCAATTTAAAGATAGCATCAACTAAAACGCCAAAGTCAACAGGCTAGCTTATATTTATTTATTTATAAATCTAAACTAATTGCGCCTGTGTTGCTTCTTTTCTGCCGAACTGCAACAAGCAGATAAAAGATTCTGATGGGATTTATGGATAAACATCAACAAATTAATTCAGCCGTCAGTGACTATCTCCACTCCCGTGCCATATGTACAGCTTCAGCATATGGAGGAATCCGCAGAGTTCATCCGTTTTCCACACGGATGATCCAACGGGAAGCAAACATCTTGCTGTTGGCGTGTCAGATTTGATATCGTGCGAGAGCTTTTAGAGGAAACGGATCAGAAACAAGTTATTCTGTGACTGTTTGGAGCACAAAAAAAAAAAAGACCTCTGTAAACGGTGCTGCTGTGTTGTTGTCGGTAGAGGATGGCGACGCTGGGCTAAACGACTGTAACACTGGGAAACAGCAGGATGAGCAGAGCAGGTGACCCGCCGCGTTTGTGGGAACAGTGGAAGGATGAGGACAGAAACTTAGTTGGTCGTTTCCACATGGCAGAACATTCGCGCCTGCCGACGGGGCCTTAACGTCGATAATCGCTTTATCTTCTCCTTGGCTTCACGGAAGGCGGAATGTTAAGGATGGAACGGAGGGTTTAACCCGCCCAGACTGAGCTGGACACTTTTCCTGGAACGTAAAAAGTGAACCGCCGCGTTTCGCTCCACCTTCCGACGGGGATTTGGGACTACTCGGGACCCACAAGGTGCGAAAAACCCAGGAGGCTAAAGCAAAGATGGCACAGTGGCCAAATGCGATTTCAGTGTTCAGCTGCACTCCCCCCCTTCCCGCCTGCTTCTTCCTCAGATTTTTCATCCTTGGAATGAGTTTTATACTCCGGCTAAGTGCACTTTATCTGATGAACCAGTTGGAAGAGGCAGCTGAGATGTCGCGCAGCCACAGTATGAATTAACGAATCAATCACTCGTGCGGTCAATTAATCCATAAAGCACACAGTCAGCTGTGCAGATATTTGCTGCATAGCAGAGGCGAACGTCATCTTTTGCGAAACGTGCTTTTTAAAGCCATATACATAGGAAAGATACACATCTACTTTTTTTTCTAAAAAACTCCTATAGTTTACCGTATCTCCAATCGATATATAAGAGAAAATCATTTCAAGTTTACTATTAGGATGAAACAATTGTCAGTGCATTAAAAGAAAAATCAAGTCTGTATCCGATCTCGATATCAAAGATGAGTTGAAATATGGATATTTCCTGATATTTCAGAACAGGATTTGTAGATACCGAGCGAAAGCCTGAAAGCAAACAAGCCCCAGGGCGCTAGGTTTGTTTGCACTTCTGTGCTTCCGCTACAAATGGATAAAAATTGATCTAATAAAAAAGTCCGGTGACTCTGCAGTAAAATCAAACCAGTAAAGCTTGTTTTTTTTTTGTCCTGCTGGTTTCTTACCCGCACAGACCCCCTCCCCAAACGTTGGCTGAGATAAAGGACATCGTCCTCCAGCACTGAAAGTGGTGCTTAAAAATGATTCCTATTGATCCATAGGATAACTAAGGAAAGCATAAACCAGCGAGAGAAACTAAATCAATATCTTAAGCTTTTCTTTATACAAAAAAAAGAGTAAATATATGCACGTTACACCAGAAACCTGTTTGCTTCTTTTATGAGAATCGAGCGTTCCGACTTCCTGTATAATCTTAGTGACAATAAGATTAGCTGCTGCTTTTTTAAAGGTCCGTACAATAAAGTGGATGCAGCAGATTTGCACCAACAAAACTGAACTTGGTGCTTGATCCAGACTGAGACGGTCTCCGTTGCAGAATTTAAAGACGCAGGCGGACAATTCCCCGTATTTTAACCGGCCAATCGGTGCTGCCGCATCAGCACTCGCATCATGCGACGACGGCAACAAAATGAGGAGAAATCTGAGCTACGCTGTCTCTAACGACCCTGTCAGACCCGGAACGAAACCTGAAGGCCCTCCGTTCTGTTTGCTGACACGCATCCTTGAGGCATTTAACAAGTTCGCTTTTCTTCTTTTTTTTCTTCTCTAACAAGGGAATTTGAGTCTGTTGAAAAGAAGAGGGAAATAGAAGGCGAATAAAAAAGTCACGGTTCGTCGTCGTGCTTAATCTTCGGGTCAGTGACACTATCACCATGCCAACCCTTGCTATTGCCATGGAAACCGGCGTTATTGAACTGACAGTGTAAAGTAGAAACCCCTCCTGCCGAGGTGTGGTCTGTACGTGTTTACAACAGTCTTGTGCTCAGTAATAACCTCTGAAATCACTCCGAGCCCGCCGTCCGGAGGGGCTTGGATGTTTCCCCTAAATTGGCACACCTGATTTAAATCGACAGAGAATTAGCAGGACCCCCTCCTTGAATTGATGGCAAGATGAATCCGCAATGTTGGAGCAGGAGGGTGTCGAAAACACGGTGATCTCTGACCAACGGGGTATCCCCAAGATAAAGACTATTATCGCCCAAAGTCATGACAAGTGGGCAATATCATCACTGCTCGTGTTTGTCTGTTTGTTAGCAAAATATCTCATGATATTTTAAATAAACTCACAGAAAATAAGGATTGAATGTACCTCTAAGTGTCATGAATGTCAGTGTTTTGGGGTTTTGGTTCTTCGTTTGGTGTTTCTTGTTGTTTTGGTTTAATTGTCTTTTGGATTTCATGTCTTGTCACTATTCACCTCCCCAGTACTTTTACAGTCACGTCTGTCACGCCCATCTCCACCTGTCTGTAATCATTATCACTCACCTGTGCCCGTTTACCTCATCATCCTCAGTCTTTAAAAACCGGTCACTTTTTATCACTCCTCACTGGGTCATTCCGTTCCTCTTGTTCATGCCTTGCTTTTGCCTTGCCTTTTGGATTTTGTGTTTATTGTTCTTTGCTGCCACGTCAGCCTTTTGTTTTTGTTAGTGTTTTACTTTAATAAATTAGTTTTCCTTTCTGGGTTTGCCTCCATCTTCCCCCCTTATGACACTAAGAGTGATTAACTTTGGGAGTCAACCCAATTCGAGATAGAAGCTGCAGCTTTTCAACCTCAGCAAACGCAAAAATGGCTACAATTAGGTCCGTTTTATAAATATTAAGCTAACATTTGGCGAGGCAGTAGTTGAGAGTCATCCTCAACACATACTCTGAGCAAACACGAGATCGGTGTTTGAAACGTTGGCATGCGAGGCAAGGAAATTCGCCTTCCTTTGAAGAACGCTGGTTTCATTACATCATGGTTGATTCTTACACGTTGAAAACTCGTCAACTGGATGGTTTTTCGTTTTTGATGGGATTTTTTTGGCTCTCGAACTGCTCCGAACCGCTCATGGAGGAGGACCATAATGTAGTTGAGGTGGCAAATGCTTGACTCAACGGCATGAAAACAGAAAATAACCCCTGCAAATCAATGCGCATTCAACTACAATATCAAAGCTTTTATTTGGACCCCGCAGGACCATTCTTTGTCGCTGAGCAGCCGCGTACGTATCACGGGGAGATTAAAAAGGTTTCCGGTGGTTGCACGGATCCACCGTGGCAGCAACTAAAACACCTGCAGCGCACACGTCCGTCTCAATTCTCTGCCCCCTCTGTAGCTTTTTCTACAAGATCAATAACCAGTACAGAAGTAATTTACTTTCCCAGAGCCTTTCCTGTCTTTATCCTTTCTTCTAGTTATCGTCGTTCTTCTCTTTGATTCACAGACTGGGCTCGCTGACACCGGCTACAGTCTGCAGAAAGCCACATTTGTCTGTGCGTGACACTTGGGCGACACCTGAGTGGGTGAAGGTGACGGCGACGGCGCGAAAAGACAATGAGCGGCTGATTTGTGCTCGAATCAGGCAAAGAAGGAGGAAGAAAACGAGAGGAACGGAAAGAAAGGAAGGCACGTTGAGAAAATGAAAGGCAAAGAGGAGACTAAGAGTTGCCTGGGTTGTGGGCCACGCAGCCACACGTGCACCCCCTCGTGCACCCCCTCGTGCTCGAGAACAAGGATCCTTGTGATCTGCTTGCCGGTCTCCCTCGTCTCTACTTGTATATTTAGAGCTACCACGCTGTAAAAATAAACAGCCGCTCTCCAGAAATGGTTCAGACAACCTAAAACTGTCAAACGCAAGATCTTGATCAGAGAAAATGCCAGCGCCGCTGCCGCCGCCGCCCCAAGCTCCCTGGTTATGGAAATGGGGCTGGTTGACTGCAGGGGGTCGAGCTGCAGGCCGGCAGCAGCTGGTTCTGACATGTCGGACCGGGACGCTGCAGCTACCACGGGGACCTTCAGCATGAAATCCTGCATCCATCACAGAAGTCGAACCACTAGAATATGCCATTAAACATTTAACCAACCAGATGGAGGGGGGGGGGACGTGAATGTGTGTAACTTCCGAGCACCAATCTGGGGCTCGGTGTCAGAAGTGAATGCCTGAACGCTGGATAGATCAGGTGGATGAAAGAAATAATCAAAGAGGTATGAAATCAGTGCAGAGTGTTTAACGCCACCATTGGCTTAAACTGAACTGTCCAGTGACACACATATATATAGAGAGAGCCCATGTAACTTACATCAGAGAATCACACAACCTATGTTGATCCCTCATGTTGTACAGTAAGTTTATGTTGCTCAATTCCTGTTTAAAGTTGGAAACTTTCCCTTAAAATTGGCGTATGACCAGCAGTAGGTTGTACCAATTGTTAAGGGGACAAACCATTCCATTGTTTAAAAAAAAAACAAAAAAAACAACTAAAGACAGCAGAATGAGGTCTTCCAGGTATGTCACCATTGATTGAATGGTTTAGTTAGGTCCTCAGACGGGCTCTGCTGGGGTTTCAGCCTGGTGGACCCAGGCAGAAAGTCCATTAAAGCTGGACTTTCTAGAAGAGGAACGTTTCTGGCATGGTCTTGAGTTCTTGGCTGCCCGCCCTTCTGGCGTTCCTGGGGGCTTCCATGTGGGGCACGCCCTTTCGTCACCTGGGCAACTTACATGTCAGTAAACTGACGGACAGCGGATGACCAGGCAGATCCCTGTGTCCTGCTCTGAAGGCTCCATGAGCCACACGAGGAGGTTCGGTCTGAGAATAACATCTACGCGACAAATGGCGTGCGCTAACGCTCAACGCTAAATGCATGTAGCTGGATGCCGCTCATCGTTACAGGGAAACGAACAGACCTGATTGGATCACTGCACAGAGTTTCCATATGAGGCCATAACCTCCAAGCTTGTTAACCCCAACTTATACAAGGTTCCTACATTTTTCCCCAAAGTTATCCAATTTTCATTTTAAGCATTATCAGGAATCTCAAGCATTTGACTGAACCGTGTTTATGACAACAAAAATGTCAATCTACTGAAAATCTAATGAAGAGAAATCAATGCCAAGTTAGCTGTAGGGCTGAACGATCTATCAAAAATCTATTGTTGTCAAAAAAAACCCAAATTCAATCAATCAGTCAACGCAGTGGGCTCTCCGTTAAGCGTGACAGAGCGTGATAGGTCCACAATGGCTTTGAAGATGCAGAAAACTTTCATAGCAAGGTCCAGGTGGCTTAGCATCGAGGTCTTGACTTGGTCTCTGAGATTCTGAAGCAGGACTGGCCACACTGGCCCCGTGCCTGGGCTACATCCTGACAAGGTTGTGGAAACAACCTAGCGCGGACGTGACGCTTGTAGCATTACCGTAATGCTAGCGTGATACAGAGCGTAGATGTAACCTGACAGTTTAAGAGAGGACTCAGTCCAGTGAGGGTGCAGGAGAATTAAATAGCACGGGGGAAAAAAAAACAGATTGTCCTGGGAGTGTAGCACCGTCAGGATTAACTTCACACTGATAAAGTCTGATCCGGCCTTGATCTAAGATGTTGTTGAAGTCGTGGACAGTGCAGTGGGGTCCTCCTGTGTGAAGGCATTAAGAAATGGTTTCCCAATCAAATCATTAGACATTAGACTCTAACCCTAATGTCAGAGCTGAGGAGAATACAACTGGGAATTCAGGACTTCTATGTTTTGCTCCTTGCCTTTTGGTGATAGATTATCAGAGAAAACACAAAAATGAAAAAAGATTATTGCGTTTAAAGCTCACGGCACATCAGCTTTTAGATGAGCATTTTGCCTTCAACAGAAAAGCGGCGACGTACATCTGAGGCCCGGCATCCGAAGCGTCACGCTTTTCTGTTCCGACGTCCTACTTCTGTCAGCGAAGCGTCTGTGGGCTGTTTGTCTTCCCTTTTTTGACGAGCGTGTGATGTCTCCGGATGCTTTGTGGCTCTGGCAGAGACGTGCCCATGGAAGGGTTTCAAACCTGAGATGGCTTCGGAAATTCCTCGGCAACGGCTATCATCTCCATGGGGCGTGCGTGGAGGGCTTCGTCTCCGTTCGGAATGAACCCCCTTCGCTGGGGCCGAGTTCCGTTTTTCCCGATCGTCGCGGTCGGGCGAAGGATGTGGACGCTCATTGTGACTTCAGATACACTGGAAAGCTCGTTTTTTCTGAATGTTTCATGTGCATCTTAAAGCTCAGATTCATATTTCGAAGAAGAAGAAAAAAAAAAGAGGCTTCATTGGCCTGCCCTTCAAATCTACTGTGGCTGACCCTAAAAAGGAGCGTTAAAGCAGGAGGGAATGTCTTAAATTCGGATTTTACTCAGTAGCTACCAAACAAATCAGCGGTTCAAGATAAAAATACCTGTAAAATGTGATACTGTGGTGTTTTTTAGCCGCTTGCTTTGCTGCAGTTATGTCGATGTGACATAAAATACTTGACGCGAGCAGCATTTGGAAAACGGTGCGTGCGGGGCTTTAATCGGAGCAAACAAGTCCAGTCCGAGGAGGTGGATTATACGTGCCCCTGGGGGCCGAGCTCCCGTTGTAACCGTAATGCATTACCTGCGATCTCTCACCTCCGTTTCGATCTCTCGACTCGATCCGTTCCATCTGAATGATTCGCAATCAATTTCCCGCCGCGCCCCTCTCCTTTTCTTACACCTCCCTGCTGCCCCTCCGCTTTTCTGTTTTCCCGCCACGAAAACGATCTTAAAGAGGCACTAAATCTCAGCCGTGATTACAGATTAAAAAACGCTCTCTTTCTCTCTCGCTCTCTGCTCGTTTGCTCTTTCTCACAACACGCCCACTCAGGTAAGCCTTCCGGTCGCCTTCCCGAAGAATCCCGCGCGCTGACAGATGTCGTGTTCTCCTCGCCGCTCGAACGCTCGTCCGAATTCTCGAATGAGATCGCTGCTCCTCTAACAGCTGTGCGCGTTGGGAAATAAAAGAGAACGCTCCATTATTCAGCGTCCTTTGTCAGATGCAACAATTACACCACATTACTCTAAACGCTCGTGAAGGATCCGGTTTTGACGCCACACCAGAGCGACGTAGTGACTTAGGTAGAGGGCTGGAGACGGAAAAGTCTTCCGTTTCTTTGCTGCCAAGCAGGCAGACTTTTGAGGATTTGTTTTAAAAGGTGTCTGGGGAAGACGTTTTCTGAAAGTCTTTCCAAAGTTACCTCATTTTTAGGCACTGAGACCAGCTCCTTTGCTTGGAACATTTTGAAAGAAATGTTTGGTTTTTTGTGTTAAAACCACTTAAAACTGACCTGTGAAACATTAAAACAACAAAAAGCACCTAAACTCAAAGGATAATTTACCAAAGAACCAGTTTTAAATTGGTGTTTTAGGCCCTTTTTTGTTTTTTTTACCGTCACAATGACACAATCTGTTCCCATTTCTTTGGCTGAATCTTTGAAAATGTAGCAAAAATAACAGTTTGACAAACATAAAATAGTGTTATAGCACTAACGAGGTGATCCTGAAGTGTTGTTAGTGAAAAAAAGTTAAAAAGTCAGCGGTGCTAAAGAATAATACATCATCTAGATTCTGTGTCTTAAAGACAGATACTGCTCGTCTGCTGGGGCTTGTTTTTAGTTTTTTTTTGTCTTCCACTTATCTCGGTTCATACTTTGTTTTAAGGCTGGGCTCCGTGCCGAGACGAGCCAAGTTTTAGGCTGATAGGCGTGGACTGAAAGTGGGTTAAAAAAAAAGCAACCAATGAAGACTTTCTGGACATCTAACGCTTTGAACACAGAATCTCATCTCCTTGGAACAAAGTATAAATGAATCAGTTGTCTTTTGCAGAGTGCGTATATTATGGGAAAGAACAACGATAACGGCTTTGAGTGAAACAGAAAAGAATTTAAAAAAACAACCTGTATGACACTTCCTGTAATCGTAGCTCTGAAGCGTGGAATACTCACAACGAAGCACGGTCCAGCTGAGGTCTTCAAGCACTCCTCCAGAAGTTTCATCCGGAGTCTGTGCAGCTCCGGACTGTCCCACTCCTCTGGATCTACTCCCCAGTACAGGTCCACCACCTCGACACACACAAAAAACCCCCCGTAATGTTCCTTATCACAACGTGCGGTAACCGACGGTTTTCCAAAGCAAAAAAGGGTGGAAAGCTTTGAAACAAAACACTTTAATTGCAGTTTCAATTCAATAAGGTATTTTCTCAACTGAACCCCCCCTCCCTACACACACACACACAAACAGAGATACCAACACTTCGGTTTTGTGGGAACACAAAAAAAGAAGCGTCTTGAATGAGAATCGGCAGCTGAAACCTCCAAGATGAGCCAGAGCGCAATTTCGACTTAAACACACCGACACCTGCTCCGCGCCACTTATTCTACCCCCCCACCCCACCCTCAGACACACACCGTTCTCAGAGCGCAGCAGGGAGACTCACTCACACACACACACGCTCAACACATTCATCACAAGTTCTAGCAGCTGAGACAATTCCAACTGTAAACACACCACAGGCGGAATCTCCTGCTGGAGGAGCGAACCGTCAGGAAATGCCTGTAAATGTGTGTGTGTGTGTTTGACACCGCAGTGGTGAAGCGTCTAACAGGACAACAAGCCCCCCCGCTGCAGCTCCCTGGCTCCCCTGCAGCTTTTACCCTGCTGGCTCGGACGCGTGACTCGCAATGCTGGGAATTACTCCTGACGGGCCCCGGAGCCATCGAGGTGGAGGGGGCGGAGCCGCCTGGTGGCCTTCGATGCTCACACTTCACTCCCCAGGTGCGTGTTCTCATGTGAGTCCTTTGAGTCGAGCCAGCAGATGTGACCGGCACGTCCAGAATTTGGCCAGGAGGCGCGGTGAATGCCAGGCCACTGTAGCCGAGCGGTGCTGAAATCGAGCGCATGGGACAAAACATCGACGAGCAGGGTGACGCTAGCAGGAGACGGGTGTCTGCCACGATTGGACATCAGTCTCTGGAGCAACCGAGCTCTCAAAGCGTCTCTTAGAGAACACTTTCAAGCCGGGCCCGAGATGCCGTCCTCCTGTCTTGGCGTGATTTATGGAAGCAAAGAGGTGGCATGAAGGCTCAAAGTCAACCTGCAGCTGTTACGCCTTTGACTTGGTAAGAGGTAGTCACAGAGCTGAAACGGTTGGTGTGTGAAAGGGTAGCTAGTGGTGTGATGTATCAAAAACCTGTTTTGCTCGTTTTTTACTGTTAAAGAAGTTACAATCCGAATCATATTTCCTGTTCATCGGAATGTCGTAAAATTATGGTAATTTCAGCAAAAAGCTTATATTCATGTGTAATCTTTAAATATTGTTTTTTTGTGTATGTAGATTTTTTTAATAACATAAAAACAACCTTACCAGTGTAACTTCAGAGCCATTTAAGTAGAATGCATTAAACCAAATGAAATGTAGTTCAGTGTTACCTTCATTGTTTTCTGTAACGTCTTGTTCGTGTACATGATTACTGAAAATGTTATGAACATAAAATATCATTAAATTTTCAGGAAATGTCAGACGTGCTACAAGGATCAACTGATTAGATTCCAGTGGTGATCGGGATCCAAGCGGACAGTGACCCTGTGGCCTGAGTGGAGGTTTGCGTTCTCGGAGTGGCATAATTATAATTTTAATGATCCTATAATTTAATTTCTAATCAAGCTGGTCTTAAAATGTCAGTTATTAAAAAAACAAACACATTTTGTTTTTTCAATTGATTTAGGAGTTTGTGAATAATGAACTTAACATGAATTCCAAGCCAGCGGCACTGAAAAAGAAACCATTGTAAGAGCCAAAATGAATGTTTTATTTTGTTTATTTATTTACGGTGGCACAGGTGTTCAGGTTTTTCTACACCCCAGGTGATCGGTTAGGGGCGTGGTCGCATGTTATTTATTGGATACGGGCGGACCCAGGAAGTAGTTGGGTGTTGACCGTCAGTTTTAAGCCATAATCGTCAGTCTAGAACATTAATTTGAACGTCATTTTTTTAGTCCTGATCATATTTGTATTTGTTTTCATTAAGCCACAGTTTATTGTCGTGACGTTTGAAAATAAAACACAGGTGATGCTCAGCGTGGCGTATTGGAGACGCATCACAGTATTAAAAACCTACTCATCCAGCAGCAGATGGACCAAAGTCGCTACAACCATTTAGGACCAAAAAAAATGATGAAATTTGAAGATCCTAATGAGATGAGAAAAGGATAATTAATGGCAGCAGCGATCTGAATCCTCCCGCCATTAACCCTACTGTGGCCTCCGGGTCAAATGGACCCAAAGCTACCAGGGCTTCTCTTCCTCTCTTCACTTACGAGGGCCTCGGGAGGGTTCAAAATACTCTTGCCCAGATAATATCTTTGTCAGAAAACGATTCACATTAGAGAGAGAATTTACGGCTCCGTATATCCATCGTCTGCTTTCCACTCGGACTCGCTCTCGGAGGCGACTCGTTTCCTGAACAACTTGGAACCAGAGGATCTTTTGGTTCTTTTTGCTTTGAGAAGATATAAAAAAGTTGGTGAGTAAACTTTTCCATGAAGGACAGACGATGTGTTCGGGGGAACCGGCGGCAGAGGGGTAAATAATAAAAAGTGTGGGATCGAGAAAGACGGACTCATCGGCCGATTAAATGAAGCCGCATGTCAAATCCTCCCCCGCCAGAAGACTGTAACTTTATTAAAACGAGAAAAGACAAACTCCATCCCACGCGGTGGTGTGCACACTTGATAAACATCCTTCACGTCGGCTTGTTGTGAAATCCTCGTAGCTCGGCACATCAGTCACGCTGTATCAGTGTCACTAATCCACTTCCGACGCGCACGGTTGTGACGGGGTGGGCTGTGACGGGCCTGCGTGTTGACAAGGGCTGGGTGGGGTGGGGTGGGGGGCGGGGGG